>NW_022985550.1:1430114-1850723 GCF_010093815.1 Pseudovirgaria hyperparasitica
CAACAACAACAACAACAACAACAACAACAACAACAACAACAACAACAACAACAACAACAACAACAACAACAACAACAACAACAACAACAACAACAGCAATGCGAAGTCCAAAACGGCGCCTCAAATCAAGTCCACACTTGCCCCTCCGGCTTCTCCACAGACCATGACAGCGAAGACAATCACTTTCGGTAGCTTGGTGACTGTCAGACTCCCACCTGCCACCAAAACTCGAGTTCAACCCCCAGTGACGCCTTTGTCACCGTTCCCTGACTTCGCTGCTGTCGACCAAAACAAGCTCATAATACCGGATCATGGTATTGATAATAGTGACAATAGTGACAGTAGTGAAAGCTCGGGCTGGGTGAAAGTATCGGGGAAGGGAATGTCCTGGGCAGATATCGTCGAGGGCGATATATGAAGACCGTGACGGAAGGAAGGGAGAGAGTGAGAGAGATAAGATGACGATCGTTGAACAATTGTCGATGTTATACCGCAAGGACGCAATATAATTGGACGGCAGGTCCGGCAGTTGAAATCCTTTGCCAAGACCACCAACCGGCACTTTTCTTGGACGTTTTGTTAGGATTTCGGGACTTTGAGATTCTGAATTGAGGCTTCACGACAGGCGAGGCGTAAACCATTAGTCAGACTTCCTATTGCTGTAGCGGGTGGAATAGCTTGCGACCCACATTGTGCAATTCGCTGTTGTTTCACAAGACAGATCGCTTTTCCTTCTTGTCGTACCTTGCTACTGAAGCCCACACAATAAACACTGTGTTCCCGTATGTCTCCAAGCCCATCAATCCTGCGTCATATGTGGTGTTGCTACGGGTACCGACTGACAACGAGCCATTCTAATCGCATAGCGAGCTAGTATCATCAATAGAGTACTTAGACTTAAACGGTGATCCCAGAGGTGTCGAGAACATACGAGGAGCAAGAATAGGAACATCGAGCTGCATTGTCTAGTACGCATCGGTGTATATCAAATGGCAGATATGGAAGATAGTAACATCAAGAAACGAAATCATCTTCCTTTCTCAAGTTGGCCGTAGGCTCCATCCACTGCGTGGGGAGTACGGATAGATGGTAAATATTACATGGTGTAGGTATACAATGCCAACCCTTTCTGGGCATCTTTTATCTGTACAAAAGCCGCTACTGCGGCAGCAGGAAATCTCTTTTGTCGAGCGCGGCCAAACCCTGCGCTGATTCCCTAGATGTGAATGTGATGTGGGTGAACAAAAGAAATGCTAGGTGGTAAAACTTCGAAGTGTTCCGCTCCACCCTGTAAATAAAATGCCGCAGATAGTAGCTGAAAGCAGTGGTCTAAGAGGTATCGCCGGGTAGAACAATCTGGGTAGATGTAGTTGAAAATGAGAACGCAGCTAGGTCTCATGATGACCTGCTTGGGTATGAGGCACTAACAAAGGGAATCGACAAAGGAAACGAGGCCACAAAGCTATGCTGGAGGAATCGATACCAGGATGCGCCATGGAAATCGTTCGAGAAGAAAATGAAGTAAAGTTGTTAATGAGAGGTTGGAGTCCGGCCGTAAGTCGGACTCGGCGTGACAAGACTCCTACTGTAGTAGAAGACGGAACGCCTACGGAACGCCGCACCAGATGCTACATGTGAGACGCGACGTGGGAATGCTCATGCAAAGCCGTGCCAGACGGTGTGTGCTGTGAAGCTAATTGAACTAGATTGTTCACAGCTAGCGGTAGTGTGAGCCAGCGGCAAAGATACTTGCACTTGCGGTCGCTGCCCAGTCATTTTCGTCGTATGGTGGCGTTGGCCACTTGCTGACAGTCTCATGGTTTTGCGGTGGAGTCTTATGATTATGAATGGTCATTGGTTTGGTGGGAGTCGTGCAGCAGTCGTGTCCGAAACTGACCTCATTCCGGTTCGCTGAGTGAGAAGGTGTCATATACGAGGCCGCAGGACCTTGTTCAGACATTGTATGCGACATGGCTGGGCGTGTTGGCTCATGGGTACCTGGCTTCTGGTGCGAGTGACGGTCAAGACGGCTGGCAGCTTTGTGTGCAGACGTCAACGCTTCGTCCAGGAGTTCTTCCTCTTCATCTGGTGTTTCATAGCGATGCGTTGGGCCAGGATGCTTCAACGCACGACGAGTGCGACTTGATACCGGAGCACTCCCATTTGCCACGGGAGGAGGACCGCCGATAGCAGGTTGTTGATGTGGTACAGAATGGTGACGCTTCAGCATGGGATTACTAACAGCCTTTGGTAGCGCCGCAGCATTTGCTTGAGCAGCCACATCGAGGCTGTATCGTACGCTTTGCAGGGCTTTGTCGAGCTCAGACAAGTCGTTCTGCTGAGGCTGGACGTTGTTGACAGCCTGGGAAGTCTCGACAACCATGGATTGCCGGTTGCTAAGATTACCCCAAGGTGCACAACCAGCGCTCGCCTCAATGTCGTCCGAGTTGGGAGACATTGGGGTCTGATAACGGCCCGAGAATCTCCGAGCACGCTTTCGTAGATGTGAGAAGAAGCCTTCCTTGTGACTGCTTGGGGGTGACATCACGCGGGATTGGCCATTCAGAGCCCGCTCAGCTTCCTGACGATGGTGATCCGCATAGTGATTGTGCGACTGGACCGATAGCTGGCGTCCAATCTTTTTAGAACCCTTTTCGTCGACTTCACCTGGTCGCACATTGGCTTGGGCAGTGACAGCAGCAGAGAGAGGTGAGACTGGTCGAATCGATGGTAAGATTGGCATCGGCGCAGCATTGTTGGGCATGCCGTTTGTCCAGGTAGCACGTTTACTTGCGCTTGGGCGAACTTTCGTCGCAGATGAAGTCGACTCTGGAGCCTGCACATGCACTGGTGATGGATTTGGTGACAGAGGTCCCGTGATTGGATTGTGCTGTGGGACGGCTGGTGCGCTTTCGCGGGCGACTAGAGAACGTCTGAACCAAGAAGCCTTCATTCCGTCACTGCGGAGATCTGTGCTGCTAATGTCAGAGTGTTTGCGGCCAAGTAGTCGTGAAGCTGACGATTTCGGTCTCAGAGGATCGTAGGCGTCGGCGAAGTAAGGGTGTCCCAGGGCCTGGGACGATGTAGGTCGACGGGCGGGATCCCACATCAGACACCATGTTACGAAGTTTGCCAGGTCGGAAGGCCATTGCGGCGTAGACAGAATCGTCTCCATTGAGTGAGGCGCCATTTTCGGGAATGAGAAACCAAGCTTTTGAGCCAGCTTGACCCCGTCTTTCCATTCTCCACCGCCCACTTCGACATTCTGTTTGTTAACCCATCTCCCCGGACTTCCCATAATCTCACAAACCCTCCAGACTTGATCAACTTCGTTGCTACCAGGGAAGAGTGGCTTTAATGTTGCAATTTCCACGGCCATAGCACCAATGGCCCACACATCGACTGGCGCGGAATATTCACCGGCTCGTAGAAGTACTTCTGGTGCCCTGTACCATCTTGTTGAGACATAAGTCGTATATGGAAGTTTGGAATGAGTTTCTCGGGCAAGACCAAAATCTGCAATCTTGATTGTGTATGATGGTGGTGTGGAAGGTGGCGTGACAAGGGCTGAGTATCTCCGGAAAGCGCTTCCTGAGTCCGACTGTGCGGATGTGGATACAAGAATGTTCTCTGGTTTGATATCACGGTGGAAAAAGTCGTGGTGGTGAATATGTTCCAGTCCAGACATGATTTGGAACAAAATGCTCTTCACACTGCTTCCATCAAGTGGCTTGTGATCTCGCGCCTTCATCAGTTGGTAAAGGTTTCCGTCCATATATTCCATGGAGATGTGGAGCTTCTTGCTGTAAGGGTCGAGGAAAATATCGAGAGCAGGAACAAGGTGAACATGACTTGGCAGAGTTCGTAGAAAGATGACTTCTCTGAGTTCTAGACATTGGTTGAAGTGCTCGAATGTCTTCTTCATGGTTTTGATGGCTACCTGAATCAAGAGTTAGTGAAGTTCCGAATTGCTTCAAGGTCGAAGCATACTAGTGAACCTCTGCGTGCTACATGCGATCCAGCGCTGCGAACACGTCCTAAAACAACACTACCAAAGCTTCCATCGCCAATCTCCTTCATAATCTCGTATTTGTCCTCCAGACATAGTGGTGCTCGACCACCTTGGGAGTAAACCCGGTGCGTGGGGTCAAACGCGACCGTCATTGTGGACGTTGTGGATATAAAACCTAGGACGCGACAACGGCTCCTGTGCCCGGAGACGTGCTGTCGAAGCTATCACGTTTACTGGAAGACCGTGTAAGCGAAGCCACGCGAGACAGCAGTATCCTCAGTATGTATGACTTTGACAATCTATGAGCTCTCGGGGACCATTTCCGTTGACGGATTATCAGCGCCACCGAGCAGTCCTGTTGGTAGAGGAGTGAAGTAGGTGAGAGGAGGTCCGTTCGGATTGATGTCGATAGGAGATATGCGGAGGCCTAATTCGATGCAAGGTGTGGAAGATTTAGGAAAAGGAGCGGCAGAAGTTGGTCAAAAGAGGTGTTGATGATGAAGGTCCAAATCCACGGTAAGCGGGTGGGCTTCCGACAGGGTCTCTTTGACTAGGCGATCAAAGGAATAATAACGTCGAGACCATACCATCCGGCTGGGCGCCGTTGAGAGAGAAGAGGAGATGGTTGTGGACTGTGCGTGAGGCCAAGAGCCGTGCAGAAAAAGGAGGCTGCACAACTAATCTTCCGCGCTCGGGCATGTACTGACGGTCCGTTGGTGACTAGGCCTCGCCACTAGTCAGGTGAATGATTCGCGAAGACGCTTGTCAGATTAAACAGTGATTGCCCTGAAAAGACCGGCGTTATTATTGTCTAGGAAGTTCGTTGATAAACGAATTGTTGAGATCGTGACTGTAAGTTCGGTGGTTCGTGGTTGAAGGGTTGAAAAGTGAGAGAGCGCGACGACAGTGTCGAGTGGGGGCAGCGCAGCCTCGTAGTAATAGGAAGATACAACAGCAAGGGCGCAAGTAGAGCGTCTGGAAGGGGCGCACAAAGATGATACCTTTGCAGACCGGAGATCGACGAAGCCTAGTGGGCGTGGTGATGAGGCTTGGTTCGGAAAAATCTGGGGACGGAGCAAAGCGTAATGCGCTGGCAAGAGCTTCAAGGCTTGCTCGTCAGCGAGAGCACTTGTACGCAAGGTCTAGACACAAGCTGTAGATCAGAATGGAGCGGTGTAAACGTAGACTGGGGCGGTGTAGAAGAACAGAGTGTAGTGTTTGCTGTCGTGGAAGATGCGACAGCTTTTGCAGGTTGACGTTCGAATTCGCAGTGGGAAGTAGGCTCGCCAGGATGAGCAGGGATGTCGGCCAGTTTAAAGGGGGATCCACCTGTCTGAGCAAGCTCGCGTTCCTTTTTCCCCCGAGTGTGCGCACGAGCTGTGATGAGCAACGAACAAGAAGCAGGGAGCCTGACGTGCGTGTGGATGTGTGTGTTGTTGGTGTGTGCGTGGGAGCGAGTGGTGATGAGTGGTGAGTCTTGAGAGCAGAGCTAGACGCGCTAGTCGAGGCGTGAAAAGCAGCGATTGTGAGAGGTATAGGACGCGCGCATCGAAGGAATGGACGAGTCGCGAGATTCAAAGTGGCATTAGAGTTGAAAGAGGACAAGGCCAGGGGAAGTGGACTATGGGACGGTGGAGTGGAGCGTAAAGCGTGACGCGGATGAGGGATGAGAATGGGAATATTAGAGAGGAAATGGAAAGACAGGCTTAGACAGCGTAAGGTAGCCCGCCCGTTTCAGTGTTGCAGGAGGGCAAAGCTAGCCTCAACGCAGCAACGCGGGGGGGCTGGGGCCGCCATGTTATGGGGGGAATCTGGCCGAGTGCCTACTGAGTGGGCGCCGGCGGACGGGGCTGAGTGGAGGGAGGTCCGGGAAAGCCAGTGCTAGTCAGCCTGTGCTCACTACCCAGGGTGCCATGAATACTATTATTATTATTATAATTATCATTATTCAGCCCAGGTGCAGGTATGTATTGCTATTGCTAGCTAGTCGGGGGTCAAATTAGGTTTGAGACTCTCGACTTTCCACGCCGTGGGATGCCTGGTCTTGACTATTTCCACTTTCTTCTGGCCCCCAGCTGTTGCTCTGGACACTTAGCATTCAGCATTCAGCATTCAGCAGACAGTAGACAGTAGACAGGAGAACAAGTAATCATCTGCAGTAATCACCTTGCCTTGCAGTCGAGAAGTAGCATCGGGCATGTAAGGCCTGCAAAAGGGGCTGCTGTACCGCCTGCTGCACTGCTGAGGCTGCTGCTGCTGTAGGTGTGCTGCGTGCCTACCTACTACTACTACTACTACTACTACTACTACTACTACTACTACTACTACTACTACTACTACTACTACTACTACTACTACTACTACTACTACTACTACGTACGGGACCTTGAGGAAAGAGCCACCCGCCATGTGCATGAGACGTGCAACAGAACAGGTAAGATGGGAAGGCACGCTCCGCCCTTGCGCCGTTCCTGGACTACTCCAGGCATACGCCCAAGTAATAGTTACAGGTACCTGGGTAGTGCCTGCCTAACCATAGTACAGGTCATTTCCCTCTTTACTTGTTTCTCTCTTTCTTTACTGCCTATACTGGAACTGGAAGTCTGCACTTCCTACAAGGCTAGAAGGTTCTCTTGTACCGGACTTTCATTCGCATATAATTCTCACGTTACATGGACGCCGCTTAAAAGTTCTTTACCTTTACTGGCTGAAATTGGAGAACTTAGCGTCGTTAATTGGCTATAGTCTACTGTCTACCTGGCCCGTGCCTTCTTTTCCATTGTGCTCATTTAATCCTCTGCCCCTTGGCTTGCACATTTATTTTTGTGCACCCACATCCCTTCATGCTTACGCTCTAAATTACGCTACGCCTTAAGTTGTTGTTTCCGTCCGTCAGCGGCGTTGTTATGTTCTCTTTCCTTTTAAAATGACCTTTCTCTTTCATGACTCAGCCCATGTCTAATCCCCATATCAGCCATCCCCTTTTATCACGCCACACACTGCTTCTCGACTTCTATCAGCGCTATGCTTGCTCACGGTAAGCTGACGAAGATGTGTCCATGTGCGTCCGTTGCGCGACCGAGTCAAACACGGCAGTAAAAGCGACCGTTGTCGACGTAGTGTATGCACACAGGGTCAAGTAACGGGCGGCCACGTTGTTTCCTGTTCTCCTGCCGCGTCCATTCCTCTAGCTACAAAGACGCGCGCCATTCCTTTCCAGTAAGCTCCAATTCTTCCAAGTTAGCCTGCTTGGGCTGTAAGCTGGCCTGTTCGCCGGATCAGGCTGAGAATGGCGGGCATATCCTTGCTGATAGCCAATCGACACGCCGTCTGAACTCCACCGCAACACCTCGATTGATCCTCTCATCTAACGGCCACAAGCTTTGAATATCGGCCCTCGGTTGCATTGCCCCCTGACTATCTTCTGATCTGATTGGGTGGTTTTACTACCCCAGTCTAGCGTCCTTGTCCGTCCGTTTCCCATTGGATCACAGCAGGTCTTCAGTACGGATGGCGGACGCGGAAGAACGGCAGGCGACTCCCATCCACTGAGAGTGAATCCGTCACCACTGCAGCAGTGACATTTTCTTGCGCGAGTCATCGTAACTAATTGTTATATGGTCGAATATGGTGGGAACGATACGATTAGGCGCCATTTGGAACTTGCAATTTACATACGTCTCCTGTCAAGGGTGCGTTAGGGTTAATGCCCAACCTTCTCCACCGGCACCAAGACTGCGGTACATCTTACTACTCCCACGAGCCGAGAGAGCAGTACGACGTTTTATGTACAAGCATCATGCCACGATTACTAGGTCCTGGACCTGTCTGTGTCCATGTCATTACCAACAAATCTTTTGAAATCGCGCCAATGCTTTGATAGGGCTGTTTGACAGGGAGTGATCCTTGAACCTCCGTGTGCCGTCCGCTGTCAGCTTGTAACGCGGGTCAACCCGCCACCGCTGGTTCCCGTGAACCAGACCCGGACGCAGCAATAATATGGCGTATTATTATGGCATCGGCATGTGCTACTACCTAAGACACAGCATATCCGCACAATATTCAAATTCAAGCTAGCGGTCTATACAGTACGTCAATAGTTTGTCGAGAGCATCCCACTGACTGTCGTAGTACAGTATAGACATGTATCATGGCTACGTCAATTCTTGATGGTGCATGATTCGCACTCCGACGCAGAACGCGGGCTGTTCGATAGAAGTCCGGGAAACACTTGCTCCCGAGACATCTAACTCGCAAAAAGCCCATGCAGTTTGCATGTCGGGCATGCTCTATGCTTACATGCATGGCGACTGTGAGGCTATTTTTAATATCTGCCATGAGGCTACTGCGCGCTCTCGCCTCATTCTGACATAGCCACCGGAGGTAGCTGTGTAATACCCGACAGAACGCCGTTGACATACATGACGCGCATGAACGTGTGTCCCTGTTACTCAAACAAGACGCTGCGTCGTTCTGCATATACTTGGTCATCCAATGAATTGAGAATAGTGGTCCCTGGGAGAGACGTGCTTATGATACACCTGAAGTGAAACTCACTCCGTTCGGATCCCGCTGCAGGCAGGTAGTTTCATGCCACACATCGCGTCTCCACGCAGAACGCATCGCAGCCAAGACGCTCGCCTTAGGAAGTTTTGCTATGTCTATGAGCAGTCCAGACTCTATTTCCAAATGGCCCCACCAGCCTTGTTTTATGTCTCGCATTGCAAGTCATGGCGGTCTTCATTCATGTCCCCGATCTTTCGGGAAGAAGTCTAGTTGTCGATAAATTCCGTGACGTGCCGGAAGCTAAGGCTCCTACAGCAGTATCGTGGAGTCCGTGAAGTCGATAGTGGAACGTTGTCGGGTGGTCGTCAGTGTTGCGTCACGTCTGTCCATTGCCGCAACTTCTCCATCTGACATTGTTTAGATCTGCCTTGATCTGCGTCGCTGATTTTATATGCAAGAGCAAGCAATCATGAACGACCACCATGACACGAACAGAACCTTCCCAGCTCTTTGTCGAAATGGCATAGACAAATCTGAACTATACAGCCCACCGTAGCCAGACCTCCAGGTATGTACGACGTTCAAGGAACCCTTTCAGAGCTCTCTCCGTCTGTTCATATCTCTCATTCCGCTTATACACCACTTCTGTCATGCGGCGTTCCGCCACATTGCATTAGAAGCTGCCATACGTTCAGCATCATTTTTTCGAAATCGATTGGTGATGGGCAAGTAATATAGTGTGCACCGTGGCTGGTATCTGGTATAGGTAGACGAGTAGATCGCTCCTCTTTGGCATAGGTGTCATATAACACGGCGTATTGAAGATGTTTTCGTAACATACAGCGCTGGAAAGAGAAGAAAAGAAGACAAAAGAGGTAGTTGACAAGGTCACTTAGGTATATACCTATTAAAGCCGGGGGCATGAGCTCAGGTCGAGCATCCATCCATACACCTTGCAGGTTGAACTATGCCTCGGTCAATGTCCTCTGGCTACCTCCCTGGTTGCTTCCATGCACTACATACACTATCCATGTGGACTGACGGTTAGACATCGAGATACTTCAGATACTCATACTCAAAGATTCGAGGCAAACTGTGGTGCAGACTGGGGGTATATGATGTCATGTATGTATATACATGTACATACTAGGTATAGTATAGTATATATACACAGCTCAGTTCTCGCCAACATGCGGACTATCACGTCCTAATCAGACTTCCCAATTCGTGTTACTAACTCGTGATCTTCGTTCTCAGACGACTTCTACTTCTCATCGTCGCAACAGACTTCTCCATACGTTTGCTGCTACGCCAATTAGGGTGTACCAGTAAGATTGATGTAAGGATCGCTCTCAGCTCTTGCCCTACCCCTGCTCCACTCAAGTTCCTCTATGTTCAGTTCGTATCCATTTACTTTTCCCTTCTTCCGGTTAGACCCTCTTGTAATCACTCACAATGTCAAATCAGCGGCGAAGTAGACAGCAGCCCTAACAACGGCGGCCATCAAGAGATCAGCGGAATTTGCGAGTAACCCGCCGATACATCTGCTGCTGCCAGCCCTGTGAACGGTAGGTTGGGGAGGAGACTTGGAATATAAGCTGAATGGCTGCGCGAGGGATCCTGGTCTCGGAAGGTAAGGCTTTCACGGCGTATGCGCCGGCGGCGACGCAGACGGATGTGCCAGGTGAATTTGATCAAAAAGAAAAATAAAGAGAGGCAAACGAGAGAAGAGATTCCTGAATGAAGGTAGGAATGGGAAGCATGCATATACAGACTGGTATGATTGGATCATATATATACATATATACATACCTGCTAGGTTGCTGTTGCTACAAAGATACGCTAAAAGATCTCAAGGTGTTGAGCATTTTTGTCTGCGTATCTTGCTCGCCCAGACAGACCTTCGGCTCAGAATGTGTGGAGGAGGATTGGATAGGGGGTAATAGTGCTCTTACATCTTCAGTACCTTGCCAACAGTGTACGACAGGGAGCTGCCCATGGTCGAGCTTGACTTGACCGAGATTTTTACTCTTATATTCCTTAGTGACTCGGTAGATTATCTAATTGTGAGCTTGTCGTATGTATGCTCACTTTGGGTGGACTGTCTGGTTCGTCAGGCGGTGGGTGTACCAAACCTATCAGACATTGCCAGGGCCTCCTGATGCACTCCATGCGCCTGGGCACCTTGAGAATTGGACCTATCCGGAAGATTCCACGGATGGCGTTGAATTTGCATGTTTTTGATTTATAGGCAAATCGGTTCCTCGCTTTATCCGCTCACTTTTAATCGCTTCAGTCCCTCTAAGCCATCGGCGCCTTCTTCCTCGTCCTCTTCGTCTGTCTTACCAGCCAGGCCTCGTTCCCATAGTTCCCTGCCGGTAAGCTTCTTCTCTTCCTTCGCAACTCGCCTCTTCTTGTCTTCAATCTCTTTCTCTTCTTGCTTACGTTTCTCCTCCTCGACCATCTCTTGTCGAAACCTTTCTCTCCACTCCAGAAACGATTTCTTTGTCACTGCGGTGCCGACAAATTTTCGGTTCTCTTCCTCTTCTGCCTTTGCTGCCTCAAATTCCTTTTCTGCCTCCTCTGCTTTTTGTCGCTCTGTGACTAGGAGCTCAGCGCTGTCCTTGAGAGTGCTAACGAGGGTAAAGACCATAGCCATTCCTATATTCTCTTCTATTGTAGTTTGAAGGGACTCCAGTAGCCGAGGCTTATCCTCTTGAATGTCAAGAAGGGGGTGCTTGGGCGCATTCGAAGGGGCTGATATGTCCAATTCGGGGGCTTCATCTGGATAGTCTGGAGGATATCGGACGTGCAGGAGTATCGTCGCTAAAGATGCATGAGACTATGACGTTCGTGTAGTGCGCTCGTATGAATAACGTACGCAGTTCTTCGGCATCATCGCCATCAATTGAGTAATCTGGTGATACGTCGAGCGCTATTGAAACGCGGTATTCGGTGTCTGTCACATCTGAGAAGTGAGAGGTCAGTATGAGCTATATCTGACTTCTAATCACGAACTAAGGTAAGCATACCTGTAATTTCATCTGGAAAGATCGAGTCGAGGACTTCTCTCTCCTCCTTTTGCTCTTCTATACCCATTTTACTGAGAAGTACAGCGGGTGCGCTCGATGTTGACCTGAGCTTTGTCGCGGGGCTAGATTTAGCGGGGTCGCCAGCGTCACCCGTCGATCGCGTGTGCTCTGCCGCAGCCAAATTTTTTTGGACGCCAAGATTTCGCGATTTGAGGTCAAGATTCTCTACAGTGGTAACTTCGTGTTCGGCCTCCTTTTGCTATGAAAGTCCGTGTATACCACTTATTATCACAACCATGGCCCCGACAAAACCACAAGATCGCAATCGTAGATCGAAGAAGAGCAAGAATCCTGCAAACCAGAATGGAGCTCCAAAGAAGCCCAAGCAAAGGCCGGAAGACTTACTCGCAGAAGCAATTGCATTGCTGCAGACATCACAACCCGACGAGGCCCTGATACAAGCTCGTCGCGCACTAGCTATCCTACAGCCGCAACCAGAAGAGCCACGTTTAGAAGCATTGCCTGCACTTAATCTACTTGGGGAGATCTGTGTGGAATTGGGCGATGCTGATACCGCCAGAGAATATTTCACAATTGCAGCAGAACTAGATCCAGAAGGCAGCATTCCAGAAGAGTCGGGGGGAGGTTCAGAAAAGTACCTATGGCTGGCGCAACTCTGCGAAGAGGGTGGTGCCGAGAGTGTTCGCTATTTCGAGCAAGGCGCAACGATCCTTAGACGGCAGATTGCGCATCTTGAGAGTCTCTTGAAACGGACACCGCTGCAAGAGGCGTTATTAGGTGACAAGAAGATCAAGATGGCGAATGCGTTATGTGGAGTGGTAGAGGTGTACATGACAGATCTTTCGTAAGTCTTCCTGCCCACACCCTTATCATAGCAAGTGCCAAGTACTGAATGTGGATAGATGGGAAGAAGATGCGGAGGCCAGATGCGAATCCGTTGTCACAGAGGCAATGCTAGTCGCGCCCAACAGTCCGGAGGTCCTCCAAACGCTTGCAAATGTACGGATCTCACAGTCAAAGATGGAAGATGCGCAGTCCGCCCTATTACGAAGCCTGGACATATGGAAAGACTTGCCCCCTGAAGACGCAAAAGTGCCCGACTTCCCGACAAGGATCAGCCTAGCTCGTCTTTTGATGGAGGCAGACATGAAGGAAGAAGGATTTGAGGTGCTTGACAGATTAACGACAGAGGACGATTGCAGTGTAGAAGCTTGGTATCTAGGAGGGTGGTGTCTCTACTTGCTTGGAGAGGAGGCCAAGTCCACGGCTAGTTCTTCGACAGACAAGAGTGACGTCTCAGCGCTCCTCACACAAAGTCGGAGATGGTTGAAAAGGGCGCTGAAGCTATACGAAGCGTTGCATTATGAAGACGATCGATTACGGGATCACACGGTCGAACTGGTCGAGGAACTGGACAAGACACTAGGTCTAGCAAACGACGAGGATGATGAGGATGATGAATGGGTTGACGAACCCGAGGTCGATAGTGAAGATGAGACAATGGAAGGAACTTGAGACTTTACTGTGTTGTTGGTTCAATGTAACCAGTTCGCTGTAACTTGGCGATCTCGCCTCTTTGTTAAGCTCCAAATACGTCGTCGGAGTTTCAATCGGGCTCAATCTTGCAAATGAAAGCCAGTAGCAGCCCAAGAGAAAACCCGTACAGTGTCCCAAGCAATGACACTTGCGAGACACACGACTTGAACATTCTGTACCCTGGTCCTTGTGCACTTCCCAATCAAAACTCTCGGGAGCCCTGATGAGTAACAATAGATCTGCGCCCCACTTCAAGGAAGCGGGTAGCCCATGTATCCAGATCCTTGCTAGCCCGTGCCCAATTGCGGGCATCTTTGCACAGTAGCAAGCTTCTCGGCTGGCCCTCGCTGCGAGTATGGGATTCGACAACCACCATCCCGAGTGAAAGTCAAGGGCCTATAAGTCGACTTGCCGATGTCTTCGCTGACTCTACGAACGCAAAATACTCTTACGCGACATCATCTACCGGACGCCCTGCTTTGTCCGTTCTTCCAGCTCTCGATAGCTTTCATACCACCCGCTCCGCCGCGCAATTGACGTCTCCATGAGTTCCTACAAGCAATCTTTTACCCCCGCCAAATGATTTGGTACCTTCTGTACCCATTCCGTGGGTAAGTCGATAGCACTCCATATCTCCAGATAACATATCGTTCATACGTGTTTCATAGCACCACCGAGCCCCCCAAGCTGCCGACTGATCACCCACTTCGACGAGCATTCGTGAGCCATGGGACTCGCACTTCTCGACATTGGCTTCTCTCATTGTTGCTATCCACGGCTGTAGGAGTATCTCTGTGCTATCCAGCCTTCTTCCTTTATGGTAGTTCCGCACACACTCCTCACAGTCTCCCCCGCCATGTCTGGACATCCGCCCGGCAATACGAAGGCAATCCGGAGACACGCGCAGATGTTGAAATGCGACCCATATGGATACATGGGGGTTATATGCAAGCGCTGGAGCCGGCGATATTTCGCGATGCCACTATTATACAGGATATTATGATAGGTCAAGGATTTGGAGAAAAGCTATGGCATCCTGTAGATGACGCTGCGAGTGATGCAGCAGTGGATCCACAGACCTTGTCGGTGTCACCATACCCTTGCAACTTATCGTCCGGTACTACAAATCATCAATGGGGATTTCATTCGCCCTTGATGTTCGCAAATTGCACGATATCGAGAGCTGAAACCACCGAGGAGTTGATCAACAAGCTGAACAACGGCTTATTCTCCCGCTCACATTGGAACATCACGCTTCGTCCTTCGACAGTCTTTGCGGGGAAATCTTTCATTCGAAACAGACTTGTAGCGGCCGATGCCTTGGTAATAACACTCTTCGACCGTCTGGGCTTCGCCATTGGGGATGAATGGCAGTCTAGGGCTGAAGCATTGGTTCGGGCACATGGCCATCATTGGACGTTCTATCCGGAAGGTGCCACAGTGACGCAGAGTCAACTCTACGAATTCCAGTTCCAACCGATGAGCCTCAATGAGGATATTTCGATTTCTCTGGCGTACTTCCTCACGGCACTGTACGTTATCATAAGTCTGCGCAAGCTCAGAGCGGTCAAAAGCAAACTTGGACTGTTGTTCACAGTCATCGTAGAGGTAACCTGCTCATAAGCCCAACCAGACGTCTATTACCCTCAAACTGACAGCTATATTAGATGGCTGTGTCTATACTTGCTAGTTTGACAATTTGCGGCCTGCTTGGGATCCAGCTTAGTCGCATCCCTCGCGAGTTTCATCCATTCGTTGTCTCAGTGATTGGACTCGAAAACAGGTAAGTCTCCTCCTCCTTTGTTATGAATGCACACGTTTTTAATGTCCCTCGGGCGTTGTAGGTTTCGCCTGATAAATGCTGTTATAGCTTACCCTCCTGAGATGCAAACGGTGTCAAGGATAGCTCATGCCCTTGGCGATGTAGGTCCTCTAGCCCTGGGATCCGCTGGCCAAATGCTCGTCATTCTATGGTTTATTTCGCGGGTTGTATATCCCGACATTGCTGCCCTGTGTACATTTGCAGCTATTGCACTGATATTCGACTTCTTCTTTCATTTGACATTCTTTACGGCTGTTTTGAGTGTTGACATACGACGTATGGAACTTCAGGAGTTCCTAGATCGAGCCAATCAATCGAAAAAGCAGGATAATCATGCTTCAACACACCGCATATCTTGGTTTGAAGCCATGGCTAGCGGAAACATGCCCTTCAGTACTCGGATAGCCGGCACATCTGCAACAGTCTGTTTCGTGCTCGCATTGAACCTACACTTCTTCAACAGTGAGACTGGGTTTCAACTGCTTTGGGATAGTCTGCATCTAAAACGAACATATCCCCAGGGTACTCAAGCAGGAAACACAATGCTACCCCCTCCAATCAATCAAGCTCGGACGCCTAGTGCATGGATGGAAATGCAGGACTACGACACCGCTAAAGAGATTATGCACATGGTGAAGCCGAATGCTCATAAGTTCATTGCTCGGGTCTATGAGCCTCTGAATATACTTTTGCAACACGCAGATCGCGAACACTCAAAACAAAAGTATCCGACTCTCTTGGAGATACTCCGCCAATTGGCTAACAAGCATTTCTTTTCCTTCGGGCTTGTCGTCGTGGTCGTGATCTCCTTGACCACACTTCTCATGAATTACCTGTTATGGGAAGAGGTCGCTGAAAACCAGGCGCACGCAGGGACTGGTGGAGACCAACTCTCAGTTCAAACTCTACCCTCACCTCAGTCCTACGACATCGCTAGAATTTATGCATCCTCAAAAGCAGATGTCATATCAGTCAGCCTTGATAGATCTATTGCTATATGGTTATCAGAGCCTCAAACAAATTCATACTCGAAAGCAACAGAGATCGACACGAAGACGCGCCAGATCATCTGGCCCGTAGCTCTGGCCACTTTTGACGAAGATAGTATTGTGGCTGTATTCTGCACTGACTTTGGCCAACTTGCTTTCTATAGCATGCGCGATAAACGACTATTTAAGGGCAATATCGCATCGGTCGATCTCCGAGGACATGCGCCTGTATCAATTTTTTTAATGTCATTAGACCTTGAAAATCCAGGGTCGGCCAGGGTCATACTGGTATCATCAGGTGGTCAGTTGCATGATATCGATTTTCGCGGAGGCCAAGTAGCTGTTCATTGCATTCACGACAAACATGCAACATCAGCATCAATGGTGGGAAACCGAAAGGATGGCTACGTGATTGTCACTACATTCCATGACGGAAGTGTTGCAGGCTCCAGGCATTCAGATGGGGTCTGGAAGACTGAAGTGGTTCCGACGATTCGTCCACTAAATGGCATGGCAGTTGCTTCTTCGAAGCTGCGTTCTGTGATACCCCTCCCCGAGCTCGACATGGTAGCCACTGTGGGTCCATCAAAGGTGGATTTGCTCAGGTTGCCAGGTCTTAAAATCGTATATTCATTCCCACTAGCCTCTTGTCACCGAGACTCGGTTCGCATATTGCATTCCGCTAGTCGTCAGTGCCAATGCTCAGGTACGAGCGTCCGTTCAATCGCAATCGTTTATACAGACTCAGTACATCAGAATTGCGTAGTGGAAAGCTATTCCGCAAAGGAAGTATCAGCTTTCATCTGTCTTGGACCTTCAAATGGACGTCTTGAGAATTGCCTTGGCCTTGAAAGAGCTCAGAAAGGTAGCATGCAGGTTGAGAACCCAGGTGTGTGGGAGACAACCAGCGTCCAATCCATATTGGGAGTTGGGAAGCGCACGAAATTTGGCGAGTCTTCAATGAGTACCTCAAGCAAGAGAGAAGACTCCAGAGCAGCTCCATCGCAGAACGGCTCCTTGACGACAAGGCTACGCTTGCAAAACAATAGTACTCTACGGAACGCAAATAAAAGATTATCAACAGCTGATCTAAGTAATGACAACCACGAGTGGAGAGCATGGACCCTAACAATGAACGGCGAGTTCCACACACGAAGCCTGGCTTCAAATGCCTTACCTTCTGCATCTTTGAGTACTCAAGAGGAGGAACTCCTAGTCCCAAGAGCTGGTCCTATCGTAAGAGCAGGAAAAAGAAGTGTGATTGTGGCAGTGGGAAACAGCCTCAAAGTCATCTCAACGGGTAACGAACGTTTCGACGGATCGCCGAATGGATTCGAACACCCTATGTCGTCTGTGAAGGGAAGGAAGAAGGGCATGAAGAAGAATATATAAAACAAGGCCTCAGCGTAGCAAGGGGCGTAATGGTGCCGGGCGTCGAAACAAGTATCAGTAATAAGGTGATGAAGTGAAGTAAACAGCAGAGCTCTTACGTTTGCGTGTGTCAGTCTAGGATTTTGTCGTTTGTATATACTGGGATTGGACGAATGTAATGACTTTAATGGGTACATATAGAGCTCGAGTCACTATAGATCGAGGCGTCATGGGAAACTGTATTTATGTATTGATACCAGGAGACACATAAAGACCCCTGCAAATGCGCTACTAATCAATAAGGCAGTCCGTAAAAACGATTATTACTCCTTTCGGTATCAAGCTCAGGACCCCACCACCCATCTATTAGGTACTCCTCGGCCAGGGCTTCAGGGATCTCCAGCTCTCGTCACCCAACAGCTCCTAACGCAGCTCTTTCAATTCAGCATTTATCGCGCCAAGAGGTGCTCGTTACCCGCGACAAGCCTCACAGTGGCTCGATCATGGATTACAACTACCATTGCCTTCGATTGTGCTAATGCGCCATGACTTATTGGCCCATTTCCGCTCCGTCCGTTTACGCCGCGAGCAAGCAGCAGCTATCAAAGCGAAACATTCGCACTTCCTACGATGGCTTGGAAGAGCATTCATCGACGGGACGAACTAATCGATTGAGTACCCAACATGAAGATGCTTCAGAAAAAGAATCGTCCGTGGAGGAAACCAATGTTAGCAGCGTGAACATTGACGCAACAAAGGCGTCTGAACCCTCCGTTCACCCTGGACCAGAACGAAGCCCTGTTAACGGAGAGCCTGATATAGCTGGAGAGATTATTGGGCTGCGCGTGACACGTAACGGACATATCTTTTCCACCATCACAGACTCGACTCTCACAATATGGCAGACCAAAGTAAGACATACTCATCGCCGATTCGAAGCTTCACTGACACTCTGGACACAGCCTACAGCAATTTTAGCATCTGTTCTACGATCAAAACAGTCTCTTAAAACGTATGGACCAAATGTCAACCTACTCTTACGTCCTGATTCCGCGATCTTCGTCGTTCAGACCTCTCTAGGCTACCTTATAACGTACTCGCTAGCGTCCGACCCTACTGCGAGAGTCTATAAACCTCAATTTCCCCTAAATAGCGTTCACAATAGGCGACACAGTATATCTGGCTACAAAGCTGGTAGTAATACAGAATCCATGGTTGGACCAGGAGAAGGAGGGGGCCTTCGTGAAATCAGTCTGCGATTTCGTATGGTCATCAAAGTCGACGCAGGCATTGCAAAGGCTTTAGCCTTAGATGAAGAGCTGATTGTTGCTACGGAAAGACCCGCAGCGATACAATGCATTCGCTGGGCTCCTGATAACGCTGGCAGTCAGACTAGTACCGAGCTGCTCAGTCGAATGCAGTGGCTAGGTAACAAGGTCACTATATCTGATATGGTATACGATCGCCCAATGAACCTCTCGACGTGGGTTACGAACGAAGGAAAGGCTTTTGCTGTTCAGCGCCTATCGCCGGAAAACGGACATGACACCAAAAAGCGCTCCCTTTTCAACGGCTATGCATTCCATGTTCCTGAGAATGATGGCGACATCGCGGTCAAAGCTGCAATAAACGCGAGGTTTTCGTTGATTGCTGTCGGGTGCAAGTGTGGATATATCTATGTCTACACGGCGCGCGATTACACGGGCAATATCCCGCTATCGCACAGACTTATGCCCGGCGCAAGCTCGTCAACTACGGGGGCATTGACCTTCCTTAGCTGGTCGCCTGATGGATATTGCATCTTCGCTGGCTACGAGAAAGGATGGATGATGTGGAGCGTCTTCGGCAAGCCAGGGGCAAACAGCTTCACGAGCGATCGCGCTTTATCAGAGAAGACCGAGGAAGGTTGGCTCCTGGGCATACGCGACGGATTCTGGGTTGGGGGTGGGTCACAACTTATGCTCCTCAGTCCGAATGACAATCGCCTCTGGATGCTAGAGATGGCTAGAAGCGCTGTTGCAGGGTGCTTTTCGTCCGCCAATGTTGCGCGGTCCTTGCTCCAGACGAATACGGGCTTCATGATCTACCGTGGATATGACCTCCCCGACATGACGGCGATATCTGCTGATACTTCATTGTGGCATCACGTCCAAGTTCCCGCTGCTTATCTAGCCGATCAATGGCCAATTCGGAGCGCTGTCATATCATCCGACGGTCGGTACGTTGCTGTCGCTGGCCGCAGAGGGCTCGCTCACTACAGTGTGAACAGTGGCCGATGGAAAACATTCGACGACACAAGTAAAGAGAATGAGTTCACTGTGAGAGGTGGAATGTGTTGGCACCAGCATGTCCTGATAGTAGCGACTGAGAGCTCGGAAGCCCATGAGGTTTGTACAACGTAACAAGCATTCTGGACATAAAGATTAACTCTGGTCTAGATTCGAACATATTCTCGCGAAGCGTCGTTGGACGACAGTAACGCTGTGCAGGTCGAAAGGTTGGCAGCACCTATCGTGCTGATTGCACCGTCGGGGGATGACTCCTTACTTGTTTACACCTACGAGAATATTCTTTACCATTTCATCATTAATATCACAAATTCATCGGTAAAACTAGTCCAGGTCGGTCAAATAGCCCTGCATGGTATTATACGTGCACCTCCCAGGGTTCGGGCTCTGAGCTGGATCCTGCCCGAAAATCAACTCCGTAAGCAACCAAACAAACCGAGCCATTCGTACCGCTAATAATAGAACAGAAAATGGTGATCCTTCTCAAGACGTTTCTGTGGCATCAATACTGTTTCTAGTGGATGGTAAACTCGTCTTGCTCCAGCCCGCTGCCACTGACAGCGGAGAATTGAAGTACGAGATGCGTATAGTGGCACAAAATGTCGAATACTACACCCTGATGCGGGACCAGCCTTCCTTCACAGTGGTTGAGCAGGAAGGTCTTCCTCCTAGCCCAGGAACAGAGGTCGCAACGAGCGGTATACATACGTACCAGGGTCACGACCTTCGTGACTCTTTGTGGTTCTTTGATGGCCACGATGTTCGCCTTTGGATTGATATTCAAGACGTCCTGATCACGGCTCCACTGGACACAAGTAGAGATCTGACAGGAGCAGTGAAAATTACTGTTGACTTCTATCCTCTCTCAACGCTCCTTAACAAGGGTATTTTATTTGGACTAGAGTCTGACCTTGTGCAGCGGCGAGATGGTACCTTTGCGTTCCTTCGCTTCGCAACTAGAGTAAGTCCAGCCCCAGTCAGCCTCACTCGCTTATTCATGTGATGAGATCGACGGTGTATTAGTGCTGATCACGGCCAGACGCACCTCTTCATACCGCCTCTCTTGCGGCACCACCTATCACACTTCGACTCTCCAGCGGCTTTGCACCTGTCACATCATTATGCTCATCTTGCCTACTTTCCTCACGCCCTAGAGATCCTGTTGCACGACGTACTTGATGAAGAGGTTGATGCTCCATCTCAGTCTGAGCATGCTTTGTTACCGAACGTTTTGTCGTTCCTGTCGTCATTCCCACAGTACCTGGACATCGTGGTGCAGTGTACGCGTAAGACGGAAGTCAGATCCTGGCGAACCCTTTTCGATCACCTTCCACCCCCGCAGGAACTCTTCGAAGAGTCATTACAACACGGGTCCTTGAAGACTGCAGGAGGATATCTACTCGTACTGCACACCTTTGATGAGATTAGTTCCAGCTCATTTCACTCCGTCAGACTGCTCCGACGAGCTAAAGAGGAGCAGGACTGGGAGCTTTGCAAAGAACTGGCTCGCTTCTTGATGGCCCTCGATGAAACAGGAGCCACATTACGCGATGCTCTTGCGTCTGTAGACCTACCGTCACCCCCTGCAGGCGCTCAATCGTTTACTGGTCGAGAACATCTCAATGCTAGTCTTGTACTCAGACCTCGGCCAAAGAGAAATGGCAGTGGTCGCCTAGATAGACAGTTCTCCTTCCCAAACAGTGCGGATGGATCTGCTTCAGACACGAGCACGGGGAGGAGTGGGAGCCCTGGTTCCATGGCCTTGGTAACGAACATAGAGAACACTTGAACTGCGCTGCCATAATCGAACCACGCAGACGACTGATGGAGTGACAGCCACGTAGGAGAAACCCTTGCATATTGCCATGGCGATCCTAGCATTGTGAGGAATATGATGGTAGGCGCCTACTAGACTCAGAACACTGTTGCTATGTAGATGAAGCCATATGTACGAAGAAACCACGTCTACTGCCTGCGAGCCAATAAATCATCGCTAGTGACTGCATTGCGTGCAAGATATAGGTCTTATGTTGGTACAAGAACAAGGCTCCAATATCTATGATATTTATATCACTTTGGCCCCAACAGTCCATATCCATGGATCAAAGAGTGTTCAGAAATGCCGATCCCAATGCCAACTCGTTCGTCGGTCAGACGCCAAATCAGGGCCTGGCGAACCACCTCCACGGTCGCGGGATGGGCCACGCCAACGACGCCAACCCATGGACACTAAGTGACTTTTAGCTCTGTGCTGCTTGTGAACATGGGCTCGAAACACCGCTTTTTGTGCTCTCAAACCAATCACCGAGCGCAGCTCGCTAAGCCAGACCCTATGCAATACGGCCAAGTCCGGTCGATTTGGATGGCAGTGAAAGCATAGACCATTATGAGATTTGTGATAGATTATTTGATGAGTACTACGTCGCTTTTCTCACATCAGTCTATTTCTACAGTCACTATCGATTGCGACCCTAAGTAAGCAGTGCAAAGATCAATCCCGGATAGAAGAATAATCCGGCGTGCGGCCTCTACACCGGACCCCAATCTGCCCGATTGCAGCTGTGCACAACACAAAGGCAGTCATTTTCTATCCACCGCCTTTTGCTCTTACGTCCTTATTGAAAGAGATCAGATCAAGCACGAGGAGCTCTACATATTGAGACGGCTCAAGACTTATTTCCATCTCACTATGCCGTCCCGGGCACAAAGCTACACCCGAAGTCAGCGCACACGCACGCGCAGAGCATCAAACACATCAGCACCACAAAAAGTCTCACTTCAGCAGCATATTCCTTTTACTTTACCCTCACCTACTAGTTCCGTCTTGCCCGTAAGGCAGTCACTTAAAACCCCGCTAACCCGCCATCCACATGATACTCAATTCGAAAATTTGGTGCCAAAACAAGCGACGCTCGGGGGAAAGCCAAGCAATGGCTCAATAACGAAATCTCGCGTGCAAAATGTCAGCCTGAAGTTTGTTACAGCCACAGGTACACTTGAAACGTTCAAGGACAAGCAGTCGCTCAACGAGATCCGACGGCATGTCATGGTCGATTATCTCAACAAGCACCAGCCGGAGCCCAACACCCTCCAACGACGTAGAGACTCCGTACAGGCACTCGAGCTACAAGGGAATGTGGTGGAGAATCCAGTCCAGCAGTTCGATACTCTTCGAGGTGCAATTTCTAATGAATATGCGTTGAAACTCTTCAAACAACCGAGTAAACGGAAATCACTAGCTTCGTCATCAGAAGAGGACCTTTCAGAGGATCAACAAGAACATAATAAACGCCCCGACCTTACAGGGTCTCTTGAAGATGTCAACAAGATAGCACAATTCGATACCGCTCTTCTCACCAAATTCGCCAAATGTGACATTGTTGATATTAAGCAGCCTCTGGTCATTCCTGCGGATATTTCAAGCTGGACGGCGGAGACTTACCAACGCAGAACTCTGGAGGGTTCGTCAACGGGGCCACCCTTAGATCCATTCGGCACAATGGTCAAGAGTCGCCATCGAGAGGTCAACAATGAGGCACTAAAGTACAACTGTAAATTTCTCTATGGAAGTAAAGCCATGGTCTCAACTTGGACACGTGACCTAGGCCATACTCCCCACGGATATATTGCGACATTATACCTTAGCTCCACTCATATAGATGTTATGAGAGGCTTACACCATGAGAGCATACCTACGAGACTGCTAAGAGACGAGAGTATCCAGTTAATCAGAGGGCGAGTTCACCCTTCAACATTTGCTCACGATACAACAATTCAGGCGGCACTGACTGTTCTCTGCGGTGAAATCATCCAAGGAAGTAGTAGAGAAGCGATTCAATGGCATGAAGATGCCATACTCCAGATGGTCTCGCACCGTGGTGGTCTCATGAAACTTGGCTTCAGGGAGCTGACCGCGATCATTGCAATGTGAGCTTCAATCTCCATTCTGTTTCTAATACCACCAGCTTACATGAAAGTGAACAGGGTATTCATGCAATCAGCAATATTTCGAGAATCACAAGCTCCAGAAACTATCTCCACCTGCATGGCCCGTCTCCAAGTC
Source organism: Pseudovirgaria hyperparasitica (assembly GCF_010093815.1). Classification (NCBI taxonomy): domain Eukaryota; kingdom Fungi; phylum Ascomycota; class Dothideomycetes; order Acrospermales; family Acrospermaceae; genus Pseudovirgaria; species Pseudovirgaria hyperparasitica. Next base: position 1,453,755 of record NW_022985550.1, read on the forward strand.
ACCACCGCGGACCCAACTAAACCAGTCCCGGAATCCCCCCTTTACTGCCCCCGATCGGACGGCCATTTTACCACCATTGCAGTCCGGTGCCACCCGCACACCCTGGCGATTCTCTACGAAACACGAATACTCACTGACCTCGTCGTCGACGCCTCGCACCCCTTCCGTAGCATTAGCATCTTCCCCGGCGCCATCCTCTCTGAACCCGAGATGCACATGCAGCGCCTGCACGCTCGTCTCCAGAACCGACCTTCAGCTCACGATAACAGGCATGCTACGTATAAAGACTGGACTTACGAGGCTTGCCGGCTCGCAGCACTCGTCTACTCGACCGCCATTGCCAAACGCACGTCTATCTCCGCCGCCGTCACAATGACGTCCATCAATCGCGCGCAGACCGAAACGTCGCCGTACGCCGTTCTCGAACAGCTGAAGGCGGCACTAGAGAAGTCGCATGCGGCCGACGAGTGCTGGATGGACACTAAGATGACAGGCGTGCTCTTCTGGATCACGCTCGTCGCTGGGGCCGCATGTTCACGCTTCCTAACGCGATCGCCATCGCTCAGTACATATTCAGGCTTCGGCGAGGCCGACAGCGTCCGAGGCGAGTACGCGCCGCAGGACAGCGAGAGGTATTTGCGTAAATGGTTTACTGCGATCAGTGTGCGGTGTACGATTTTGATGGGGTTTGAGCATGGGATTCCGGTCTTGTTGAGTCTGAGGAAGATGTTGGCTGTGCTGGAGTTATTGACGCCCGGGGGTGGAAAGAACGATTGGGGCGAGGTGCACTTTTGAGGGCGAGGGTTTTACCGGGATTCTTGTCAAGGCTGTAAAAGATACTCTGTTGGTGTTGGAGAGGCGTACTGTTCAAGGAATTGCGATTCTTTATTTGAGGACTCTCTGTCATACAGTCGTTATCATATTGGCACCTCTTCTGATCTTATCATAAGTTGTATTTAGAAGAAATCGCCGCAAGGCTTTCCATCCCTGTCCATAACTACCCCTCGACAATATACCGTGTTCCTGTGCCTTAACCGTGTGTGACCTTTCTGACCGTGTTGTCTTCACCAACATGAATGTTGAGTCTGTCAGGGTTGTGATCCATGGTCATCATGTCACCCTCCTTGACTACTCGGTGCGTCTCCGGGAGGTCTTTCTTTGCAAAAGTCTACACGGACAAGTTAGCCTTATATTCAAGTTTACGGATAAGGAGGAAGACCTACAGTCTCATTACTGGTTTCACCAATCTTCTTGCCCATCAGCTTAGTCTGCCAGTCGGAGCTCGAGGACGAGTCCTTGGAGTTGAGGCCGGGGACGACGAGAGGCATGTTGTGTTGTCGTGAAGCGTGTAGTGATCTTGTTGTCTCGTAGATTGCTCTTGCAGAATTCTGGACAGGTTGCTTGTGAGTTGGGAGTAGATTGTGAAGGCGGAGACGAGGTTTAAGGGTCATGGACGAGCACTTGAAGCCTGATTGTTCACTCCCTTATGCCGCTGGTACGCGTGCCAGGAGGGGCAAATGATGACGTATGAACCGCATAGGTATAGTTGAGCACGATGGTACGAGAGATGCGTTTCACAACATCCATCAATCATCACAGGTATAGATTCAGCCTTGCAAGTTTGATGAATTGGCCACCTTCATTTGAGGAGACTGAGGACTCGTGATAGTATGCTTGCTTTGATGTCCCTTGCTCAATGTTGAGCAATGTTATACCTACCACCAGCAACCATTAGCTCAAAAATAAACTGCTCCGGACATGTGGCATTCTATATCTCCATCATTACAAACCCGGAGATCAGGCAATAAGAGGATACAGTCGAGTTTCACCGAGACTTACGTAGACAGGGGGTCCCGAGGGTACTCAACGTGGCAGTCACCGGATATACAAGTTATACACAAGTCCGAAGTGGGCTTCTTTGGATAGCTAGGTCATCGAGCGCCAAGACAGATTTCAGTGAGAATGGATGCGTATCCAGACTAACCCCAGTAACTAACTATGGATTAGAGCTAAATCCGTGACGTGCACACTTTTACTTATCTCCGAATAAGTTGGAAGTCTTCAGGTTGTTCGTGCAGTGAAATCTAACTTCCAGCGTTAGACTCCCACTAGTACATCCATATAAGAAGAACGGCCTGCCCTGTCAAGAACAGCGTCTCTCACTATTGCCCTACCTCGATCATAAACTACAAAGACAGCGTCAGCCCTCACCGTCCAAAATCTATTATCAACGATTTTACTCAAGACTTTACATTGAATTATCTTCAAGAAAATGTCGCAACAACTCGTGGGAAAACCAGTCAGCAAAACTGGGTTTGGTCTTATGGGTTTGACTTGGCGCCCGACCCCGATTCCATTCGAAGAATCCATCGAGATTATGCATCAGGCATTTCATAAGCACGGCGCAAACTTCTTCGTTGGAGGGGTCTTCTATGGCCCACCAGAGCGTAACAGTCTACATCTACTCAAGGCATATTTCGATAAATATCCTGAAGACGCTGAAAAGGTCATCGTGTCAATCAAGGGCGGCAATGATCCGAAAACCCTGGCACCCCAAGCGAATGAGAAGGACTTGACTGCCGATATTGAGTTCTGCCTGAAAACTCTAGACAACAAGAAAATCGACATCTTCGAGGCGTCTCGTGTCGATCCCAAGGTCCCGATCGAGGATTCCCTAAGCTACATCAAGAGATATGTTGATGCTGGCAAGATCGGAGGCGTGGCCATCTCCGAAGTAAATGCCACTTCAGTCCGGAAAGCAGCCAAGTTCACAAACATCGTCGCGTGCGAGATTGAGTTTTCGCTTTTTCATACTGCCCCTCTCACGAATGGGGTCTTCGCTGCCTGCAAGGAGCATAACATTCCCGTTATTGCGTACTCACCACTGGGCAGAGGCTTTTTGACTGGCCAAATCAGGACACCAGAGGACATTCCGGAGGGAGACTTTCGCAGGACTATCCCACGCTTCCAGGGCGAGACATTCTACGAAAACATCAAGCTAGTGAGAGCCATCGAACAGCTGGCGGAAAAGAAAGGATGCACATCTGGGCAAGTTGCACTTTCTTGGATTGAGCAGCAGAGTGGGAGGAATGGTAATCCTGTTATTATTCCCATTCCAGGGACTACCTCACAAAAGCGATTGGTTGAGAATATGGTTCGCGTTCACCTCACAGATGAGGACTTTAAGGAAATTGATGGAATTATTGCCAGCATTCCAATCTCCGGCACACGATACGGAGGACACGCTTTGTCGGTTATTGATGGCTGAAGGAACGTAGAATCAAACGAAAGCCCCAAATAGAGACTTACGAATGAAGCTGTAATACATACAGAATAGTATGCCGACATTTCAGATCTAATAAAAATCCTCCTAGTTGCCTGAAAAACGCGCGTTCTGACGCTTATCCATAAATTTTAAGAATTACGTCTGTATGTCAACACATTAGCTTGGGACGAGGAATCATGAACAAGTATGGCGTTGAATAGGAGCAATAATGTGTCAGATCAAGTGTAGTGTGTTTTTCATTCGCTCACTCGGTTATCGCGTAACGAGAACCGTAACGAATTGCAGATTGATGTTCATCACGATGCGTAGGAATCAAACGATAAGAGATACTCCACTTACTGTTCGGCTAGTAGAAGATGACAGTTATCTGAATTCGACATCCTGCTGATGGGCCTATAGCTCACATTTTTTGTTATTGAGTGGTGACAACGGTGACATGAATATCGAGAGAGAAGTGGTGGCGGCACGCCTCTCATGGATTTAATGAGCTACCCACAATGAGACTAGCTTGCCGCGTCGCGATCTAATCTAAAGTCGGACACTCCTCAGAGTCGTTGGTCGACAACCAACCAACACGACAGCACTTCATACACATAATCCATACCGTACACCCATCATGTCTTCTGCTGGCTCACCTCTCTCTCCAACTTCACAACTATCATCCCTTGACGAGCCGCTTTCCTCCTACGACTCTGAAGACTTCGACGACGTAAAGCCCAAGAGGAGTGCTCGACGCTCTCCCGATGCAGACAAAGGCAGCGGACGGCCGACTAAACGTCAACGACGTAGGGAAGCTCGCCCTCACTTAGACCCTCCCCCTCCGGCCGAAGTAGATCTATACGAGAACGAAGTGGTATCAGATGATACCGATGGCAGCGTCCCTGCTTCGCCGAGCCACCCTGGTGATGAAGACGTACACGAGCGGCAAGTAACTTGGTGCAAATGGGACGGCTGCCAGGCCGGCGACATCGGGAATATGGATAAGTTGGTGGAACATCTTCATGAGGACCACATTGGAGTGCGACAGAAAAAGTACTCGTGCGAATGGGTAGATTGCTCCAGAAAAGGTATACCACATGCCAGTGGGTACGCATTGCGCGCTCATATGCGGAGCCATACCCGAGAGAAACCCTTCTTCTGCACATTACCTGGTAAGACGATACGTGAACACAGTCATGTGCCCCACTGATATATGTCCAGAGTGCGATCGTTCGTTCACCCGCTCCGATGCGTTAGCAAAGCATATGCGCACCGTCCATGAGACTGAAGCCCTCCGCCCATCAGATCCCGTCCCCAAACACCACTCGTCCAACGTTGGCAAGACCTACCAGCGCCTCAAACTCATCTTCAACAAAAACAACGGTGATAAAAATGACTCCCCACCACCTTCATCCCCAGGCATGTCCAATCCAATGCACCCTGATCCGAATCACGCCCTCAACAATGTTCAATACTACGCGGATCCAAGCACACCCAGCGGCGTTGGCCGTATCTTCCCCAATGACATCCACTTCACTCCAGAAGAGCTCGCAATGCCAGCCGATCAGCTTTTCCATCTTCTTCGTCGTCAACAGCATTGGGCGCTACAAGAGTCCGAGGAGCTGAAGATTGAGTTTGACGACCTCGAGAAGAAGCGATTTGAGGAGTGGATGCGCAAGGAGCTTGTGTTGGAAAATATGCAGGAAGCTGACTTGATGCGTATGATGCGCAATAGGCAAGACATGGGAGTCGCTGCAGATGGCCTAGAGGGCTTGTGGAGGGTCCTTGAGGAGGATGTAGCACCCTCAAAGAAACTGGAGATTAAGGGGAAGCAGCCTTGGTGGCGCACTGTGGTTACCAGCACACCAACCGACGGTGAAGTACCAGATCTCAGAGGAGCATAGGAGTCGGAAGATTGGTGGCACAGGGGTGTATGGGGCAATGGAACTTTGTAATGCATTTACCGGCGCGGAGTTTCATGGATTACGTTTAGGGAAACACACGATCGTGTACTACGGACGCGGCTTGTTATGTTAAAGGTCTGGCTTTCTCCCAAGTCCTTAAGGCACGTAGCACTAATGATCCAATGTTACCCATCCCATGGTACTTCTATAGCAGAATAATGCTACACATGGCACGTACGCTAAAGGCTGTTGCTAACAATAGAGGCAATTATTGACCACCTCCAGGGGCTCCTCTGCCTGCTCCACCAGCTCCAGACCCCATGAAGTTGCGCGCCCTACCGGAGTGTTAGTATAAAGTCTGAATGTCTAGCCGATATATGTACTTACATCTCAGCAATACTCGGATCGTTCATCAGACTCGAAAGATCAGGCATGCCACCTCCCTGTCCGCCATTATTTACCCCTTGGCCACCACCGCCTCCTGAGAAGTTCTCGGCCATCTCTCTTAGTCTCGGGTTGCTCATCAGGTTGTTCATCGCATCTGGGTTGCTCATCAGGTTCTGGGCCATCTGCCTCATCATTGGATTGTTCATCAATGCGCCAAGATCGGGCATGCCACCTGCACCTGCACCTCCGCCTCCGCCAAACATTCCAGCCAGCGCAGAAAGATCTGGCATACTACCAGCTCCGCCACCCGGCATGCCTCTTGATGCATCTGGAGCCCCGACATCTCCGGCCTCTTCTTCATACTTTCTCTTTGCTGTCTCGTAGCCTCTCTTCATGGCATCACTGCCTCCGCTACCCTCGGCGTCGATACCTGCCTTGTAGGCCTCCATACTGCCTTTAGCATCACCAAGCGCATACTTCGCAAGTCCAAGTCTGCTCCAAGCCTTTGTGTACTTCGGATCCGCAGCGACCGCCATCTCGGCATCTTGCTTTGCCTCTTCGTGCATCTGCGATCCACTGTACGCCGCAGCACGATTGGAAAGGTAAATAGGGTTCAGCGGAGTCAAATCCAGCGCCTTAGTGTAGAACTCGATTGCTGACTTGTAATCCTTCTTCTGCATTGCCGCGTTGCCCTGACCTTTGAGCTTTTCGGCCTCCTCCTTCCCTCCTGCGCCTGTCGCGCTGGTCTGTGGTGTTGCCGGTCGTGCTTCCGTCGCACTGCTTGGACCCTCAGTGCTGGGTGTGCTGCGCCCCTTGAGTTTCTCATAGACAGAGTATATGGAGAGGAGATTCTGGCCGCCGAGGGCGTCGGCCATGGCCTTTGTGTCGGAGGCATCGACCTTGAAGGCTTCGGCGATACAGTTGGTGGCAATCTCGATTGACTCTACGTCTTCGCTATCTATGGTACCGTCGGTCGCAGAGGTGTTGAGGAAGTTGATCATTGCGAGCGCGAGGCGCTTCTTTGAGGTTGCTTGGGAAGCCTGGTGGGGTTTTTGTTAGTTGGGATATTGCAGAAGTTGTCGACTGGGATTACCATGATGGCTTATGTTAATATGGAATGGTACTGTTTGAGAACGTTCTTTTGCAAGTCCGTTGCACAATATCTGTTACCAAAGATGTTCTTGTTGCAACCCAGGCGACATATGCAAGGTAACATTTCGAAGCAGTTGGAATCACTGAGGTGGAGCTAGTTGGACCGAAGTATTACCGTAGGAGTGAGTAACAACCTGTTGCTAGCACACATCAATTTCATCTAAGATCTAGAGTTATAGAAAATACCGAACTATATCCAACAGAGAAATTCATACTATGTGGTGGATGGACTTTCTGACTACGAACCAAATCCTCACGATCAGCTATACCTCCAAGCACAAACTAATGGCCTGACGACGAGGTCGCAGCCAATGCAGCAACGTAGGCTGTTACGTAGCGTACCGTCGAAATCAAAGAACTATGAATATTTCATACGCGACCACCAGGCCCATTTTGCACACGGGGTCAGTTGGTTCATATGTCCCTACTATGCTGACGGGACAGCGAGTCTTTTGTCGTATTCGCATTGGTTGCTGCCAAGGCTTGTTGTTTCTTGTTCGTTTTTGACCATGGATTGCTGATGCAGGATCCGGAACATTACTTCATTTGTAAAAACTGATGTTCTAGGGCCCAATGCTTCGCAGGATTCCCGTATGTATCGTTAGAAGCCATACAGGACTAATCGTAGCTATTCCCCGCGCCGACCTGACCAATGACGTCTAGCTCTTCGGCTTGACGGAGAATGCTCAGTCATATAAAACGTAGGTGAATAGTGGGCTATATCTGACCTCTCCTTTACTCAATTGACACCACGAACTTTCAAACGAAATCTCCAAAAATGGCGCCTATCACTCTCTACTTTCTTCAAGCCTCACGCTCCATCCGGATCGCTTGGCTCCTCGAGGAACTTAAGATTCCTTACGAGACCAAGTTCTATTGGCGAGAAAACAATAAGGCACCACCCACGTTCAAAACCGAGTCTGGTAGTCCGCTTGGTAAAGCTCCTGTCATCCGTGATGGAGACAATATTGTCTATGAGTCCGGCGCTATCGTCGAATATCTTGCTTCGAAGTACGATCCGGACCACCGCATCATCCCCGCGAACGATGATCCCAAGTATCCGGATGTATTGCAGTGGATACATGCTGCGGAAGGGCAGATTCTGCTACATGCCCTGAGCATCACCTACGCAACGTGGATGAGTCCTCCAGCTGTCAAGGAGTCTGGCGGATTTGACAAGCTGCTGGAGAATCTTTCTATCAACGTAGTACGGGACTTCGACTGGCTGGAAGGAGAGCTGGGAAAGAACTCTGGTGACTTCCTAGTCGGTAATACAGTCACTGGCGCAGACATTATGACTGCATTCAGCGCGAGATTTGTCCTCACTAGAGAGCTGGGAACGAAGGGGAAGACATGGTCAAATGTGAACAAATGGCTAAAGAAGTGTGAAAGTACGAAAACATATCAAGACGCGGTCAAGAAGACGGGCCACTCGTTAGATAATGGTGGTAATAAGCCGCAGTAGACGTCGCAGGTCCAGACCACTTTGTGGGACTCTGCTAGTAGAAGCGTTCATAGCTTCCAATCCATATAAGGTGTCAAGCCAATGGTACGACGACCGGGCGGACTTGACATCCTTGGATGCTCATGCTCCATGCGCGCCTCTGCCGTATATGTTGGTCTTGAGACTTCTTTGTATCTCTTCTGCACTTCTCCATTTCCACGGCCGTCCCCTTCCTTACACTCGCTGTACACAGCTTTGTTTCAATCCAAACCCAGGTTCCACAATCCATCCCCTAGGTAATGACCTGCTCTACAAGCCTGGCCCTTTTTCTTCGTCTTCATATCGGCCGTTCCCATTGCGAGCTGACCCACAAAACAAGCCGTTTCTTTCCCCTCCGCCTCAATCACCACGACGTCTCCCTCGTCCAGCTCCTCCTTGCCGTACCTGAAATCCGAACCACCGTCCGCGACCGCCTCACCCGGTAATCGTCCACCAGGAGATGTTAGACCCGGAACCATCAGCGAGGCACCTGACAGTACGAAGCGGATAGCGCCACGGTCGATACGGAGCTTAGAGAAACACTGTGGGTATTTGTGCACGAGAGTAAGGTGTGGGAGGAGCGCATCGTCCATATGTTGGAAGAAGAGAGGGCGCGGGCCAAGTGTGTACAGAGAGCAACGGTCAGGGAGCTTCACCAAGTCTAATTGCTCTTTCTTGGGCAGTATATCGTCGATATATGGTTCAAGAGCTGGGTATGTGTCCAAGACTTTCTGGCGTATGGCGCGCTGTGCGGAGGACTTTACTTTGGACTTGGAGCCCGCGGAGATGCTATGTGACCGTCAGCCTTGGTCGTGACATGGTTGAGCTTGCCTACTCTTTCTTGAACATGTTGGAGTGTATCGTAGTGGTTATGTGTCGATGTTTTGGTGAAGATCAAGTGCCCCTCTATTCCATATTTTGGTAGGGCGGGGCAGCGCCTGACGTCGGAGTCGGAGCTATCCTCACGGTTCACCGTGTGCGCTGGATCGTGCCCCAAACTACCCAGCCCCTCCCTCTTCTACAGGAGCTCGACCTCGGAAGCTTCAACGTCACTGTCTCACGGCACTGTGGCAACCTTCGACATGTTCAAGACAACAACCTTTCCTGCAGCTTCCAGCTTCTTTATATACGTAGACCTAGTATTATGAATCCACCCCCTCTACCACCACGTCCTATCTGGCAACCTACACCTGGGACGACCTGGAACTACATCCTAAACACTACTCTACGCATCGACCCAAGCATCTCTCATCATTCGGTCTACATCATTGATCTATTTGACAATGACGCCGCAAAAGTCGCTCACCTACACGCGCTCGGGCGCAAAGTGATTGCCTACTTCTCCGCCGGCACTTACGAAGACTGGCGCCCAGATGCTGCACATTTCCCCAAATGTGACCTGGGCTGCAAAATGGACGATTGGGAGGGAGAGAAGTGGGTACAAACGAGCTCTGGAAAGATCCGCGACATTATGCGTGCTCGGATCGACTTGGCACGTGCGAAAGGATTCGATGGGGTAGACCCTGACAATGTCGACGCGTACGATAACAAGAATGGACTGAAATTGTCAAAGGCGGATGCGATTGACTATGTTCGTTTCTTGGCACAAGAAGCTCATGCGCGAGGTCTAGCATGTGGTTTGAAGAACGCGGGCGATATTGTGCCCACGGTCGTCCGTGATGTCGAGTACTGTGTTCAAGAGCAATGTGTCGAATTTGACGATGTAGATATGTTCGTCCCTTTCATAGAGCACGGGAAGCCAGTCTTCCATGTCGAGTATCCCAAAGGTGATGATCCCGATAGCAAAAAGATGAATAATGACCGAGACGTCTCACCGAAGCAAAGAGACAAGGCTTTCAAGGCTAGATCAAAGGGCTTTTCGACCATTATTAAAAATGTGAAGTTGGATCAGTGGATACAAGTGTCTTAAAGAACAATGGATTAGGTGGCCCAAAGCGTCATTAATACCCAAACGCTGACATGACTGCTACTCCTGTTCCAATGACTCTAACGCCCTGCCCGTTTACATGCACCGAATCCTGTTTACAGAAATCCCGCCCGAAGTGCTCGCCATTTAGCGACTCTGTCAGCTTACCGAAACTGCGCGTCCCTTACATCCCTCAAGACACCAAGTACATCTCCCCAGGTCCTTCTCAAGTCCCCTACCGCTCCGCCACCGACTTCCCGCACTACGTTCTGTAGCTCTCCTCTCACTCTCCCTAGGTCTTGTACCACCGCTTCGACATCCCTTCTCATTGTCGCTTCTGTATCCCTGACGATACCACCAACTTCACTGCTCACCTGCCCTACCTCACGGAACACGCTCTCCCTCGCAGTCCCTATCTCTCTTCGTGCACCAGCAACCGCGGTAGCCAAATCTGCCATCGCAGCCTGAATATCACCATGCGCACCACGCAGGTCTGACTGGAAGTTTGTGTATAGACTCGACGATGCAGCTTGCGCGCCCGTATACAGTGTTCGAGCGGTGAAGATGGCGAGAAGCGTAGATAGGCCGACAGCCGCGGTGGCGGCGGCGATGAAAGGATTCTGATCGGTGTTATGGGGCTCTGTGTATGGAATCTCTTCTTCTGGGGGGTCAGGAATCGGGTCTGTGGGGGCGGTGGGGTATGTCCCTGGGACAATGAAAGAAGAAGAGTTCTCCTTCTTGTCGGGGTCGTAGTGTTGAGTTATTGGACTTGTGGAGATGGGACGGGGAGATGCTGCGTAAAGAGATGCGCCAGGAGAGGCTTCGGACACGGTGTATGGAGGCAGTGGCTCATCGTCGTGTGTCATGATAGCATCTTCAAAGGGTGGGGTCGAAGGTATGGAAGCTGTTGACTCCTGCGCTTGGTCGGATACCTCGTCTCTGGAATTACCCATGTCGACGTGGATATAATCTGGGAAGGTATCCGGCTCGCTGGGTGGAGGGGTGTTGATCATGTCTGCGTCGTCGTCGTCGCCCATTGTGCTCGCCACAGAGGGCGAAGAGGGACGAGAGGAAAGCGGCTGCGCCATTATGCTATTGTGCGTCTTATTTGCTCACAGTCTTGGGTATGCTCACAATCTAGATTGAGGAATGAAAGAGGTCAAGGAGTTTGCTGTTGTTGAGTAGGAAGGAGATTACGAGGCGGACTTCGGAGACGTACATGTGAATGAAGTACGCGGCGTGGCGGGGAGATCCATCGGCTTGCACAGCCGCGGACGGTCGATCTTGCACTGCGCAACCAGTCCAGCAACCTTCAACCCATGTTCACATTGCCTTAACATATAAATTTTGTTTTACACATGCTCGGACGAACAGCATCAACATGCTTCCACTCCGCTGCTCTACAATGATACCTGCTCGTTGAATAGTGGTACAAGCGAGGGACCAACTAATTGAGACACAAGGGTAATTACACGGACCATAGATTCATCCGGATTGTGATTCTTGAACTAACCTCTTATGGAGCGGCTAGGCGGGCGCTAAGTCGATGCTTTCTTCACATAATACTACTACTTTATTCTATAATTAAAGACGTAGTCACAACGAAACACTAGATGGGCCACCTTATATCGAATCGAGTTCTAACGTAATATTAACATGGTAACCTCCCGATGCTTTGTGTTTGACCAGACTAGAAACACAGAATCAGGCGACATCGCTAGACTAGGATCATAGAGTTCACAGTATGGGCGGTGCGAGTCTTTAGTAGATAGGGATTTGCGCAACTCAAGAAAGAGAATGCCTTTCAGTTTGTCGAGGCGCGACGGGATATACAGTATTGCAAACAGAATGGAAGAAAATCTCTACCAGGAACGAATCCTAAAGTAAATCTCATACCCTACAAGCCTTAGCTCCCTGGATTGTACGCAATGCATATATATAATAGAGAAACCGTAGCTACGCATTTCATGATCTTCACCCGTGAGTGTGAGCGTAGAATTGTACGTTGTGACTGCGTCAGCTCGCTCATAGCTTCTTATACGCAAGGGCGAACCACGTAGAGCGTTCACCTGACTGTCGCTATAAATTTTCTCGATGCATAATCCTGGATCATTGTTCGGCGAGTCGTGTCTGCAGGCATGGAACAGTACAGGTTAAGACTTTTTCTGTTCCACCATTATTGTATCCACTTTTGTGGTACACCCCCTGTGTTTGTCCCTTGTACTGTCGTGTCTATACAAGCAGCACTATAATACAACGTTACTATGTTGATTTCGTCACTGCTAACGCGAAGTGACCTCAGCCAATATCGACCAGCTCTTGATAACTCCTGAAATGTACTCTGTCATCACTACAGTTCAGAGGGCTGAGTGGTTGAAACATTAAACTACCGGCTCCTTCTCGAGGATGAATCTTGGTCACTGAAAAATAGGGCGGCAGAACGTTGTGGGTTCAATCGTTCAACCACAGGGCATGTAGAACTGATTCTTCATCAATCTTTTTGGCTTGGGACTTTTCATTTCATTATGCCTAGCTACGTAGGGGGTGTTGATAGCAACGAGGTGAATAGATTTTATAGCGAATTGATCGCTCGACCGCAGAGTGCATAGGCGATACGGCGGATGGCCGACGTTAAGCTTAAATATCATGCGGTAGAGACTGAATTCGGCCATGATAAGAATCATATGAAGACGTTGATTAGGTTGCTGGATCGAGTCACGACGGCTTCGGGTAATCACATCTGCATGGATGGAGACAGCAACCCCAGTCATTTTACAAGAATTGTCCAATTTGAAGTTAGTTAGGCGGTATACCGATGTATGAGCTATCTACCCACCATGTGCGCTAACGAGGTAACATTAGGTCAGTACGTACGGACGAAGATGAGTATCTGGTCAAGTCTGCGAGCTGCTGAATATACCGTCAAGCGGAATGGGCCTTTGTTCCGGATATTGACCCTGTTGCTGTTGTACTAGAGACCGCGATGTGAAGTAGATCAATGGGGTATAAGCTCTGGAATAATCCGGAAACTGCGAGCGAGTACCTATTGTTCTATGATGCTGGGACCATTCGCAGACGCTCGTCGAGTAATAGATGTTGACATAAGCATAACGAGTCTTCAGAGGGATGATTAGGTGTTAGGAGAGAAAACGCGACTTAGAAAACGCGCTAAGCGCGGCACCAACTGCTGAGCAATATTTCAACCACATAGCTTGTGACTCGGTTCGCAGTCGACCGCTACCCATTGCGGCTCATCTTACGTCATGTTTTGATCATTGAAATGAACATGGACGTAGCTCGCTGAAAAAGACTGAATGACCCAATGATTTTCATCTCATCTCCGACCTTCACAATTTCATTAGCGTTGCCCGGCGCCGTGATGGTACGGGGGCGGGCAAGTCGCGGCAGGCTAGGGCTATAGAGTAATTACAGATCATCTCAAGGCTGCCCCAGACCTTCCCCAAAGCATTCGCAAGACTAACCCACTAATAATAAGCCTAGCTATGGAGGGTACCGGGACTTGTGGTTCAAGTTGTCGAAACCGCATCGAGATTTGGCACACCCAGCGAATGACTTTGACTTCATCTAGAGGATATGTATGTGTTTAATGGCCTATCTACTGGAACCCTCTAGCATAATTACGATGCATTGTACAGCACCAATAAAGTACGCGTTCCTCAGTACTACGGCTTTCCGAGCAGAGTCTTTTCCTAGGCCGAAGCCATATTAGCCAGAGGCGAAGTAGAGCATACTATACCGATTTTGACGTCAACATTGCGGAAAAGAAAGCTTTCGTCAAGACCGAAGATGCGTCTCCGCACTGTCTCCGCACCCATCGAATCCTATACCTACTCTGGAGCCGCCAAAAGACACTCTTGAATTAGTTCGTTGGACCGCAGCACTACACCACTTCCAGGGTCCTTGCATATCACAACTCCTTTCATAACGTGGTATTTGCGTCCTTGGATGTCGCGGCGCCAGGTAGGAATCTCGATGGTTCCCGCGAAACAGATACCAGGCGTGATGAGATAGATATAGGGGCTTAATGATGACTTTCGCTCTCTCGTTCTAATGGAAGTCAAGGACCGGTTGAACTACTTTCCAATTATTCTAATTGGTCGCGCGGTGCCGGAAATCGCATTGTGCTCAGGTCACAGGATGGGATTCGTCCCTGGCAAACGGCGAATTTCTGATTTGGCATCAAGATGTTGTCATATTCGATTAGGATAACCTACGGATGCGCCCATTGCCGAACGATGATCTTCCATTGGCTTCAATGCTGCTCTGATCAGATGGGTCTTTACCGCATCTGGAGCTGAACGCTTCATACAGCTTACAGAGCTCGCTGTGGAGCCGCCAAAGAGCTTTAAAGCAGTGGAGCTCTCTCCAGCGCTAGACCCTTTCTAGCATCATTATCACAGTATTCGACATCGCCGCCAGGACGCACAAGCTGAAAAGAGCAATGCTGATGATACCCGTCGTTCCCTAGCTGTCCTGTCTCTTTGGCTCGGTCAACGGGATCTACGATGTACAGAGTACAAAGGGTGTGCAGACCCGCCCTTGGGAGCTGCTCCTTTCAAGCAATCTTGCCAGCCGCACGTCAATATACTCCTCAGCATCAGTCTCTTTGAATCAGTTCCAGTCTCAAAGCAGTGCCCATATCATTATGAAGTCATTCACTGTCGCTGCCCTTGTGGCCTCTGCTGCCGCGGCGCCATTCAATTTTCCACTGTCCAATGGCTTTCCCAGTCCAAGCAACGACGCCATTGCCACCATTCAAAAGCAAGCAGGAGGTCCTCTTCCAAATACGCCCCTCCCAACTGAGCTCTCCGATGGTGTAGTCACGTCGCTCCAGCTTATTGCTGCCAATGAGATATTTGAGGTTGCTTACTTTACTGAGCTATACCACAACATCACTGAAAACGTGCCTGGATACGAGGCTACGGAGGAGGATCGCTACTTCGTCACTCAAGCAATCAGACGCATAAGGGCCCAAGAAGAGCTTCACGCCCTCGGTGCCAACGCCATCCTCAAGAACGCTGGCAAGCCGACCGTCGGGGCTTGCGAGTATAACTTTCCGGTCAACTCCTTCCAGAGCGCTATAAAGCTTGCCAACACATTCACTGATGTTGTTCTCGGTGTCCTTCCTGCCGTTCAGTACCTCGCTGGTACTAACGGAGGTGCTCAAGGGCCAGCTCTGATCCCACTCATCGGTTCCATTGAGGAGCAGGAGGCACAGCAAACTGGATGGTTCCGTACCCTCCGCGGCAAGCTCCCATCTGCTGCCCCCTTCCTCTCCCCAACTACCCCTGAGTTCGCTTTGTCCGCCGTCCTCCAGTTCATCGTCAATGGTACTTGCCCGCCAGAATATGCTGCCGTTACTTCGGCTGTCAAGTCCTTCCCTCCCTTGAACGTCGTCAAGGCTCCTTCCGAGGACGTCCAGACAGCTTACTACTCTGTTGATGGAACAATCGCCAGCGGCAATGTTCTAGCCTATATCACTGGTCAGAGCCTTCCCGTAGTCGTTGCTATTGAGAACGCTAAGACAGAGGATGGCAAAACTACTTTCTCTGCCGCCTTCCCTGCCATCGCCCAATCTTTCTCAGATGGTCTCACCGTTGCTGCTGTCGTCAGCTCCAACCAGACATTTGCCAATGCTACTCAGGTTGCTCAGAACACAGTCTTTGGCCCGGGTCTTATCGAGTACCAATAGATGACCGCTTTTGATACGGGATGACTTATTGAAAACGATACACCTCGATGTCATCATGCATACCTGATGGGCGTAATCCCACCACCCTTAGATCACGAACCTGTACATAATGATAATGTCTACTACGATTAGATCGCACAGAATATATGGCTTATGTGCAACACACGGAGTATTTTTGGAGCTATACTTGTCCGAAGGCTTACAGGTCTTTTCTTGCTATTTTCTCAAACTCGTGATGAACAACTAACGTTAAGCATAAAGTCCATCATTTCAGTCCTCCCCTTCTTATCTTCGCACATCTTCTCTCCCTCATAGTCTCTTTCTCTCTGGACCTTACCAGCCACAAGGCCTCGCGCGCGGCAGTGCCCCTCCGCTGTATCTCTTCAGTCCTGTACTCACTTGGTCAATGGGAGTCTTATCTGAACGAACAGGACGGAAGTTGACCCTCAGTCGGAGCTCCGATCCCACTAGCACCAATATTATGGCTGGGTTGAGGGGGTCGTCCAGGTATATTTCATACTGGGTCTGCGCAGAACTCAGACAAACCCAAGCAGTCATGATTTCGACCCCGGACCTCGGCCGACAGTTCTCATCATTCTCTGCAGAGTAATCATTGTGTATATCGCTTGAAAGTCAAGAACTACTTCTA
This sequence comes from Pseudovirgaria hyperparasitica, assembly GCF_010093815.1. Taxonomy (NCBI): domain Eukaryota; kingdom Fungi; phylum Ascomycota; class Dothideomycetes; order Acrospermales; family Acrospermaceae; genus Pseudovirgaria; species Pseudovirgaria hyperparasitica. The sequence continues at coordinate 1,470,235 of NW_022985550.1, forward strand.
CCCTTCTCTCACGTCGCTGCAAGATGAAAATTGAACCGCCTCTTCTCAACTCGGCTAATCCATGGGCTACCACATATGAAGATCTCCTTGCCCTATACCGATGTCCTTACACAGGAGCTGTCACAACACGCACGGCGATGCTGCAAGGATTTGCGCACGACGATGCGATTCATAGATACGCATTCTTCAATCCGGTGACTCAAGAATCTCACCAAAATCCTGAGGCCGAAAATCTGCCTTCTGAACAAACGGCCAGTGTGAACAATCTGGGCTACAGTCCACTCCGATTGAGTGAATATCTTTCTTTCATTAAACAGATATCCGAAGTCGCCAAATCTGACTCTTCGCTTCGTAGAGACAAACCGTTCATTGTTTCTGTGACAGGGACTGCTTCGGATGTCGAAGTGTGTCTTGAGAGGATTGCAAACACGGCGCAACAAGTATCGATGCCTCTTTTCATGGAGGTCAATCTCAGCTGCCCAAACATTCCCAATAAACCTCCTCCAGCATACTCCATATCCGCCCTTATACCATATTTATCAGCAATATCAAAGTCGAATGCATCCGTATCCATTCCAATCGGCCTAAAACTTCCTCCTTACACCTATGCGGGCCAGTTTGATACCTTGATCACAGCGCTTGGTTCTATGGATCCCTGCTCTATCTCCTTTCTCACCAGCACTAATACTCTCGGATCGTCCATGCTGCTCTGCCCTAAAAGTGAACCGTCCAAAAAGGATGGCTCTTATGTGCCCGTACTGTCACCAACGTCCGATACACAGAGCTGGGATCATTCTCTTCCTTCCGGTCTTGGTGGCCTCGCTGGTTCAGCGCTACACCCTCTGGCGCTCGGAAATGTCTTCAGTTTACAACAATTTCTTCGCAACCATCCGACCCTAAATAGTATTCAAATCATTGGTGTCGGAGGTGTAGAGGACGCGGAAGGTTACAAGCGCATGCGAAGTGTTGGTGCTTCCGCTGTCGGTATTGGCACTGGTCTTGGGCGCTTGGGCATTGGAGTCTTCGAGAAGATTGTGAAAGCTTTGGAGGATTAGTCATTTCATACCGTCAGACTGATGCTTGGATCTACGATTCTTTCTGGACTTCATCACGAAGCATGGCTTAAGTTTATCGCTATTCTGCCAAACTTTCCGGTTTGACGTCGCGTCGTCTAGTAAAACGATAAGAAGGATCGTGGCTGGCAACAGAACGTTCATTATGTGTCTTGACTATCTCGACGAGGTTTTGCGCTGCTGACGATGTGTAGGCTGTGATACGGCCATGTACCAAGAGATAAGCTGATATGGATTCTTCTAACTATACTTAAAATGAACAAATTTTTTATAGTATTAATGAAAGATATATTTAGATTTATAGAGAATCCTCTCTCTCTCTCTCTCTCTCTCTCTCTCTCTCTCTCTCCCTTCATAATTAAACCCTCTTATTTAGATAGGATATAGGAGTTTAGAGCTTGAAAATATGTTAGACTTATTAATCTAAGATACTCTATCAGTCCGTATGAATATTATAACATGTAGACTGTTATATAGAGGTAGAGAGGCATAATTCAACCTCTAGGACTAGGTAAGCACGCGTGTGTAGAAATAGAGAAACGCTAGAGAGTCAAATGTTACGAAATCTAACGGATCCAAATCCATCTAACCAAATCTAGCATGGATGATATAGAACTAACCGCATATAGAGTACCTCATCCATAGCATTATTCTCCCTCCTGGCTTGCTCATCTACCGAACCAGATAGAAACCTGATTTTACAATCAAAAACCTGATTTGAAAGATAAAAACCTGATTTAGCAGATAGAAACCTGATGTACTAATGTGCCAATACACCAAGGCACGTACACCACCTAGTTCACTTGTCGCGTCAGAGCTGCCGTTGCCTACGAAGGAACGGGTTACGACAGTGGCAAGAGAGGAATGTAATGTGATAGTGGCAAGAGAGGAATGTAATACGATAGTGGTAAGAGAGGAATGGATTACGACTGTGGCAAAAGACCAAGTCGTTGCAAGCTTCTTAATACTACGCTCTGCGCCTGTATGAATCCTTTTAGCGCGATCACTACGTTTTACGACCAGAAAATAACACCTTTGGCATTGAACCAGGATGGTCATCAGTCCTCTGCAGGTGGTACGTCCGCTGGACTCTGCATTTATGGCCACTGGAATGGACTATCTCCTAGACGACTCTTCGGAAGATGAGCAAAAGATTTATGCCATGGACGCCGATATCCCGACTCACGTTGTTGCCGACTTTGTGCAATTCTGCCAGCACGGCCGCCTGCCCACGGGTCAGCAGAGCAGGTCACGACTGTTGTCTGCAGAAGATGTAAAGCTTTTATGTACTCCGTATTCTTCCTGGGCAAGCGCTACATCACTGAGTCAGAAGCTAACTTCAAGCGCCAACGAGCTGGCTCGAAAGGAATGTCTCCCGCGGAAACCTTCCTCGGCGGACGATCAGAGCGCTCGCTGCACTTTCGTCGAGAAGCCTATCGCGGCGTTGAAGGCACGACTCTGGGCTGGAGTTGCCCCTGTTTCTGACTCTCGTTGGGAAACGATGGGTTTAAACAAACAGAGTCAATTCAGGCTCGCTCGCCAGCAGATGTCCATGGTCGTCAACACATTCCTCTATATAAACGGTAATGTAAGCTTATTGAATAGGCGAGAGACATATAATGCAATTTACGCGCACTACTCCGAGTTTGACTCTGCGCTGGAACAAGTCAGAGAAAACGATACTGACGGACCCCCTCGTGTCGCAAAGCTATGGGCTGAGTACATATCAGACCTCTTCACATACATGCCTGCGAAAGCACACTCATGGATCCATGCACGCGCTGTATCTCTATGGGCTGACATCATGCGCCGCATCGCCAACCAGAAGCCCGAAACGACAGCCAAACCCATAGTACACCTATCGAGACAGGCCAAAATGCACAACAATGTCGTACACATCTTGATCCAAGCAGACACTGCGTTTACCATGCCCACTCAAGGATTCGACGGCATAAAACAACCATCTGTGCCTCCTCATTTTGATTCTAAGGGAGCTAAGCCCATCAGCGCACAATTTGACGTTGATGTCTTTCATACAGCATTCTTGAAACGTTTTCGTTATCTCAACACACTCACCGAGTTCAATGACGCAGAGTTGCGCCGCACAGCGACCAAAGAGTGGTTCACCAAGAAAGGGAAGTCCGTCGAAAAAAACCGTGCCAGTGTAAGGCGTGAACTATGCGGTCAGGAAGAGACATATGGGACAAAGTGGATTGCTGACGTCCAGCACGCAGCCCCAGAAAGGCCTCGAAGGATGGGGTTCGTGTTGTATCGCATGAACGCTAAAGAGACTGAAACCGATGAGCAATGGGGCGACTTCCAGTGCAAATTCTACAAGGCTGCGATGAACTCCGATCTGCAGCAAGTAAAGCATCACTGTGTGATCCAATGGGAAGATGCACGGCACCTACAGCCAATGAAGAAGACGTTGGAGCAAGAGTGTGACTTCAGCAAGACCAAAGAGTACGTCGCATTCCCTAATGCTTCTGATAAACCTTTTTGCCCGTCGAGATTCCATCTAATGGCACCACAGACACTTCCAAGCTCTCACGGCGTCATCAGACTTCCACCCCTCGCTCCGTACAGACTGCTTCCTCGTCGCCGACTCGTGTAGCGTGCAAAGCTTCATGCAGCCAAACACAAACGAACCGGATTGTGAGTGCGGGCCTAGTATCCTCGCCATTGACACCACTTGGACGGCCCCGGCCGCACACGACATTCTACGCCTGCACATAGAGGCCGGCTACAACGGTCGACTACGCGTGCTAGCTGAGGTGCTATGGGACGACTTTGCTGCGCTCCTGGTGTCTGACGCGCAGCGCATGGTGGATCTGTGGCCGCTGGCTAAGCATCATCCGAGTAAGGTGTACATTGGCACTGTAGTTCAGGCACACAAAATCCTCTGGCAGGATAAGGAGTTGCCGAAGGATGAAACATGGACGCACTTTGTGCGCTTTTTGAGGGATAATAGAATGATTCCTGAGAGAGATGATGAGAGGTGGACCGTGAAGAACTCGTGAGGGAGGAGAAAGTGCAACAAGCATTGTGAGTGATGATGTTTGCATAGTGTGGAAGGCGGGAGTAGACACCCGCGGTATCTTACTTGATACGATATTTGCGATAGGTCAAGTGCTCATCGAGTACTGTTTTCCGCTATAGCGCGGGATCCATGGGTATCATATTGTATCATGCTGTTTAACCACTTTTTCAACTCGATCAATCATGATCAGCTCCTTTTGGTGTAGCCACCTTGTCTATCGCCAATTTTACGGCCCCTTTTTTAATTTTACACAGTCCTCATCCATTTCTAAGTCAGAGGTGGTCGCAGTGTCTGTTTTCTTCTTCCTCAGAATCGTCGTTCCGACTACGATTGCCCCCATAACTGTCGCTCCGAGGGCGCATGCAAGACCTTGGCTGAACGCATTCCTCAATCCAATTGCGTATGCTTCCAAGATTGCATCGATGTCCGCCGGAAATGCCTCGCGCAGTCCCACGGCACCGTTTTGTACGATGCGGACCGGATCTACACGTGGCGCGACACGCTTTAGCGTACTTATTAGTCCGTTCGCGAAGATTGCCTGGCCAGTCGAGAGGAAGAATGCACCGCCGGTCAGCTCGAAAAAGAGCGTCATGCCGATCATATTGGGAATATCTGCCAAATCGACACTTTTCTGGTTCGCAATCATGGGGATTTGGAGACCGATGCCGATGCCTACACCAACGACGATCTGGTAGCCGATCCATTCGGCCGGAGTGGAGTGCAGGTCGAGCAGCTTGATAAGCGCAGAGCCGATGACCATGAGGATCGGACCGAGTATCATGGGAACTTGCCAGAGGTTGGTGCGGCCAATGAATTGAGACGCGACGATGGTGAATAAGGATGTGGAGAGGATCATGGGGATATTGCGGTAGCCAGACTGTTCCGCATCCACTCCTTGAATGGATTGGAAAAGAATTGGAAGGAAGTAAATGAGTGGGAAGTAAGCACCAGAGATGAGGAATGTGGTGATGCAATTCCCAGGAACTGGCCAGATTTTTAGAAGACGAGGCGGTGCCAGGGCTCGCTCACCCATGAAGTGTTCATTGACAAAGAAGATGACCATCAGAAGCCCAGAAACAACTAGCATTCCGATGACTCGAGAGTCGTTCCAAGCGTAAGATACGCCCCCCCATTGCATGGCTAGCATGAGACAAGTGCCTGCGGCAGTCATCATCAACGTGCCTGGAAGGTTCATGTCGAGAAGGAAGCGAAACCCTTGAAATGGTTGGCGGGAATTCTTGTGAGCTTGTGGTGTATCAAATACAAAGAAAAGAGAAAGGACTGTGACGATTCCAATAGGAACATTGAAAAGGAAAGTCCACCGCCACGAGGCATGAGTTGTAAGGATTCCGCCTAGGAGAGGACCAACAACACTCGCGACGCTGAAAGTTGCACCCATGATGCCAATGCACATGACCTTCATTCTTTCAGTTGTGACAAATGCAATGCAGATAAAGGCACCTCCGATCGTTCCTGAGCCTCCAATCCCAGCTATTGCGCGTCCCAGAATGACAGTAGGTGAGTTTGGAGCCAATCCAGATATCAGGTTGCCCATCTCGAAGACAGCAATGGCAGTTATGAGAGTCCATTTGAGGTCAAACGTACTGTATGCCTTGCCCCAGGTCGCTTGAAAGGTGGCCTGGGTAAGGAATGACGCAGATCCGTACCAGCCTACGTCGTCCAGTGACATGAAGTGGGCAGTTATTGCGGGGACTGCGGTTGCAATCACGGTCATCTCGAGAGCTGAGAGGAAGATGCAGAGCATGATGGTTCCCAGAACGGCAATAAACTTAGCACCTTTCGGTGTATCATCTTTCGTGCCTTCGTCGGTAGGTATGTCGAATAGCTCAGTATTCGTGGACGAAGCTGTATCATGGATGGTAATCATGTCGGTATCCTTCTGGCTCTCATTTTTACTTGTCAGTGAGTTTAATCGCTCCATCGTAAGTTGAGTTAGGTGGAGAGGTGGAGTCAATGAAAGAAGTCAAAGTAGGAGATAGGCACAGAATGATCGGACGGCCGTTGAAGGCCAGCAAATACGACCGATGAGACAACGACCGACTGAGCCGTGGATGGTTATACGGCAGAAGGCATTCGAGAAGAAGCTGTAGATGCAGTGTAAGGGCTAGCAGCCAGTGTTATAACGTGGAAGACAATCTTCAGATATCGACTGACGATCATACCCACAATCCAGATGGGTCGGGGTGGGGATTGGCCTCAATTGCTAATTGATCCTTTAGCGGGCTTCGGCGAACCAGATGACTCTCTCGTGCCCTAGCGTTGGACACACGAGGCCGTCAGCCAATCAGCGTGGAACATACAGTGAATAAACACGTAAGTGAAGCGCCCTGGCCTAAAGCGGGAGCGTGTAATACGGCGCTGCATGGCATTCCTTTCTGCGGCTGTCATTACAGTTAAAGCCTGTGCGGTATGCTGCAGTGTTGACAGAGGTCTAAAAATGCCGTGCAATCAAGTTGCGCCTGGTGTCTTTACGTGGAACGCACGTTAACATGCATGCCGTCGATCATCCTCCAGGCGGTCGGTCGGTAAGTATTACAGTGATAGTGTCCCGTCCAAAATATACGAGTGGCGAGGCCAATCATTAGCTTGTGGTGTCAAGCTGAGCGATTACGCCTAGAGCATACATAGTATATTGCGGCGCGCAATTGATTCGCAATTACAGTCTGCCGACATTATGCAAGCCATTCAACGCAAAGAGGAGGCCAAGTAACTGAGTTTCCTGCAGGGTCGACCGGGACAACAGAAGAGTAGCCGTCACGGATACCAATGCGATCTGAAGTCCGTGGAATGACTGCTTGCGGAGCATTTTGCGAAATAGTACATCAGTACATAGTACGATGTACCATGGGTGTGACTACCGCCGCCATCCGTAAGGCACAGGCTACTGCAAGCCGTCGCAAATTGGATCGAGGTTTATTGTCTGGCCTGATGTGGGCAGATGAGAATCATGCTGGAATGTAATTACACGACAGGCTCGTGTCCAGGGAGTTGGGAAGTCTAGCCATACCGTCGGTTCGGGTTCGTGTTTCCCCCCAAACGCCAACGGGTCGTTTCGATCTACATATGTGAATTTCTGGAATGGAGGCGTGTTGTGCGGAACGTGAATTGTGCTGGTTGTGTGACGCAGGTTGAAATAAGAATTGTTTGATTCGACGGCGGCGATGGCTTGCGGGCTGGGATGTTCGGCGCGCAACGGCACCACGCCCGTGCGGCAAAGTAAGGGGCTTCTTGAGGCTCGAGCTTGGCCAAATGCGGCGTAGTGTGTTTACACCTTGGTCGCCGTCTCAGAACCCTGGATAGGAAGAATCATATTACTCTATCAAAAGAACAGAGCGCAGACAGCACTGGATGTTAGTGTCAAACAAGCAACCCTATTCCATCGATGAACAGGCTAGATTCATACGATTGACCACAGTACATACAATGCACAGCATATACATGGATGGTAACGTCACTTTCGTAGCCGTAGTTCTCTACCCCAGGGCTTCGCACGAAAGCATCAGGCAACGTACTGTAGATCACCCAGTCTGACTCGCGGTCAGCACCAAACTTAGCCATCAAAGCTGTCGTATTGTGCTGTTTAGGCACAATCGTCCCAGCGCTTAACCTCTGTCTGAAACAATAGCATGTAGCATACTTTCCAGGCAAACTGCATATGTCTCGGTATGGCACTGATGTGAGATGACGCTTTAGTATGAGGGATGGACTGGACGTTGCTACAGCTCTGAGCGTAGTGTCTTTGGTGAAGCTGGCTGAGAAGGTGAGCCAGAATGAATTGGGCATAATATATGCAAGGCCAGAGGGCTTGCGTGGGATGGCACTTTGGTTAAGGAACCGACTAAATGCGAACTCGCCTCAATGACCGAGAGATCTCACTTGTCTCCTTTTTCGTTAATATTTGTTGCATCTTCTCCTCCCTCCTGCATGGACCGTGTCTGACTGCAACACCCTGTCTGTAGACGGAGAATCACTGTATACAGTCGCGTAACTGCTCTGGACTACTTGTATCTCCAAGCGTGGAGGCGTGTGTAGGTTTCCTAGAGTCTGAAATCGAAAGCCCGGGAGATGTCTTTTGCCGCAAAACGCTGAGATTCTAGCACTCCAGGTGCAAGCAATTACATTCGCAACAAGATCGTACGACGTGTTTGTCTGTGGCATATCCACATATATTCATTGGTGATTGCCTCAAACTTGTAACCAGCACCCCAGTATGCGAGGACCTTTTGTTAATACGCCTCCGTCAGATGCTGATATGACCTCTAGTTCTGACACGTGGGTAGATAGCTGCTTATCTGCTCATTACTGCGTTTATTTCAAGTGTAGCTAGTACGAGACAGCATACCAATAGAGGCCTGAGACAAGTTGCAGATGTCTTGGAAACACGATCGGTCGAGATCATTCATGTGATGCGTCTGCATACTTCGCCTACCGGGCTTTCGCACTCCTCCAAATCTAATGCTCTCATACCTGCATTCTTCCCTCTGTACCAAATATATACGCTAGCCTATATAGAGCCTGTTGCCGCATCTGATAGATCTTATCGGCTATCTGAGATGAATCTGGCTTCGGACCGTAAGTCCAAGGTATAACTTATGATCGTATGGCACAATTATGAGAAAGAGTATGGATGCTAACTGTACGGTGAGAGCAGTTAATGAATACGTATGCGGTTGTATCGACGCACGATGTCGTGCGTCCGACTACATAAACAGTCGAAACGATGTCTGATTTGGCTGAACATGACAGACTTTGCGACAACAACGTCAGCGTACATTCATTATTCACACAGAGTTCGTTGAGAAGAAGACGAGGTTGACAGACTGCTATTTGACCCGTCGTCATATCTGACAAATCTTGTGGAAGCGCTGGTCGCTCGTAATGCAGGAGTTAGAACGACACGTAGACCGAAACAGATAAACACGCGTAAAGGACTTGAGGTAAATAATTACTTTCTGAGATAACATTCTGAGATGTGAACGCATTCGAGATATAGCAAAATATATGCAGCAACGCTAATGTAAGCAGGAGCAACAAGACATTGTCATAATCTGCTGTGCAGGGTATCGCATGCAGAAACTCAACCGCAACGCTGCATGCCTCAAGAAGAACAAAGGCACTGGTGCCACCATCTAGTTGCAACGAAGGAACCAGATTTAAACGCCTCGCAAAATGCATGAAGTGATCAGAGGTATACCGCTAAACGTTCTGGGGGCTTTCTGCTTCGGCATCAACAGAGAGGTATTGATCACACCGCAATACCACGTCGGTACCAGCCGTTCACTCCTTTCCACGCCCACAACCAGAGTCCACACGCAATCCACACACTGACTGCCATGCCCCAAAACGTTGGGGCGTAGCACCGTGTTCCATAGCACAGTGTGTCCGTTGTATGTCCTTGGCTCTGAGCCTCTCCAGCCTTTTGATACACAGCTGCATAAAGTGCGCCCCAGACAGTTGCACCCAACGCAGGCATGGTCGCTACAATACCCCAATTCGTGCCAAAATTCTCAACACCCCAGACCACGCTGATTATGATGGGAATAAGACTGAAGGTGGCACCGTAGCCGGCACCAATGAGGGTGGAGACAGCTCCAAATGCCATCGCATTGTTCTGAGCCGCGCCCGAGGCAAGCAAGATTTGTCCGATCGAGAGCATGATCGCGAAGGCGAGGAGAAATACTATGCGGGAAAGTGTGAACTTCTTCGGCGAGAGAGATGGAAGAGAGGAGAGAGACAAGATAGATGATGAGAGATCGCGTCTGTGTTGGCCGCTTGGGGCTATAGGCGACAAGATATCAGAGACAATGCCAGTGAGTATGCGAGCTGCAGTGGATGTCACGGCGATTATACCGACGTGCGTAGCGCGTGTTACCATAGCGCTCTCGGAGGTACCGGGCGGATATAGAGTCGGGATGATTGTGCCAACATTGTTGATATATGCTTCACCAGGGCCCGTGAGAAGGAAGAAGCCTGCGGCAAGGTACCACATAGTTTGGTCGGTCAGGAAGCGGCGAGTCTCCTCATTGAGAAGCCAGGTTTTCTTACGGGCCTCTTCTTCGGCGCGTCGTTGTAGGACTTCCGCTTCATGGTTCAGGAACGAGAATTGGGATGCTGAAAGATCTGCTGTGTTCAAAGTACCGTAGCCATGTATATCGGCAGCCCGAGAGAAGAACTCAGATTCAGATAGGAAGCCGCTTTGCTCGAGCTCGTCAATAGCTTCATCGATCATTTCAGCTTCATTGACAATTTGCAGAGCGAAAAGGCCAATAGTGCCGACGCTTAGCAGGAGGATCCCCAAAAACAGGAAGTATTTGAAGACGTCTACGTTTGTCGAGCCGTCGGCCAAACGCTCATATAGAAGCTTGTCCCCGACTTGACTCTGCCACATTCCGCTCAGCCCAAAGGCAGCAATAGGTAGAGCAAGGGCGACGCCCTTATTCTTTCCCCGACCGAAATTTTTTGCGCACGTCGATACTGCGGACACATACATGCAGCAGGTACCCATCCCAACGCAAACGAATGAAAATATCATGATCCCGATAGGCCAGCCATCGCCACCATTGGATACTGGAGGGCCACTCTTATATGTGAAAGCTGCTAGCAGGTAGCCCAGTCCGAAGAGAAAGCCAGAGAGGAGTGATGGTAGACGTGGTCCGTATCGGTCACACAGATATCCGAAACCTGGCACAGGCAGGTACATCGCGAGCTCAGCTGCGATGGACACCCAATTGACCTCATACTGCGAGTAGCCTAGGCGCTTTTGAAACATTCCTCCGTACAATGAATACGCAGTGATGGATCCGGCACATGAGCAGTTCACCAACGCCCAGACGAAGCTGAAGTACCGTACGACTTCGCGCTGCATCCTCTTTCGGTCGCGTGCCTGTATGCCTTCTGCAACTTGCTCGAAGAAGCTGCCCGCATAGCTTGTGTCTTGACTTCGCCTTTCATTGCTACTATCTCGATCTACTTGTAGGAGAGGGCGACGCGATCCGGGGCCGGGAAAGTCAAGTTTGCTGATGCCATTGTTCGGTGACATGACGCAGGGTTCAGAAAGCGGTCAACAGGAAATGAGCATGGTAACGAAGGGAAGGAGAGATCCAGATTGATGAAGGAGCAGAGGAAGGAAAGGATTCGTAGGAGGAGTAATAGATGTCCTTAGACAATACGAGGTAGAGAGAATGTAGCTGCCGGCGGTTACAGAAATGAGGCTGTTCAAGCAGCTTGACGTTATGACTAAATCCGGATCGTCAGCATGACTCGTGCGTCGCAACGCACGAGCCCCCATGACTTCGAAGCTCCTGTGACTTCAACTTTTTTGTCCTCCTGCAGCAGCAATGGCACCAACCGCGCAATCAGCGCAAGTCCTGTTGTCACCTGCGGAATTATCCTATCTTCATTCCTCGCTCGCTCTGACCCCTCCTGTTCGACCTGATGGACGCACATCTACTGAACTCCGTTCGCTAGTCGCCGAGGCGGACATTTTACCTACAGCGAATGGCAGCGCAAGAATCTGCTTTCAAGATGGCACAGAAGCAATCGCGGGTGTAAAAGCTGAAGTTGAAAATTCGCAATGGCATCCGGTGACGGGAGGGTACGAGACAAACTTGGAAACGGGCGGCACTGATGTAGAGATGAGCCAAGATGCAGACGAAGATGAGGAAGCAAAGCGCACGCGAAGGAGCAAGGGCAGAGGCGAAAATACATGGGTCGAAATGAGTATCGAGATACCTGGTTTTCGTGATGACGATGCGCTCCCTGTGTATCTAGCTGCCATGCTTACTGAGGCGCTGCTGTCGGATGGAGTATTGAAAGACAGATTGTACATCAATAACCGTTACCACTGGAAGCTCTATATCGACGTAAATGCTCCTATTTTTGCACACCAGCCCAGTGCTGACCATGCTATAGATTCTGCTACTCTCCCCGCCACTTTCCTATCCTCTTCCGCTCCTTTCACTTACGACACATCTCGCTTTACTCTCCTCTCGCTTGCCTTCACTCAAATCAGAAGGTGATGAGGACCCTTTCTTCGACGATGACTGGGAAGCTGCCACACCTTTATATGCACCATCGTCGAGGCCCCCAGTGACACTGCTCGTGATGACAGTCGGCTCTAACATAATATTTGACCCTGCAAAAGAAGAATTAGCAGTCGCAGAAGCAGCTCTCGCAGTCTCGTGCGCGAGTGACTATAACAAGACTCCGGACTCGAACGGCCGAGGAATAAATATCCTTTCCATCCGCACGATTGACCCACCATCTCGTCTTACACCGCTGGGCATTCCAAACTCCCTCAACTCAGCGACGGGAGGAGCTGCTCCAGTATCTCAACAAGATCTTGTCACCATCAGAGAAGGTATGGATTCGCAAGGTGTTTGGCGTCCTCCGCGAGGAGGTATCAAGAGATCTATGATCGCTCGAGTTGTCAAGGCCGCAATCCAACCGGGAGGTGTTGCAGATGAGATCCTGCAAGCTCTCAAGAATGTGGAAAGATGAAAAACAGTAATGGCTTTCGAGAGCTTTGGCTTTGGTATATCCAACGAGTCATGACTAAGGTCGTATATGTACGACATGATGTCTCACCTGTGCCGATAGCGCATCATAGTCAGCAAAGGAAGTATCATCTATTTATTACAGAGGACATCATACGTCGTGGAGAATCAGGAACATGAACTGATATGAGAGAGGGCATGGATGCTAATTCTCGAGTCAATAGATATTCATGAAGATCAATGGTCACTTAGGTTTGGCCTCAAGCGTTCGCAAGTATCCGAGTAGGTACGTAGAATATGACGCGGCAAACGCAAATATTAAGACGTATCTGAAACTTCCCTTTCCTCTCAAGACGCATGATTCCTATAACTTTTGTAATCCTGCAAATGACACCCGGCTGTAATCAAGTCTTCGACTGTGGTCGGGAGTCGTGAGCATTGAATGGTCAGATCACACATTTTCTCAGTACCTGATTCACTTCGATTCCGGGTGGCGGCGGCAACATTCCGTCCTTCCGCAACTCAGAAACTTTGCTACCTTTCCTTCGTTTACAGACAAAATACCACTAGAAAACGTATTCCATACTCTACGGGCATGTCCTCACCAATGGACAGTGTGGTCTCCTCAGGCACTGCTCACGCAGCTTCGTCAGCCGAAGCCACGATCGTGCAGACTTGTCAACTCAGAGATCTTCCGAGAAAAGCGTTCGACACTTTCCAAGACCTTATTCAATTTATATGTGAGGATCTAGATCACGTTCATGAACAGTTGTCAATTCGCTCACGCCCTTACAGCTAAAGTACAGCGGTATGCTTTGCTCAGAGACGTTAAGCAGGAGCTTCATTTTGTGGTATCAGATAGTATGGACAAGTCCGTCACAGTTGCGATAGGTATCGAAAATATGTCACGACAGAACTATGAGATCCTCTTACGATCAGTGCCTTCAACCAACACGAGAGATGACATTCCAGCTGCCATTCGTAGCTTGGAACGCATTTGCGACCGAGCTATACTAAGGCTAGAACGAGAAGCTCTGGAAGTGATTTCTTTCCTCGAAGGACAAGGAATTGACAAGAGTTCCGCGGATCATGGATTTCAGCCTGGGTCTGCATTCTCCGTGCGGCAGATAGAACGGCTAGGTATCACCCAGGTACTTGTTATTACTGCGATTCTGAGAGCCATAGCTAACATGCAACAGGTCCAAGATGCAACGCAGGTGCACAAGAAGATCCTTCTGATGGGGTCCCCAGTAACACCCGAAAAGCTCATAACGCCTGTTTCAGCGACGGTTGGATCCGGATCAATCTTGAAGCGGAATAGAAACGATATCTACTCCGTGTCACAGTCTCGCTCTGAACCGAGGCCTTCGACTGCTTCAAAGAAAGTGTGCTTCGAGGCTCCTGCTACTATGCCTCCAGAACCTTGGGTGGTCAAAGGATCAGATCTTACATCATTGGAGCAGGCAAACTACATAATCCTTTTCCACGACCCGTCCGTAATCGCTTACCCACCAGTAGTGCACAGTCGCAAAGACTGCTCACGACCTTCTTATCGCTTCGGATCGCTGTACGTGTTGAGAGCGCGGTATCAAGGCGAGGTACGCACTATTATGCGGACGGCAGGTAACGAAGATATCCTTGATTGCGCTATTCCTGCCCAGGGAGAGAGCTCGTTGGTTGACTCCGACAAGAATACCGTACGTCTGGTATTCGAACACAATGGTGAGCAAACACCTTGGACCTTTTCAGTTGGTAGTCTCCAATCTGCCATGGACCTGGTCTGGGTGTATGAGCGACGTGGATCAGCACTGTCGCGACTTTCGCAGGAACGACGATTCATTGCGGCGCCACTATAAACCTCAAGCCCGTCTGTGTGCCACAGTCACAGCATACCTTGGGGCTTCTACTTTTGATAGCCTGCGCGTGTGTGTTTTCTAATCACAGGAGGTCTGGACACGGTGTGAAGCATCATAGCATGTCTCAAATGAGTCAAATCCGGTTGGGGAATAATATTGCATCACGGCAGACGTGTAAGTGGCTAATCGAATATCATACTCTCACCACACACACTTGGTCTTGTAGCATGTACCGAGTCACTTTGACCGTAACGAGCACCTGCGCGACCTAGAATAGAGCACCAGACGGAATCCTAGAGCGCGTAAGTGAAAAGTGCTTCGTCATCTTCTATGCCAAGAACCAGACCTCATTGATGGCTGAAGGCTAACAGAAACCACTGATGTCCGAAAGTGGCCTAGCATAGCGGCTCTACACGTTTAGGCCTTCCATATATCCTATCGTCGTACCTCGATCCGTCTGACTTTCAACCCCCAACACCACAATAATGTCTAATTCCTCGACCTTGGATGCCATCAAGCGCCCGGTCGAGGTCAAGAGACATGCTGCCTGCGATGAATGCCGTATGTATACAGTTCTTGATTTCGAAATCTGCTACTGCAGTGCGTCGTCATTGGCGCTCTTTCATATGTCTCCGAGGTGGGCGGTTCGTTGGCGGCTGCGATTCGCATTGACCAACGCCATCCAGGGATCTAGAGGCAAGAGCGGCAACGAGAGCCCATGTACTAAGCCATTTCGGTATCTTTTGATGGCATCTATCTATCCTTAATCATTACTGCTTTGTCCGGAATGTCGACTCACCGAAGTACAGGTACACGTAAGCTGAAATGCTCCGGCACAACACCCAAGTGCGCACGATGTGAGCGTGAGGGCGTACGATGCGAGTACTCGCCGCAGAAACAAATGGGCCGACCCAAGAAACGGCGACGAGCAGATGAGTCGGAGCAGCAAGACACGCCGCCAGATGAGGTAAGCCCGGAAACCCCGGCCGCGCCGGCCATCACCATGGACGACCTCGGATTTGGCCACGGAGCCGGATTCGACGATTTCGACTTCGACATGTTCAGCGGCATGCTGCAGTGCGATCAAGGCCATCAGCATCAGATCAATATTGATCCTGCCCTGAGCAACAACCAGAACGGGACATATCCGACGCCATATCTGGAAGCATGGAACGGATTTACAGCGTGCGAGTATGCCTCCTGACCCAGCAGAATCCTAAACAAAAGCCCGATTGACACGCTCGCCCAGATCCATCCAACAATGGCAACAACATACAAACCAGCAAAACCTCCTATACCCAATCATCCCCTCGCCCAACCCAACACCCGCAACCACCACAAGTACAACTACAACGATAACTCCACACCCACCAGCCCCGGATCAATCCCCACAGCCCCCCGCCGCCAGCACAACCCCAATCTGCTCTTGTCTCTCCTCAATGTATCTGACTCTCTCCACCCTCTCCACGCTTCCCACCCACTCCTTCCCTCAAATCCTCTCCCCAATCCGCTCCTCCCTCGCCGTCGCTTCCACCGTGCTCACATGCCCGACCTGCCCCCTCGCATCCGCAACCCTAATCCAAAACATCGGCGTCCTCCAAACCCTCCTCACAACCCTCGCAAACACCTTCTTCAGAGCCCTCGCCGCCATCGACACCGAAGCAACCCGTCTCACATCCGCCGGCGACACCCGCGCCTACCGCTTCAGTGAACACTCCTCCCCTGATACTCCTGCCCCTGCTCCTGCTCCCGGAATTCATACCGCCCACGCCCCAAACACCGTCCAGAGCCAAGTCAAAGAGAACAACAGCACCAACGAAGAAGATAGCCCAACACCATCCTTCAGCCTCGAATTCACCGGCGACGAATGGCGCGCCCTAGCCCGCAAAGCCCTCCAAGCCGAAGCCGGCACGTGCAAAGGCCGGCCCCCAGAGCGCACGTTTGTCGGTGTTGTCGAGTCGATGGTCGTGCGGCAGCGCCGGTGGCACGCGGATCTGAATGTGGGTCAGATGTGTGAGCATTTGTATTTCAGGAAGAGGAAGAAGAAAGATGGTGGAGAGGGAGTTGGGCAGGACAAGGAGGATGAGGGGCAGGAGCGTGGGGGAGGGAACGGCGAGGGGAAGGTGGGGGAGGATGGGTGTAGGAAGGGCATGCCTGGCACGCGGGGCAGGATTGAGGAGCATGATTGCGTGAGGCAGTTGCAGCGGATTCGCAAGATGGTTGAGTTGATGGGGTTTGACGAGTGAGTGAGTGAGTGAGATGTCTCTGGCTGAGGAAGCTGGATCCATATATACCGTGGATATATGTATTCTGCATCTGCATCTGCATCTGCATCTTCATTCTCGAGAGAATGGAAAGAGCCGCGAGCGTGCGGGCTATACACAGAAGCACTTGTCCAGCTAAAACACTGCCCAGGTATCCATATTATCCTCATCTCTATATCCATCTCAATGTCCAATCGAATTCCTAGACTGCCCCATCATCTACCTAAGACAGTCGAAACCACTAAGACACGCACGACTCTGTCCCGCATGTGCTTAAAGGAAGCAATGAACAGACTTCGGTGATGTGTTATAGTGTATCATATATATAAATCGAAATGTATAAAATTCTTCGAATTTAGACTTTCTGGATTCCGATTCTTGGGCTCTACTAAGAATCTAGAGCAGATAAGGTGGTTGTTTGGTTCTGCCCCAGGAATTATGGCTGAACTGGCTTGAGTTGATCTGCATGTATGTGCTGCTATCTACATATACTTCATTTCTCACTTCCGATTCTCGCTTTCTCTCACAATCTCATGAGCCAGCCCACCCCAAATCCCGCTACTACTCAAGCCATGCATGATGGAGCATGGCACGGATGAGACGCGTCTAGTCATCTGTCATACGCAACACACTCCGATCCACACTCAGCTTGCGATGACTCTGAATCCAGCTGACGGCATCAATCAGGTACGGAATGAACCTGACGGGGTTCTCCGTGGCAGGGAAATGGCCGAGACCTTCCATGCTCTTGAATTGGGCACCCGGAATCTTCCTTGCCGTGGCCTCGCTCATTTCCGGCGTGCAGCTCCAGTCGAACTCTCCGGTGAGCATGTAGACGGGGCATTTTGTCGTATTGATCTTGTCCACGCGGTCGCGCCCGTCCCAGCCGCCAAAGTAGAAGTCCAGGTCGCCGTGGAAGATGCCGTAGGCCTGCGCGCTGTACAGATGCCAGATCAGGGCTTTGTTGGTGAGCGGTGCAGTGGGCGCCATCATGCCGTAGACGCGTTCCGGGTTGACAAGGGATTGGTTAAAGTACGGTGAGCGGTCAAAGTCCTCGCGCGGCATATCGAGGTGGTCACAGCTGGTTATGTCAGCATTATGGTACATGATAAGTTCAGGAGCTGATGAGTGGGAGTGGTGAGCTTACCCCTGAAGAGGAATCACACCGCCAGCGCCGACTTCGTCGTTACGAATGGCAACTGCCAGACAGATCTGCCCGGCCATGGAGGCACCACACACAATTGGTCTCCGCAGACCAAGTCGTTTGACGACGGCCGCGATACAGCCAACATAGCTGTCCTCGGTGTTTGTGTGTGAGCCCGGGAAGTAGGCAGTACTAGGGAAGCTACGACCATGGCCAGGAAGATCGAAAGCGAACATAGTGCATCGGTCACGCATGCGCTTGTCGTTCATGACGGCGTGGTATTGCCGAGAATCGCTGCCGGCGGTATGTAGGAAAAGAAGTTGCTGCTTGCCCTGGCCGGCAGACTCGACAAAGATCTTCGTCTTGCCCCATACTGGAGCTTCGATCCAGAGGTATCGGCCGATGATGTAGTCTTCCTTGGGCTCGACGGGCTCCGGATCAAGCTGTGCTGGGCCGGCGTGAGCGTCATGGATGAGCTCCAGCACGCGACGCCAGACGTGTGTGTGGTGTACAAAGCTGTCCTTGTCGCCCAAAACCTCAATGCCCTTTTGCTTAATGTTCATGCCGAACATGCCCCAGTAGCTCTGGTATGGCGCCACAACGGTGGGCTTCATGAATTGCTCCCATTGTTCGGGCGTGGCTACAAGCGTAAAGGCAGCATCTTCAGCTGAGCCAACAGTGGCTTTGCCTTTGCCCTTCTCGACGTGGATGAGGAGGGTGGACGGATCGGCGGAGGACTTAATGCCAAAGGTAATTGGCTTGACGATGGCGTCAGTGGTGGTGAAAGCGAGGTACTGGCCGTCGCGGGCGAAAGAATCGGCGAGAGCAGTGGTGATCTTGTCGCCGCCGAGGGCAGAAGGGAAGTTGGAGAAGGTGGAAGCCATGTTTGGAGAGGTGTTGCAACGCAGGATAGAGGAAGAAGTGGGAACAGAGTGACCTTTATTGGGTTGGGGAGGATAGATGGAGTAATCAATACCCCGCGGTCCAAGGGACGGGATGCACTTGACAGCTACTGGCACAGACTCCCGTACTAACGTTACCCATAGCTCACCATCAACGAGGTAGTTCACTCGTAGCTCGCAGTAGGCGTTGAGCAGCGTACTACGTAGAATCCAGAGGACGGCGCCATTAATTGGGCATTGCAACGGTCGAAGGTGCACCAGCTGGCTATGATTGAATGCAACGTATATGCACAGTATTTCTACAGCAGATGTAGGAGGGGGTTGTAGTAGTGTTGTTATTGTTGTTGTCTCATCTCTTTACTCACTCTAGAATGACGCAGGGGCGGGGCAGCCAAGGCGGGGGCGGGGCTACAGTATAATACAGCACAGCACGGTATGTTACAGCACATAGAGGCCACGTGGGGAATGGGGAGGAATCCATTCACTCTCATATGTATCTCCTCCTATCCTTCACCATTCACTCGCTTCCTCTCCGCAACTATTACTCTCTTCCAGCCATTTATCAGCACATTACTACCGTCATCGTCCACAATCCTCCCCGGCCATCACCGTCCAAGATCGACAGCAAGGAATATTCGGACTTGGCGGCCTTGGCTGTCTCTCTCTAATGGCGCAGGTAGAATATCACCCGCGGGCTATTGCACTCTCAAGCACCTCGGATCTCACCTCGGGAAGGTCAATCGCTGGACGACCATGTGACCACCAGTCATACACGTGACTGTAATATTCCACGTGACCCTATAGCACAATTATGTGCATCAACTAATCAATCGATCAATCCTAAAGCGGTAATATGAGACGGCTTCATGGTGTTGACTGTCACCCGATTGATATCTGTCCATTCCACTCTGGGATATGCTTATGATGGCGTCCACTTATATTCCTACATGACTTGCACATCTACCACCCACCACAAACGACTTAATACCCTATCATTGCACCGCCGCCCGCCTAACCTGTGAATGTAGATAGAATTATACTGTTACACCTCCCCAATCACTCCAATTCCGGACCTTGACCAACGCCTGCACTTCCGTTCTGCTCCGACGACGACACAGCCTCACCCATCCTCATCGTGGCCGCTGCACCGGCATCAGCATCAGTACCTCTTTGTCTCTTTCCGGTTCCCAGCCCTAGCCCCAGTCCACGAATTGCACGCCGCATGCTTTCCAGACGTGCCTTCTCTTGCACCACCATGCGTCGAGCCAGCTTCCTACACGCCTCTCGTCCCGTCCTGGCATGACTCTCCTGCCACGCCGCCAGTTCACCCGCTACCGTCTGCTGCGTGTACCGCAACTCTTTGCCCAAGCTCTCCAGTTCGCCGAGGCTCTTGTCCATCTTGTCTGCTGCATCGCGCTGGATACGGCTGCGCGTGTCGTCCAGCAACCCCAATGGCCAACGATCCGACCGTCGGATCGAGAGTGAGTGCCGCTCGATCGCTTTCTGTGACTGGCCCATCGACCCGATGAGGCTACTCGGACGGCCGAGCGCTGCGAGGATTGCCGTGATTGTGCTTGAGATGCCAACCATCGAGTAATAGAACCCTTGCATTGGCTCAGACTCCGACGGCCCGATTGCTTTTGTATATCGTTCGTACGCTGCCACGTGTGTTGGAGGTAGGAATGCAAGTGATGCCAGCGCTGATGCGGACAGTGCTGCCGCCTCTGAAAGGTCTGTGCCTGCAGTGCGGACCTTGTTGCTGCGACGGACCACGCTCTTGGCCGAGTGATGTACGCTGCGGACTGACTCGAGCGCGTGCTGTACGAATGTCTCGACTTCACGCACGTCACGCACGGGTGAGTATTCTTCTCGCACCCGCTCTGACCGTGTTTCAGCCTTGCGCCGGCTGCGTTCGGCAAGAAGCGACGGATCCATTTCAGGAACAAGGAAGAATTCCCACACCATCTCGTGTGTCGAAAATGTAGAATGTCCGAGAAGTATCTTAAGGAAGGTGTCTAGTTGGACCTGGATATCTCGTAGTACTGCCCTTGATGGTTTCGACGGAATCAAAAATGGTGAAGGAAATTGCCCTATCGCCGGCAGCCATGACGCTGGCAGCTCTGTTGCCAGCCATCGAGACAGATTCTCAAAGTCTGTCAGTGATCGGCGACATGTTGTGACCGTAATTGTCGAATTCTCGTTCGGCGCTCCCGACTTCAGCACCAGTCTGATACTGCCGTCCTCAACGAAGAAAGACCGTACAACCGTCGTTATGCGCCCGTCTTTCCCAGCATCGTTGCTCATGAGAATGAGATCGTCAATTCGATTGCGCACTTCGTCGTCTTTAGCAAGTTCAACTGCCGTGAGACCCCGCAAGTCTTTTGCTGCAACGTCAACCCGGGCATCTCCAAACAGTGCACGCACCAACTCTGTCCTGCCATACTTGCTGGCCACCATGAGTGGCGTAAAATGTCTCTCATTCGACGCATTCACGTCCGAGTCGGCATGATACAGCAGTCGTAGTGCTACTTGAGCATCGTTTGCGATATGAAGAAGTGTGTTGCCTTTACTGTCCATGTGCTCGTCCAGATGAAGAGCCTGCTCGTCTCCCTGCGCGCTTGTTGCTGCAGAAAGACCTTGTTCAACCATCCACCGATACTTGTCATGATCGTAACATCTGCACAAGGCAAACAATGGAGTCTGTCCGTTCTTGTCCTTCAACGTCCAATCTATCAGATGTCCTATCCGTGAGATGAGCTCCGGCTGGTTGAACATGTAATGACCTGCACATCGTCCTCTGTCATCTTGCTGCTTGATGTATGTCCTGGCCACATCCTCGTTCGGTGCGAGGTCGAGGATATAGTCCATAAGGACCTCCGATGTCGGCTCATGTCCAGACTGCACCGCAGCGCTCAGTAATGTCGTTCCCTCGTTGTTGCAGTCCTCGAGCACCTCATCCAGACCGAAGTAATCATGCAGGCTAAGCAAATATCCTAACGACTCCGCCTGTTTTGCTACAACTGCCATCATCAACACTGAGTCTCCGTCAGGCCCCTGCGTGTGACACAGTGTCTTGATTCCAGTGTCTCCCTCAACTCCACTGTATCCACTGGCCCTCGAGTCAACTGTGTCGCTCCGAGAGCGGTACGAATATAGCGACGAACTGGACATACTTCTAGTGTCCAATGTCACCCGCTTCTTCCGTTTCAGACCCATCTCACTCAAAGGTGGAGATGGGGCGTGTGCTCGTGCAAATGGGAAGACGTGAGCCAGCCCTGCTTCGCCCGGTACATCCGCTATCGATGATCTTTGACTGGACAATTGCGACATTGTAGGTGCTAGTGTCGTGCCTCCAATGGATAGGTTGTCTGTCGTATCATGGCTATTGGGTCTCCTGAGTCTATTCGTATACATCTCATTAGTGTGTCCATCTCCGTTGACGTTACCCTGCTCCAATACTTCACGCATGACTGATATGTTGCCAGCCTTCGTTGCTTCCCACAGCTTTCTATTGCGTCGACTCGATTTCCTTAGACTCGCAGCGTCACTCGCTAGGTAAGACACAACGGCTTCGAAGGTGCTAAGTGCATAGCCAATCTCGCCGCTCTCCACGTCGTCGATGAAGATGAAGTGTCGCATGTAAGAGAGTCGCGCATGCAGATGTCGGATCGAAGACCGTATTACCACAATTAACAAAAGCGAAACAAGAGTATCAGCATTAACCGTCAGAGTCACCGATGGTTTTTCGACCTGCCCGCCGCCACCTTGAGCTGCCACAGTGTTACTTGCCAGAGTCTCGGGTGCCTCAGTTGTCAGTGCTTTTTGAGTGGACAAAAGGACGTCCATCATCTCTTGTGGACTTTCCGCGACGCCCATCTTCTTGAATTCGGCGACAGCTTTTGTTAGACGTATCGTGAGCTCCCGTCGCCCCTCGCGCCCACCTTCGATTGGGACTCCAACTTGAGATATGTCCACATCGGTCATCTGACGTATGCGCTTCTCTAGTTCGACATCGTCTAGTTTACGAATCTGGCAGACCCGGGGAAATAACACAGATCCATGCACTTGCTCCGTGACATATCGCTCTATCATTCTTTCCACCATCGGACCGGTCAAATCTGTACTTGCACCCAGCAACGACAACTGCGCCTTGTCTACCATCTGGAACAAGTCGATCGCAGCTGTGACGGCGGTTTCCAACGCAGTCCTCATGATATCCTCTTCGTCGCTTATCTCGATTTGTCGCGCCACACCACTGAATCGAGTGGAAACGGTACTGTGGATCGATATAGGCACGCTATTTGAAGAAGACACCGAACTACTGCGGCGATGGCGCTTCCGAGTGCTATCCTCAGCTGGTATGGCAGGCAACGGCTTGTCAAACTCTTTTCCGAATTCTTTGAACAATCGCTCCAATCCAGATTGCATCTGTCTCGCTATCATAGGGAAGTTGTTTAGGAGATCGTTAAATGATTTCACATCTTTCTTCTTCGGTGTAGCCGAAACGACATTGGTGTCTTTAGGCGACCTCGCTTCGGCCGGACTCAGGGTGTTCCCCTTTGCTTCTTCGATTGGATATATTGCCGGAAGGATTGGAGTCTTCTCATATGTGCCCACGAGAGGCTTGGATATGTAGTAAATGACCCACGCTGGTGCCTCAGTCGTGTCGGGATAATATATCACATCTTGAAGCAATTGGGCTTGGTTCAGCGTCTTGAATCCTGTATATCGGTCAGCAGAACTCTGTGGTATTGAGCGATCCAGATAGACTGAGCGCGCTCGTACAACTGAGCATGCACCCGAGGCCATGGGCTTCTGTAGTATCCTATATCCCTCAAATCGCGCTGAAGCCAACTATTGACTTTTGATACCAGATCCACTGAGTTTGTTGCGCGAGTTCAGTGTTTCGCGTCCATTCTCGGTAGCAGATCTAGGACCGGAGGGTGTCTCACCTTTATTACTGTAAACAAAGCTGTCCTTGATTATCACCGTTCGGCCATTGCACGTGGAGTACTGTTTCGCCTTCCCTCTACTTTCGCGGAAATTATTGACATCTTTGCTATTGTTGGGCGGTATGAAACCTCCACCGGGTACACGTATGACATGGCTGGCTAGAAAGTCCTCCGAACTCGCAAGGTCGGTATACAGGGCATTCGTATCGTGATCCCGCGCATTCGAGAGGACTTCAGTGGTGGGGACAAGTAGGACCTGTTGGATGCGTAAGCAGGTGGAAGATTGGAGCTACAACTGTTCACTGGTAACGATGGATGTTGAAAGCGCATACGTGATGTTGGACCGGCGAGCACTGCGCGGGTAATGTGCTGCGGAAGAAGGCCCGAAGAAAGGGATTTAGCGGGTGCATCCAATCGACGGCGACATCGACGATATAGATTCCTGAAAAGATGCCTCAAGCTCGAGGCGGTCCTCCAGGCGCGCCGTGTAGGTGTTTTCGATGCGAGACGGAGAGAGCAGGCTGACAGTGGTCGCAAGGTGGCGATAAAAGCAGGTTTGGCAATAAGACTGTTGTACTGCCAATTGCGATGTAGCTAGTGGCTGAGGTGCATGTATCATGAGAAGAAAGAAGGTCAATAGAACGAGGTTTAGGCGCGTGTATAATTAGGTGAACTTTAATCGATGAGGCCGCGCTGGACGTGACCAGTGAATCGTCATTCGACCGCCACGTGAAAGTGCCCGATCCCCCGACTTAAAATTGCTGCCTCATTAAGGCCCCAATAAAGCTCTATCATTAAGGTCGCACACAGCATGTGCAATATTTGATAAAGGATCTTCCTCGATACCAATAAAGAATAACAGAACTCCAGTGTTTTATTATTGTGGTGTCTAGATGCCCCCTTATGCCTGTGGCCCGCGTGAAGGACCCTTTACATGCATCTCAATAACATGACCATCTTCCTTCCACGAGTTGACTCGCGCGAGATCTTCTTGCGATGAAGAGCTGCTAGATGCAGAACGACGCGAATCTTGCTTACCCGTGGCCTGGTTCTTCGCCTTCTTAGCCAGCCTGAAAATGAAAGGCAAATTACCCTTTGGTTTCCAGGTCCAATATTCCTTTTGGTCCTCGTCACGTGGCACTATGCGATCGCCAGTGATAAGCGCAGTGAACCAAATCAGACTGTTTAGAGTGGCGTAGGTCATGATACCACTGATGTACATTAGTCTAGATTCTTTCAAAAGTGGTGACCTCACTTACGCGATAACACCATAGGCCACGGAGTAGCTGAAAGGAATGAACATCAGCGTAACGAATGCTGGAATGACATCCCCAATGTAGTTCCAGTTGATAGATGTAACTTGACGCATCATGGTGGCACCAACGATGATCAATGTACATCCCGTAGCCTTTTGTTTGTCAGTCCATCATAACGTATATTGATTGACCGACTCACCCATGGAGGAATAGAAGCAAAGATAGGAGCGAAGAAAACAGAAACTAAGAAACATAGCCCCGTCGTCATGGCTGTAAGACCAGTTCTGCCGCCCTCTGCGATTCCGGCGCCAGACTCGATATAAGCCGTCACAGGTGACGTGCCAAGGAGAGCTCCTATAGATATAGAAATTGCGTCGACGGAGTAGGCGATAGTCGATCGCGGGAAATCACCCGTCTCCTTATCGAGACTACCCGAGATACGTGCCATACTATACATAGTAGCAGTACAATCGATGATATCAACATAAAGAAACGTGAAAAGAGCGAGAGCAAATTGTGTTGGTTTACTTCCAATGTTCCAGTCGATAGCGTTTAAAGTCTGATGTATCGGCCGGAAACTAGCAACCTGCTTGAAAAAGTTGAACATTTCATCTCCGGCCTCGGTATAGGGGAAAAAAGTGAATGACGTGCCCCGTGGCCACGAGATAATCGAGGTGACCATGATCCCAATGACAATGGCACTTTTGACTCGGTAAGCCATCAAGTACGCAGTTAGTATGCCGCCACAGAAGATTCCAATCCAGAGCGTAGGGTTTCGTAGCTTCTGTCCAGTGCAAAATCCGGTGACTGGATCCCGTGCACTCACTGGGCATCCCGCAAGATCCAAGGGAGTGGAGATGGAGCCTGTGATAGCTCCAATGCCAGCCGAGTAGCTCAAGCCAATCTCTGCGAGGAATAGACCGATACCACACGCACTGGCAATCTTGAGGGAATGAGGTAGAAGCCTCACAAGCCATTGTCTCATGCCAAGAAGTGAAAGGGCTACAAAGATCAAACCTTCGATGAAGACAGCAGCCAAAGCAAGACGGTATGGGACTGGGCCGGTACCATGGAAGCCAACGACTTGATATGCAAAGTAGGCGTTCAGCCCCATGCCAGGACTACGCATGTTAACCGTTGTCTTCTCAATTGGCTGGCATCGAGACTTACGCGAGCGCTACAGGAAGATTAGTGAGGGCGCCCAGCATGAAAGAAGATAAAGCTGAGATGGCGGCTGTAGCAGTAATAAGATCGCGCTGGATGTCTACAGTATTCGTTAGCACACTTGATAGGGCAGGCAGTCACGAGTTGTAGCGCACCAAGTTTACACAGATTGTATTCTGTGTTTTGATCTAGACACATGCCAGAGGGGTCATTACATTCACAGGTCGCCCCAGAGTCTGCTAGTATGACTGCCTGTATGTAGTCAGTATCAATCCCAACATGACATGCCATGACACATACGTTGACAGAGATGATATAAGCCATAGTGAAAAAAGTCGTGATACCAGCACGGACTTCGGTCAAGAATTTTGCATTTTCAATTTCCTTATCCTGCCCAACTGTTAGACTTGGTTTATTGTGAAGCTCCTTTTCAACTTACGTGACCCGACCCGTCAAGACGATATATGCGGCCAATAGGAGAGACTGCGACAGCATTGTTGATGCTCTGGCCGGCAGCTCTGAGGTAGTCCATAACGAAGGAAGGTGGAGAATGCGAGGGTATAACAAACAAAAAGATCTCAAGATGTTGAGCTGTGTATGAAGGAGTGGAGTTTCAGGGTAGGGGTCTACGAACAGATCGAAACACCCTCTGGTTAGGGTGTCTAACGTTGACTATATAGCTCAGGATGGGATGGTAGAGCTGTGAGCAGACTAGTCGAGAGTACTCGCTAAGGTGAGAATGAATAGTCAACGGGGGTGTGTATGTTAACGGCCCCGGTAAGCCCTACTGCGGAGTGACTATTGTTAAGCCGACTGGATCCAGAGAATGTAGAGAAAAATGAAAGTGACGAACGGTTCGAGGGAAAGGCATGCCGAAGACAAAGGAGGGAGTATTAGATTATGACCTGGTTGCCGACGTTATCGAGTGGAGTTCGACGTGGCCCTGCGGCGCTGCACGAGTGATTAGGGTGAGGTGATGGTCTAGGATTCGGACAAAAGAGGATGTGAGAGGGACCGGGGTGGCGTCCTGCAATTGACAAGTCCGTCGGCGGGCCAGGCTCGATCCCCTTCAGGACCAAAGTCTGACGAGCCTATAAGATCGACATGAAACACTGAATCCAGAAACGATGGTGAGCTTTGTTGCAAACGTTAAACGGTGGCGGCATACTGGTTATGCGGCCACGGAACTTGCCTGGGGCACACCATCTCGCGAACATCTTGCCGGATCTACTATGACCTCGCAACCATTAGCCACGACTGTCCCGACGTTTTACTGCAGGCGTGTCGTGTTGTTGTCGGCTTGTTTAGCAGAAGGATCCCGCCATCGTCCGTATCTCATGGTGGGCGGCACAAGGATCGTTCTGCTGGGTTGATTAACATCCGAGGGGGTGAAAAAAAAGGCCCCGTGTGACGCTAAGAAAGGCTTGTTCTCTCAGGCTTAGGGCGCCTAATGCCTTTGTGGTATCGCATGCGGACTTCCTGCGTATACTAAGTAGTCTGTACGTAGAGTAGCAGAACGATATCGTATAACGGTGGAGTGGCTGCTGCTGTGGGAGCAGGGACAGTTGAATCATGCGACATCATTTATGTCCTATTTCATAGTAGATTACCGTCGTCCGATGCCAGACAGATAGAGTTCACGGGCATGGAAACCCATGTTATCCAGACAAAGGATTACGCAAACAGGCTTGGAAGCGAAGTGGTTACTGGATCACGACAGTTGGCGGCCGAACCAAATATCCAGCCGTGTTATTGTCAAGGGTTGGGATGAACAGAAGAACCAGGTGATGCTGGAGATGATAGCCGCAGTAGGATTGGTAGTGGTAGTGGTATTGGTGGTTTGTCTATAATTCCACCTGGCATAAAATCGTTCGGGGGGACTCACGCGGGCCGTTTGAAGTTTCCACGCCACCTAAAGACCTCGGGAAGGTACGGTACATGGAGGTGTTGTGGGTGTTGTGGTCGTGCCTTCTTCCTTCTTCCCAAGCTTTGAGGTTGTTTTGTCTCACCTGGCCCCCGCACTCCCACCCGGATCCGTGCTCGACTATAGCATTAAGTAAGCCGCTATCCGAAAGCGAAAGGCTCCACTATTTTGGCATTTCTGAACTCTAAAGCCTGCCGGACTCTTTGCTTATCTACACCTTCCACTTGCGCGTGTCCCGAAGTCTATCCAATGCTGTTGTGCCTACATCACTCTCGCTTCCATAGCGCGCGCGGTCAGTCGTTTGTGTAACCCTTGCAATATGCATCAGAAAAGCCGACTAAAGGGTTGAGAAATGCTGGAGAACCCTGGCCTTGACAATGGCGTTACGCTGCTCCCTTAGAACCAGAAAAAAAAGACGCAAAGTCTAGACAATGATAGCTTCATGCTTATACGCGCTTGAACCTCCAAGCGACACTGCAGCCGAGACCTCGACGACGTCTACTTCCTACTATGATCACTCCGCGTCCGGCAATCTCCCAGCATGTCCGATGAAAGGAGACATGGCCTCATACATTCATTACAAACGCATGCGAGAGATCGATCCATTGTCGTGTTCCGTACAGAGGGTACACTCAGGCCGGCTTCTAGGCCAAGTGGCCATCCATGGTTTCGATAGCTGCAAAGAGTAGATTAGTACTATTTACATGTCCTCGCTTTAGCGCGTGCTGTAGTGTGTAATGTGTACTATGTATGTATGTACTATATAGCTAGTAGTAGTACTGTTGCATCCCAGTCCGGTGCCTCGGCCGCCAGCCGTCATAGGCTCATGGCGCCACCAGCTGGTCGGCAGGGCAGTGGACAAGTGGACACCCCCGGGCGCCCACCACCATCCCCCCTCCCCCCCTCCCCCATCCCAAAATGTCAGCTTTTCTGTCTATCTGGTATTTGCCCATCGTCGCCCAACTGAGGCGCGCCAGATGTCGCACGTACGTCGCGACCAAAATCTCGGTGCGGCTGCGATTACACTTTTGACATAATCCTCCTTGCCCCTGCTCCCGAGACTGGCGTTCTGTGCATATTACTTACTGCATTGCATGTCTACATCTCTCCGGTCATGTATTGACCTTCATCTCCATGGCTCACATTGTGTTATATCCTCGCTGCGTCACCTCCCACGTCTTTCTGGACTAACTTACCGCTTTCACCATGTTTTCCGCAGATGTGTCTTGGGTTCAGGAGGACAGAGAGACTGTGGGACAGAGGAAGGACAGGAAGCGAGCACAGTCAACCAAGAGTGCAGCCTCCAAGACCAGAGATTGTTCCAGCAGGGCATCCGACTCTGGCCATCGCGACACTCCAACAAATACTCGTCGCCCTGTGATAAGGAAGGCCAGTCAGGCCCAAAGCCTTAACAGTCACCCTGTTCATGTCGAGGATGCACGACCTCCTGTGCCGCAGTGGAATGACATTTGTGTCGAGGCACAGAAGTTCCTAACACCCACTCCCGAATTCGTGCTTGAGCAGATTTGCAAGCACGCTGACAGACTGTCAGACGACAATGATCTCTTGGCCCGCCGACGTAACCTTCATAAACACTCGCTACCAAGTATGTCTCATGCGGATAGACTCACTACATGTCTAACAGCCGCAGGCCTAACTAACAGCTATACCCCACGCTCCTCACAGGACACGGCGCTCTCTCGAGACCCTCGTGAAGAGGTCATGGATCATCTCTACGACGTTCACCATCTTAATGGCGGTGACTTCGTCTCCCACACAAACACGCGAAGCACTAAAGTACGTTCGGACTCTAAGTTGCGTCACAGCATTATTTACGTGTCTCCTAGATACTCACGCCGGAAGAATACTCACCGCGTATGCTGCCTGTCGATGGTTCGAGGGACGCATTAGAGGAAGCATATGAGAAGTGAGTCAGTGCCATTTCCACGGGACCGATCATGCTGACTATCTACAGCGCCTCTCGATATAAGGTTCAGTCCCGCAGCCGCTATTCTCCCGAGGATCGCACTCAGGACTTGTCTTGGGGGTATGATCCAGCAATGGATATGACTTCCATGCAGCTGTCTATGTCGACCATGGATGCTTGGAAAGATCCAAACTACTGGGACGTTGTGCCACCAACCCCTACCTCTATTTCAGAGGCGTCCATCGCTCCCTCATCGGATTCAGTTCATCGTGGGAACTACACCAGTGTTGAGGCAAATACTGGAGATTTAATCAACTTCCAGCGCTTCATCCGCAAGATGCAACAAGGTTCGCCGAAGATAATATTGGATCGACTGAACAAAGACTGGAGCCCACCCGCTACAGAAGAGGAACGCGATAACCAGGCACTAGAAAAACACTTATGGGTACTTACCGCCTTCCAGCTCAAAAAGGAGGAGTCCGTCGGGCAACTGCCAGATAGTGAGCTTCAAAGTAGCGACCATAGCGGAGATACCAAGCCCAAACATGTTCTAGAGATGTATGGCAACTTAGGTACGTCCTTCTCGAGCTTTCTTCATGCTACTTGCATCACTATCGATCGACCTGGTAACTAATCGTCTCATAGCTGAGGTATACCAACTGTCCGCGATGAATCCGCACGACAAGATAAAATACTTGTCAACCCGCCAACAAAGCACGGTCCCTCTCCCATGCAACGTATCGTACTTGACCGTTCCGCATGCCGGCATGACGCCAATGCCATATGCCACGACATCATTCGACCGAATCCGAACATCATGTCTTCCATCTCTCATCCCGCTCACGAAGCTTCCTCCAATTCTGCAAGAATGCAATCGAATCCTCTGCCCCGGAGGCGTGATGGAGGTTCGAATCGTTCCTCCATCCCCGAAAAAAGAGACAATGGGGCCTAAAATGACTGAATGGATGAATGAACGACTGCTCATTAGCCTTGAACGTTCGTTTCGATCCTTACGACCTGCACTGTCCATGCCAGGATGGCTCAAAGGCGCCGGTCTCATAGTGCAGCAACCTACGCAGGTCGTAAAGCTTCCGGCAGCGACCGATCCAGCGACAGAAGACGTTGACAATGTCCTAGCAGCGCATATCGCACGGACCATGTGGGCTGACACTTGGGGTCAGCATATGGAGGATCGCCAAGACCAAGATCGTTGGTGGTGGCAGAGTGAAGAGATCGTGCAAGAGTGTGTTCAGTACGGTACAGTCTTCGAATTCGAAACCCTACTGGCGATCAAACAATGATGAACGTCCATCACGGTCGACTTAAGAGCCACATTCGGTTGTTCAATAATTACTTTTGCGGCGTACACATGGGAATCACTCAGGGTTATGTCTGCATTCTTTGAGATATCCGCCACCGGCGCACATTATTTGACAGTTGAAGGTTGCATAGTTAGCAACTTCACTAATAGCGAGTCTTGCGCCTGTCCCTTATAAGTTGCATCTCTAACCTATGTCATCAACTAATGGCCAAATATGGACTTCTGTCAGCACTAGCGGTATACTTTTATCACGTACAGACGCTCGTTATCGTTCTTTGCCTAATCCTCGCGAGAGGCACGCACTCCTGTACTACGCGCCAGCACCAGCAAATGGTAGTAAAATCCCGGGTGGTCCATGGTGAGCGGCTGAGGCCAGACCGTAGACAGTCGAGCATTGCCAAACGTCTGTCGATTGTCGCTGGTGGCACTCCAACAAGAAGTTCTGTAGGATGCATATCCATCATTGTCGCATGTACACATCGTAGACTCCATCTTTCGCGTATAACTGCCTTTGTAAATCTGGATTGCTTCATGCAGTGGGGCTATGATGGCTATGTCATATTTGCACACATAGGGTTAGAAATAGATGGGAGAAGAGACCAGCTGGGCAGTCTGTCCAGTTGTTGCGGTGTGTAACGCTATCCATGTATCTGCTTGGTATAGAGTAGTGGCGAATTAATTGATAGCCTTAACCACTTCGTTCCCATTCTCGTCTTTCTACTAACGATCACAACTCCAATCACTTGTGATAGTCACCACCATTTTACGATCGCCTTCTCTAGACGGATCTTCGACAACGACCTGTTCAGTCTCACCGAGAGCAAGGGGCAGGACCCCAATCCAGCCTCGCCAGCCCAGCAGCCGCAAGACAGGTTGACAGGGCATGCCTGGGGTCGGGGACGGCTCGTGGACGGCCACTAAACGCTTCTAGGGAGAAAGTCCCGTGAAGATCTTCAAGATCTGCCGTAGTTAACAGTCTAACTGAAACCCTACGAGGCTCGTTCTTCTAACTAAGTGGTAGCACTTTGAACACGACGACAAGTAGAAGACTGCAAGATTGAACTGAAATGCTGGAGTACGAGAAAGAGATTAGCTATACTATGAGCTAATTCCCTCCACCTGTCTCCCTTCATCTATCCCAAGCATTGTTATCCATACATGTTTGTTGTGTGCGAGAAATTCAAGGCTGGTGTTTTAGCAGGCCCAGGGGCTGTTGGCACGTTGACCCTACCCGGGGCGGGGGGCCCAGGGTGCCTGTTGATCGGCACAGCCGCGGCAGTTGCGCCGCCGTTGTACGACCACCGTCGGCTTTCCTGGCGCAGGTCTACAGTATACTAAAAGCGGGCACAGGTCCGAGGCTGTTTTAAGAAAATGAACGTTGGAGTCAAGAGCGGTGAGTCTTGTTTTTCCTCACCTCCCTTTCGACGAGAGCCGTTGTTGTTATTACAAGCGGGGGGATAGTGGATGGGTGAGTTGTGTTGAATGCGACTGCAACTGCACTAATACAATCAAACCTCGTTGTTACGATATTCTTTATAACGACAGACTCGGTATAACGATACAATTCTCGGAAACGAGATCGAGAGTTTACTAGTAGATTAGTTCGTTCTAACGATATGCTCGTCATAACGATGCGTTTGACGTGGCCGTATTCGTATCGATATAACGGTCTTTGGCTGTACTGTGTGTGTGGGTGGAGATGTTTGGATTGGTTATCACGTTATGTGGTTGGATGAACGGGATATACGAGGCTTATACGAGTATGTGCTGCTATTTTGTTTGCGGGCAGGACAGGGGAGTCAATGACATCGTGTCGCGTGAGGAGACTAACTGACTGGGATCGTGTTGGCACCTTGTACGTGCATAGTCATAATGGACTCTCTGGATCGCAATCGATTGACTTCTTCGAGCGAACAAGTGTGGCGTCGTTTCAGTCGAGGAGAACGGTCTCTGAATGCTGCACAGTCAGCGGCCAATGCGCCGTTATAGATAAAACACAGGCATGATGTCTGGTGTCGGATGGTTCATGTTGAGGCCTTTCGAGGCATGTTGGACTTGTTTCATTGACACGTTCGAGTATGCATAAGGCTGGGACTCTGGTGACATTGTTTGCACTGTTAGGGTCCACTGGTCCTTGTTTTGGATGTTGTATGCGACACACACACATCTCATAGGCCGATGGAGTAAGTCTATTCGCATACCAAGCCATGCCAATCCGGCATCCTCTTATCAGATCACGTTTGCAGGCGGACCCCAGGAACCCAGATACGGGCAGTACGGATGCATGGCGGCAACACAAACAGCAGCGAGGCATGCATGGCACAGCCTTCCTCAGCCTTTGCTCGAGAATGTATGTTCCTCTTCTCAGCCATTCGCGTGTCCGCGAGATATCCTCTTTCCCTGCATTGAGCCAACGTGTTGTGTATTCTCACAACCGCCAAAAGGGCCATAACTGAAAGAACAATTATTCCACATCTTCCAAACCAGCCATGCAAGTAAGAGACGCCTCCACAACAATCGCTTCCAGACCTAAACCACATCATTAAGCCACACGCCACCGCCACTATTGCTACTACTATCACTGTCGGACGTCATGACTCACTATCGTCAAATGAAGATGTGGCGCCAGCTCGCGAACCTCGTGGCTGCGTCCCCAACACGGACTCCGGACGTTCGCTTCGCTTCGCTCCCCTTCCCCCCTGTAGCGGCATATCCAGCCAAACCGAACCAAACCCAAAAGAGCACTTGCACTCCCTCCGGACGATCAAAAACGCATGCACCCAGCCTTCCATGCATCCAGTACTTTCGTAGCATTATCTAAAGACATGTCGTCTTCCGCGTGAACTGCGATCGGTCTGGCGGGGTAAAAAGGAAGAAACAAGAAAAGGAAATTGGGATTGCTGCAATGCAGAATGTAGACGCATGCGTCAGTATTCTCCGAAGATAGGGGTATCTGATGGGATTGGTTGATATTAGGGGAGGGTCTGGTTCGTGGTGACAAGCTGGCATGTTTTTTTTTTTTGCTACGCGGATGTGCTTCCGAGAGGACGTGGTCTGGAATGGGCGAGGGTTATGGGGGAGGTTTGTAGGTGGACTTGGTGAGTGTGGTGTATCATGTATCTGTATGCGATCGAGATGAGTGTTTGGGGGGCATAGAGGTCCGGACTCGGCGCTGTGTCGTGGCACGAATATGTGCTCTCGAGGCCCTCTCTCAAGGGAATGTGGAGGCTGGAGGCTGGAGGTAACTCCGTGTTTTCCTCTCACTATATGGGAAAGGGATTGCGTGTGCATGCACGAGGTGTGTGTTCTGCATGGGGTATCTTCATTCGGCAAATACGTGAGGAAGCTCACCAACGACCACTTGGTGACGACTATGAGATCTCTCTCTCTCTCGTAGGGCCGATTGAGTATACGAGAACCCGGATATTCTTCATCAACAACTGTCAAGACAGGGTCACACCCTTACCAATATGGCATCGTGCTCACTTTTCCTCAAGTGCCGATATTATCACCACGCACACGCTTGTCACACAGATCACAATCTCGCTGGCCCATGAGTAGGGGCCATCTGTATACGTATGACCGTGGAGGAACATGACAGAAGAGTGCACTTCAGAGAGACTTCTAATAATGATAGCATCATCATCACCATGCAGAACGATGAACCCC
The DNA here is from genome assembly GCF_010093815.1 of Pseudovirgaria hyperparasitica. Classification (NCBI taxonomy): domain Eukaryota; kingdom Fungi; phylum Ascomycota; class Dothideomycetes; order Acrospermales; family Acrospermaceae; genus Pseudovirgaria; species Pseudovirgaria hyperparasitica. Next base: position 1,505,243 of record NW_022985550.1, read on the forward strand.
CCCAATCCCCGCTCTAGACCAGACAATAGCCTGACTGAGAGCGTGGTAATTATCACTATTCACCCGAACTTACAAGCATTCATCACACGGGACTATCCGAAACCTGCAGTAGTTAATGTCTGATCTACCTCTAGCATTAGTCCCTGGCTGCTGCCGGTGAACGATATCATCTAACACTGAGATGGGAGTGTCAGATGTCATATGGGCAGATGTCCAACATCAGATGCAGCGCTTGTATCTGATCTGGCCTGTCTACCGAGAGATGACATGTGCCAAACCACCACGGAACGAGCCGCACGAACGCAGCCTGGCCGGCCTGTCAGCACCCGACCGACGACTATCGATCGATATCACATTTGACGATAGCTTCTTGGCCTTGACATGTCAGTCTACATTAGTAGCCAGAAGAACACGTCATGTGCGAATATTCCAAAGTAGGCATTTGGGCATCCTTGAACACGGTAGTTTTGTCATGGTGTTTTTCGGATGTTGTTTTGTTATGCATGCGGTGTCGGTTGATGCCCGGAATGAACCGAAAGCGAGACTTCATTGGTTGGCTCCCCTGTTGGACACGAACAATACCATCTACTTGCACACATGTCACACACACACCGTTACGTGTGCGCAATTGTAGCTAGCAGTTGAGCTAGCGACACATGGACATCCTTCCTTCCTTCACTCACACTAATAACAAGATCGAGTTTTGTCCCGTTTGAATCTTCCTATGCACACGCACATACACACGCGGACACGCGGACGCGCGCGCTCGTGCAACCCAGCAACAAAAATTTATTTAATCATTTGATCTGATCCATCCGATGAGTTGATTGGGTCCCAGCAGTATATCATTCTTCCCAATCTAGTCTAGCGGCCCATCTCCGCACAAATCCGCGTCCCTTTGCTTCTGACTAAACCTTCTCCCAAGCTGTCAATTGGGTATATGTCCGTGCGTGCGTGCGTCGTCTTCGTTAAACTTAGATAATCGACTCCTCATCATGTCTGTTATTTAATAAAACTGTGATCTACAGATTTATGTCTTTGTTTTTTTTTGGATTGCTAAGCTCAGCGCAGCTCAGCACAACCCACTCGACATGAGCAAAGAATTGTGCCCCCTGGGCCGAGCAGACAACTCGCACCTGCAAGCACATGCCAGTTTGCGCCTCAGGGGTAAATGCGATGCCAAGCACCTATCAGCAACACACCACCATAGCCAATAACCTAGCTATCGAGTAGTGTGCCTTACCCCTCACTCATCATTATCACGATCAGCGGCAGCAGCACTATCGTCGTCCACGAGCAAACAGATGCTGTACGCCCCGTCACAATCTGGACTGCGGCGTAGTCGTTCTTGTCATCGTCGTCTGCATCTGCTGCATCTGAATCTCATCTCTGTCTCGGTCGTTCGTAGCACGCAGTACCAGCTTCTGGCCTCGGCGGATCGCGCCGGTGCCGATGTGAGTCCCGGGCTCGGGAATTGATGAGATGGCAGAACGAGCATGGTGTGATGAGGACGTTGACGAGGATGAGTATGAGGATGATCCTGATGGGTCTGCTGCTTACACTCTGCGCCCGGGTTGAAAGTGAAAAAATGACCGTGAGTTCGGTAGCCGGGTTGCTAATAATACCAGATATATACTTTGTAGCGAGCAACAATGCTGAGCTGGGTGAATTAATAGACTTTCGTGCACGCTGGAACATCCCAAACAACCGTCCACTCGTCCATCCACTGTCCAAGCTGTCTCGTCGGTCCGTAGAAACCCCTCTCCTAGAACACTAAAATGAACTTAAATTTTTTTTTCTCTCCAACGTTCAACAAGTACGCGTGTCTCTTTCTCTCTCTTTTAGACACACACTAATAATATGCAAGGCGTGACATGGCCTGACCTGCTCCCGTCGTCTGACGAGGGCCTAATTAGGCGTCCTCACTCAATGAATCACTCACGGCTTATGCCGCCTTTCCAAATCTGTAATTCAATTCAATTCCCGTCCCTCATCAGCCCATCTAAAGACTGCGGGGGTGCGTGTCGTTCCTGGTGTTCGGGTCCAGTAAGAAAAGTGCTGGCCAGCACTCCCATGCTTGCTTCCTCGTTCTAATCAAAAAGGTCCGATAGGGCTGACCGGTCGATCTCCCGCGCGCGCGCACGGAAAATGAACACACAGATGAAAAAGTTGTGTCAATCATAAGAAGTCACTGATCGCTCGCTAGCAAGATGAGGAGAGAGAGAAGAGAAGAGAGACCGGATATCCACGGGACGGGTGAATCTTTTGGTGCATGTCTTTTCTTGGGAGGGGGACGGGGGGTGGGCAAGGTGGAGATCGAGACGGGACCTCTTGAATTGGGGTGGATCTTCTGCGATAGGAGATCATGGCAATTTGTTTATGCGATTGTGTTATACAGGAAAGGAGGTGGAGAGGGCTGTCTCTCTCCTAAGAAGTTGTGACACGACGGCGGTCATCTTGAGCGATGAAATCCTAGCAGACATGCTGCTCCTATGCCTGTTGTATATGAATGAAACGCTCCAAATCCGTCGGACTTCTTCCTACGAAGTGATCTCGCTCGCTCCGCTCCTCGCCGACAAATACCGTATTTCACCATTGTCTCACAAGTATCCACCTATGATGAACTGTTTCTTCCTTCCGGAGACTCCGTCCCGAGACAACTTTTGATATGCCCTCCTAGGTAGACTGTTATCTAGGTAGCATTATCGCACTTATGCTGTGTCTTCCTATAAAAATCTTCCTTGCTACTACGTCGCTAGGATGCCGTATAGTTCGAAACAGCTAAAGAAGTTGAGGATTTCTCTACCCTTAAAGTATCATGTTTAGTGTAGCCAGTATTGGGTGTTTCCGGCCATTTTAAGATCACTTTTTCATACCAATCAAACCCGTCCGTACGCAAGAGACTCTCTACGTTGTGCTGGATGCGCCGATGATGCGTAAACCAGAGTCGCTCGTGTATGCCAGGACATAGCGATGCGGATGCCATTGCACACACGGACTCGGCCAGTTCGTGTCGATGCTATGCACGTACTCTCCAGTCTCTGCATGTGCAATGTCCAGTCCTGTACCCTCGTCGCTGCCGCCGACCACATAGCTACCGTCAAAGCTGAAACTCACGCTGGTGACCGGTCCTACACTCCTGTCAAGCTTGCGTACACAGACCCAATCTTGTGTGTCCCAAAGTGTGATGAGCGCATCTGAGCCTCCTGTAGCCAGGAGTGTAGCCGGTGGGTTGAGGGAATGGGAGAGGAGAGGAGACGTATGTGCGCGGAGAGTGTGCAGTTTTGAAAGGTCAGGGTATCTGTGAAGGGTCAAGGCACCCGTTGTGCTACAGAGTAGAAGAGATGGATTGGTTGTAGAGTGGGTGAAGGAGAGTGAGGATACGGGTGTCTCGCAATTCAGCGGTGTTGAGGGCGTAAGCGTGGATCGAGGAACTGGTATCAACGTGGAGGACGTCTCAGTGTCCTAAGACATTAGGTTCAGAATTGTGTCGCGTGTTAGGAGAACTCCTGCATGAGCACTCACCCTCGCCTGCCTTCCTATAATCAGCTCTCCTCCATCTGGCTTCCAAGCCAGCAGATCTATGCCTCCGATGTTGGGCTTTATCTCCACGATGCTCTCCTTTCGTCTCACATCCCAGAGCCTCACCGTGCCATCTGCACTGCAGCTTGCCAATTCACTCTCATGCGTCGGGTTAAACTCGACTTTTTCGACCGGACCACTGTGACCTCGTAGCTCGGTACTGTATTTGACATTCGTGCGTTCTGGATTCCATATTCGAAGGGTTCGATCGGCCGCTCCAGTCGCGATCAAGGTTCCCAGCGCATTCCAGGATATGGTTCGAATGGCATGCGACGGTGGTGGTTGACGTGTCAAGGGTGTGTCAACGTAGGTGCTGGTCCTGAGCTTGCTGAAGATTGGCACAAACTTCTCTTTCAGCAGTGGCTTCTGGCGCGCAGGAGCCATGCCCACCTTGTACTCAAGAAGAGTATGAGGCTCGGAGGAGCAGCTCGTGGGCTCGGGTGGACTGGCAGATGGTTTGTCTGTAGCTTCTTCTCCAGTGGCAGGCTGCCCACGTCGTGCCGGCTTGGACTGCGATGCAATATGTGACTGTTTCTTTGCAATTACACCTTGCTCAGCTACCAAGACTTTGATTCTGCTGCGTAATTGCTGGAGTTCGTCTTCTCGTGCAGCTCGTTTACTAGCTTTTCCCGCCAGGACACCAGAGCTCGAGGGTGGGGTTGGAAGAAGCTCGTCTCTAGTATTAGCCGACTCCTCATGCTTTACAACACCATCATTGCGAATTGCTTGAACTTCTCGTGAGTTGACCTTAGTATTACTGTCAGGCTCTGATACGCCTACTTCCTGGTTCCGCGTGTCATTGTTGATTTTGTCCCTCAAAGGATCTTCGTCGCTGCCCCGATCGTCGTCTATGATGCTTGATGCCATTTCTGTTGACCACAGCTGGAAATATGGCAATGCGGTGACCAACGAATAGTTGAAGAATGAAGCCAAGGCTAAGTTGATATATACAAGGGATCGACTGCTAGACAAGTGACGAACGATGGGCTGGTATCTTTTGTTTGATTATCACACTACAGTTCTTGGGTTTCACTTCTCAGGATTCACTTCTTTGAACACGGACAAGAACAGCCCTTTGTCTAATTACTCTTCACTTTTTAACATTCGTTTTAGACACGACGTGCCCAATGATACCTGCGATTCCCGTTTCACTCACTATTGTTGAGGGGGGATGCCATAACACCTGCAATGCATTTCCACAAACATACCCATCACTACCTGGCTATCAACACAGCTTCTGTTCCTGTTAACGAGATAAAACACCTCTTACACTGCCATCTAGAATCAAGGACCCCTTAGCCATGAGTTCCATGATACCAGACTCCCCACCACTTCCTACAGTCAACCACTTCTGCAAGAGATCGTTGCTCTCCTTCGGTTTGATGTTTGGTTCCGCAGTGCCAATAGTGATATGCGCGAGCGCATTGACAGTCTCAAACTTAACGTCTCCCTCATTCTGGAGTCGAGCTACAAAGCACATAACTCGATTGTCCCATACAAGACGTTCGAGCTGAACTTTGCACCTTCCAAGTTCAGGTTCGGATGCTGGTGCATCGCTATTCGGCAGCTGACCAGCTATCGACTTATTCCAGGCTTCAGAATGGAGCCTACCGAGCTTCGACCAGCTATCTGTATGTTGGCTTGAAGCGGCCTTGTGGATAAGGGTGACGTGAAACTCGTTTTGCAAGCGGCGAGTTTCCTTAAGGTGGTTGTAGAATCGTGCCGTCTCAGGGTCGACATCACGAAACATGGCGTCGAGAATGGCTTTGACTCGACTGTTAGGAAGCCGAACTGCAAAGAACTCTAGCTTCGGCTGCTTTGGTTTAGACATGGAGCTATTCTGCTGTTGCTGTTTGTTCTTTGGGCCTCTGTTGCCTCCTCTGCTTAGGTCCTGCTTCACTTCTGGTTTGTAGTCATCGAGCGCACTGTCAATTGCAGCGTCAAGCTCGTCAGCCGAGGGCATTCTAGTGAACAGTTTCGGGTATCTCGAGCTAATCTGGGTAACAACTGTTTCCAAATTCTCCCGCGAGCTCGCTGTAACGTCCAGGTCAATCACCAAGTCAAAAGCGTCATCCGGTGATTTGGTCGTGTCGATCGGCTGGAACCGATGCATGAAGCCGTCCATGATACCAATGATCTCGGCTGGGTCCTTGGATGCTGCTTGGATTGTCTGATGATTGTCACCGCGTCCAAGCACTCTGTCCTGCATGACTCTTCTGATCTGGTCGTAGTTTCCACGGTCATGAACCCAATGCAAAGCGACAAAACGGGCTTCAGGTATCACCCGGGAAACATCATCTATAATCTGAGCTCGCTCACGTTCTTGATGGTTGTTACGGTCTGCAATCATAACCCCACTGTCGACGACCCCGTTGCAAACTGCCGTGGCAAAACGCTGTGGCCTGTTGCCTTTCCCTACAACGTTATCATTCTGAAAATGTCCCCAGCCGAACAATTTCACCAAAGCTAGAGCTACGGTCGTCTTTCCACAGCCTATCGTTGCAATGGGAACTAATATGACATTGCCTTGCACATCTTTCGCATCTGGTCTTTCTTCCCCGGATTCGATCTCCTGGCGAATGATATCAGATCCTTTCTGGCCGAGTTCTGTCAGGAAGTCATCTCGCATTTTGATGATACCGTGGTTCTGATTGTAGAGCTTAGCGAGACCAGGTTGCTTGGCGAACTGCTTCCGTGCGAAGATGAGATACTTTTCGGTGACTTTCTTATGCTTTTTGTACCTTGGTTCTTTGCCGGCAATGATGGCTTTGGTGCATTCCCGCCACTGTCGGTACATCAAATATGGCTCCTCAAACTTATATTTGAAGAACCAATCTTCCCATGGCGCATTTGGAGATTCCCTAGCCTGACAGCGGATGACGAACCCCTCAGTGTCGCGGCCATCGTAATTCCCTGTCTCCGCAACATGTTCCAGGAAAGTTTTGACATGGCCAATGTTGTTCTCCATGACATACATTGTCTTTCTGAACCCCCATTCTTCCGCAAACTTGTCGACGTGATGCCCAGGATAAGTCGCAAACTCTGGCACGTTCAAATTGACTCCATGCAGGTACAGCCCAGCCGCGTCTGGTGCGTACTCAAGCACGTGCTCTTCGAAATCGTCATCGCAGAGTTCTGCTACAGCCGTCACATTCAATTGGTGCAACCTCCGCGCGAGCTCTTCTTTTGTCTTTCCCACGCTTGTCAGATGCCTCTCCACCCACTTCTCACCCGCAGCGGAATGGCTGACGGGAAGGTCTGGTCGTGCGCCAGTGGAGTGTTTGCTACAGACGAGTAGCGAGCCATCGTCCAGCCCTGAAATGAATATTATGCACCCATTCTCTTTCACACTGAGCTCGTAAGGTCCTTTGGTGTTCAACTCGACATTCTTCCATTCCGTTTTCTTGACTTCGCCATGATTGAAAAACTTATCGTATCCACGTACAGCAATGGCCTGCTTTCCGTCTAGGGTCTGATAGGTGAACAGTCCGCGGGCATAAGTCGGTAGATTTGGTTTCTTGTAGTCCCAGTCTTGCATCCGCCATGAATCAACCTTACGGCCACTCGGTAATGTGTACGTGTTCTTCTTCACCGATAATCCTTTCCCTCTACCTCCTTTCCCATGTGCATTGAGAGTTTGTACCAACTCGAGGATCTCTTGCGGATTCTGGGCGCGATAAGGTACTTGATCGTGGTGCGCCATACTTATGGCAAAGCTGGTAGTAAAGCTCCGAATGTTTGGCAAGTATAGAATGCAAGGTTGGGCGGCTTTGGTGCAGCGGCAGGCTTTGAACGGAGTGGAGATTGTGAAAAACTTTGAAGCGTAAACAAGCATCAAGGTATAGAAAGAGATTGAAGAGTCATCGCATTTGTGCGAGTGCAGGAGCTGTGGTAACTTGAGGCAGGAAGCTGTGGTATTTTTGGGTCACCGCGTAGATGCGTCACCGAACTTTTGCGTAGTGGGGGCACTTGTGCTGTGGAGCCACCTAGGCAGCCTTGGTCCCTTGCTACTAAGCCTAATCAAGCTGTTTACACTATTAGTGCCTAAGTAGATGAATTTAGCACTGTAAATGAGGGTACAAAATATTTACCGCCTAACAACTATTCTTAATACTAGGTCTTCCTAGGGTGGTAGTACACTAAAAGTCCTGCCGTCTAATGGCCCGCAGTTGGTATAAGCTGACAGTATCATCCAATACTACATGCATTTCGAAATTTATACTTCAAGGATCTTACCACTCCCTACTTCCATACAACAGACTCTGTTCAGCTTTCCAAAAATCCGATCTATTTCAAAGGATCCGTCTCCATCCATATGATTCACAGACAGGGAACGTATGTCCGCCGCATGCGGCCACACTCTCAATAGCTCATGCGTTCTCTGAATGAATCATCTCATCAGGTGCATTTCCGGATTAGTTTTCGCAAGGATTCATATAGCATCTACCGAAGAGCGATGACTCGTTCAGAGCTGAACCTATCGGACAAATCGTTTATGGCATCGTCAGAGATTGATATCATCATCTTGACATTTTGATGGGTAAGATGGGTGGGACATTATAGGCTCCAGTAGCCTAAGCTCTAATAGTATATTTCCCTTGATTCAAGAAGAGGTGATAGGCAGCGCACTCAAAGTAAGTATACGACTACTATGGCTAAATGGAATTTTGACTGAGACTTAGGGACTTTTCCTCAAGAACCTTGCTACATATTCAGATCTACACTGAATTACCAGTCCGAATACCGAATGGTACTGGGTTTAGACTGAAAGCGGCTACGGCGGCCTATAAAATATCGCACTGCCCTACCTGTGGACAAGAGCAACCCATGGACATGGAATGTTATAGAGCTATAGATGAGTTTCTAGCACTGGCTTTCTGGTCTTGGTCCGCGCTTCTTCCTGTTGCGGCATCTCATCCCACATTGCTTATAGAGGATGCGGTAATACTCCAGAGGGACTGTTTATGCGTCTAGCTGAAGTAAGTAGTGGACGAGACGGACTCGGATCGCCAGGCATGTTATGCAAGCAGCATTCTCTGAACAATTCAAATAAATCGATGCAGAGTATAGCTAACCTTCAGACTGTAAGGATTAGTATATGAAGGCGATATTGGGAGAAATACGACTAAAACTGATTTTGCCTCAAAGTTATCATTCGTCTACCACTTCGTAGCCGTAGCGGCTGTATTAACCTCATTGGATTGACGCATGAAACAAGTAAAGCTCATGGATGCCATTAGGACAGGCCACCGTTGTTGAGTCGACAGAAGTCTGAGCACATGACTACACCCTATGACTTGATCGAATTTTCTCGTCTTTGATTTGAACGTCACGCAGCTCCGTATGCGGCACTTTGAAAGGTATCGGTCCGTTCTCTCGTACTCGGGCGAGCTGCTCGTATGCATGTGCCACCTTCAAGAGCATGTCGTCAGCGTATGGCTTGGTGACAAACAATAGCGAGTATCTGTTTGGGGTTCAGCATCCGTCACTTCAATTCATTATGCTTGCTTGTCGACTCACGGCATGCCTGGGCCCTTTTTCACAAGATTCGGTTTTCGTGAGTCGTGCTGGACGGGCGTGTCATCAGGCCAGAACCCGAGCGGCACTGATATAACCGGGAACCCCATTTTAGCGGCGAGATCGTTCACAACGTCCTGGTCGGCTGGTACTGTGAGGATGTCAAGATTGAACTGTTCCATTGCTCCGAGTATACCGCCAGGGCCGCCAAAATAGTTTTCTTGCTTGATCATTTCTGCATACTTGGAACTGTCGACATCGACCCCTTCAGCCTGCGTCCATTCAAATTTAGCGGTATCTCTGTCTGGGTATTCCTCTTCTGTATGTGACTTTGTGAATTCGATGATATCTTCAACAGACTGAACATTGTTCGGGTTGGTCACGAGGCTCTGAAGATAGTGGCGGATGTCTCTCCTAAATTCAGAGGCTCGCACGATGCCTTTGACTTGCATGTTGAGCGACTTGAACTCATCGATAGCAGGTAAGTCAGCACTATCAACGATCCTCGCCCCTGCGGAGCGCATAATTTCCAGTGCTGCTTCGAATGATGCTTCGATTGGGCGTGGTGATTCGCCCTCCCAAGTATTGCGAGGAACCCCAATTGAAACATTCTCAAAGCTGGTCCCTTCGCAGTACCTAGTGAAGTCTGGAATTGGATGAAGTGGAATATTCCAAGTTCGTTCATCTCGTTCACTACGTCCTGCCATATTACTGAGCAGGTATGCCGCGTCCTTGACTGTTCGAGTCAAGGTGCCAATAACGTCCTGTCGACTGGAGATCGGTATTGTACCATCAGTAGCAACAAGTCCACGTGTAGGCTTGAATCCCACGACGTTATTGACTTCAGCGGGCCCCATGATACTGCCCCAGGTCTGCACGATCTGTCAGTCGACCAAAACCCTGTTGTACGTGCGTGTCCTTACTTCTGTGCCCAAAGCCGCAGTCGAAAGTCCTAAAGATACACCGACTGCAGAGCCCGAACTTCTGCCCCTTGGTATCGAATTAGGATAGTAGGTTCCTAACGTTTGACCGCCTCTCGGACTCCAGCCACCACTGATATTTAAGCCTCTGAAGTTTGCCCATTCCGACATGTTCGACTTTCCCAGAACGATAACTCCAGCTCGTCGCAGTTTAGTCACCAGAGAAGATTCGACATGAGGCTTTGCCCCCAACAGGGTATATGAGCCTGCTGAAGCATCCAGCTTGTCCAGAGTGGAGATATTGTCTTTGATCAAGAGAGGTATACCGTGCAGTGGACTGTGGCAATAAGCATCTCCTACCGAAGCACCAGGCTATGACCGACCCTCTGCTGCCTGAACGAGTACGCTCCTGATCCAGACTTTCTGCCACATCAAGTACGTCAGGATTGATCTGCAACACAGCCTTGAATTCTGAAGCTTCTTCAATCCTCGCGAGGTAAGCTTTCACCAGCTCAACAGAAGTGAATAGGCCTTCTTGTAAGCCATCAGAAGCTCTCTCAATTGTAAGACACAAAAGGGAGAGAGGATCGACGGAGTCTGGCCTTACGCTTAGTAGTTTAGAATTGTCCGGTGGCCTGGAAAGCATCATTACCTAATTTTCTCACGTTCATCGTCATCAGACCTTGATTACCCGAGAGGAAACGCAGTATTAATATGAAGAGATATAAACCGCGAAAGATGAGCAGTCGCCAGTATGGACGATCCAAGCGGTTCATCGATGTGGGAACAATGTAGGTAAGGCAGTAAGTAATAGTGGCGGTAGCTAAAGCACGCTAGCACTGACAGCAGGGAGGGGGAGAGACTGCTCGTTAAAATAGCGCCTTGTGCCAGTTGGGCTTAGCGGATAGTGTGGGAACTTTTTAGGTGGCAGAGACACCTCGAGATCCTTCCCAATTCATTCTTGGATAATCCGATAGTTTCTGGTCAGGTTGTTTTGATCCCACCAGTTGCAACCTTAGAAGTCGACCTTCTATAGGTGCATAATGCAAGTGAAGAGTTGTCCTGAATTGCGAACTTGGCAACATCGCCATTGACCCCTTCAAGACCCCCTTGGTGTAAATTGATTTGTACAGTTGCCCACGAGCAGTGCTGAGCTATGATCCAGTGGGAGAAGTTGAATTCCCAAATTGATCAAGGATGAACGCTAGCCGTTCCTTGATGCATGATCCCTGGAGGGTGGGGATTTATGGCCCTCTACTGTCAGCTTTCAACGAAGGATTCCCATCATCGGCATCGAGTGCTATCTTAAGGGAAGGAATACTACTATTGCAGCGGGACTTGTGGCCCAATACGAGCGGAGACAGTGTTGCTCCAGATATAAGAACGTGCGTGTGTGGCATCGAAGGAACCACTGGCTCGATGATCCATCGAAATGCATTTTGGGAGCCACGTAGGTACCGGCTGTTAAGATGGTGACGTAGCTAAACTACGCATTATCACCATGAGCATGAATGGTCACTTTCCAACAGACACATTGCAGTCCACTAGGGATTGTTCTCCGGGCTGCAAGGGGTGTAGGGCACGGGTGAGTCGAAACTTGGCGGGGTTCTAAGGATGAGTTTGGCTATATCTACCTTGAAGCTACTCCCGTCAGCTGTATCGTGGCTGGCACGTCGTATAAGCTACCAAAACTATGGCCGCATCTAGCCTGTCAGTAGAACACCTCTTTGAACCTATCATCTGCTAATGATCCTCTGACAATGACACAGGGAGCACTTACTGTGCAGTCAATGGGATTCGGTGGTCTGCGAATGCACCGAACAACAAGAATCTGTTGATTTACGACAGGTTGAAGATCATAAATCTTGGGATGCCGTCCAGAATCAATTACAGGAGATGGGCGGCGATCAGGGACTCGCTCTACTTTCACGAAGTCTATTGGAGGTACAAGACTTTGCTAACATATGCATGCATAAAGCATCAATGAACATCGACTGTTCCATAATCTGGGGATACATGTGGTTGGTTTTGAAGGTATGGCAATTCATTTTCCATAACAATGCTTGAGCTGACTTTGTGCAGATCATCCACGAGACTAAGACTGGTGCACACGTTTTACCGATACTGCAGGACATTACTCAAAAGATTGGTCTCTTCACCAACTATGTCGCTGGCACAAGCGCTCTGACCGTAGGAATGAAAGGATTTTGTGTCGACATTGGTGTGGCTCTGCTCCAGTTTCTATCTCACCTGCTCAAGTTCATGAGGAACAATACTGTTCACACGATACGCGGTATGATATTCTGAGTCGTGCTCGATGTGTATGTTGACCTTCAATTCACAGGGCACATCTCACCCATCGAATGGCAACCTCTAGACAAACAGTACTCGTCATCATGTCGTCAAGTTCATGATGTGATCAGTTGCATGGAAATGCTTCTCAACTTTGCGAGGCGCCCTAAGCCCGCGCGTGATGTAGGCAACGGTAGAGAAATCAATGATTTGCTGGCACCAATGAGACGAAGCTTAATGTGGCAAGAACCGGCAAAGCTACCCTGTATTATTCTACCCTCTGCCAGGACCCCAAAACTTTTTGATCGAACAGAAGTTACCAGAAGTATTGAAGAGCGGTTCAAGTCTGGTATCCCCGAACAGTCCTTGCAGTCGCTAGCAATACATGGCCTTGGAGGAGTTGGGAAGAGTACCGCAGCTCTAGGGTATGCTGAAACCAAGCTCCAACAGGGCGAGCTAGATGCGGTCTTCTGGGTTCATGGTGAAAATGAGTCATCGATTAAACAAAGCTTTACGGATATTGCACTTCGTCTCAAGCTCCCAGATGCACAGCAAGGCGATCATGATGGAAATCGTGTTATGGTCTTGCACTGGCTTCAACGCACCCGTAAGAATGGAGGTCTTCAGTTCTTGCTCAATCGCTGATTCTTATTGTGGTAGAAAGTCGTTGGCTTCTCGTGTTCGACAACGCAGAAGTGGCCGATCTAATCAGAGAATATTGGCCTCTATCAGGTCGCGGCCAGATTTTGATCACTACTCGTAGCTCACCGATGGCTTACGAACTTACGAATAATCTGATAGAAGTTAGCAATTGGAACGACGAGATAGGATTGAAATTTTTGCTCCATCTATTATCTAGGGACATAGCTACAGACCTTGAAGAGAAAGAAACAGCATCAGCTTCGGAACTGTCAGAGAGACTGAGTGGACATGCTTTGACAATATCCGCAATGGCTGGCCTTATCCATCGCCACGCGTGCTCAATCACGGAATTCATGGCTTTCTATGATCGATATCCGGGTCAAGTGAGTGGCATATCAGCAAACCGCTCAATCAACGCAGTTTGGGAATTGTCTTTCAAATCGCTTGACTCAGAAAGCCGAGTACTCTTGGGAGCTATGTCTTTCTTAAAGCCTGACAGTATCCCACAGGATTTGTTAGAACCGCAAACAACGGAATATCTTGACGAAAGTATCATATTTGCCCAAGACAAATCCAGGTTAGTCTGCCAGAGATATTCGATGCTTTCAAGTAACTAATCGTCTAGATTTTCTAATGCTGCAGAAAACCTTATTAACGCTGCCCTTGTGAAACATGACCGTCACTCGAGGACGTTCTCTATTCACCGCTTAGTTCAAAAGGCCTTTAGGATGTTTCTATCGCCAATAGAACGGCACGACGCTTTCAAAAATGCTGCGACATTGACGTTTAAGGCATTTCCAGATCCGCGTCGCGGAGGAACTGCAGGTCCTATTAGTCTTTATGACACATGGGACCAGTGCGCTACGTACTTCCTGCACGTAATCAGCCTCAAGGATAGATTCCGTGAGGAGATACATCTGAACCCTCAATTCACTGCATTACCACTCTATTGTAGATTGAATAACTCATGTCAGAGGTAGGACACACCATTTGTGTATTCAGCCCCAGAACTATACGCTAAAGACTCAGCAGATACCTCTTAGAGATAAATTCTTTGGACGAACTTGGAGATCTCGTCGACGTCAACACAATGGCCCTGGACACATTACCCTCGGAAGGGAGAACGGTGAACCTATACGGTTCATTGACGTCACATCACGGACAGCTACTTATGCGTTTAGGTCATCCCCATGAAGCTGTGATCTGGCTCAAGAAGTCATATGAAATGCGGAGCCATGACGTGCCATGGAATCCACGAGAATCATCTGCCGCTGCGATCAATGTCGCTGCCGCTTTAGCGACTTCCAACCACTTCACTGAATCTCTACGCTGGTATAAACTCGGCTATGAGCACTTCATGGAATGGTCATTGAGACAGCATGATAACAAAGCCGTAATGTCTCCCACAATTAGGATAGAGATGGGCCTTTGTCTCTATTGGCTGAATGATGTAGATGCTGCGAGGGATCAGCTGAGCCTAGCTCTTACACATATAGAGTCTACGACACCATACAACTGGGCCAGAGCAGCTGGGTAAGAGACCTATAAGAGCGATGTACTTTCAAATGCTAATCCTGCAGGGCTCACTTCGGCCTCGGAACTGTCGACCGCCGTGAACGCAAATTTGACACAGCTGAATGGCACTTCCTAGAAGCGCAGAATCTATGGCTAAAAGGAGATCAGATGCGCACCCACCCAATGTATGCGGCCTGTTCCTATCGGCTGGGGTGTGTCGCAATGGAGCAAGGAGATATCACTGCTGCGATGTAAGTCGAACTACTACCACACCTTTACTAAATGGCGTGCTAACATGCTCAAAGCAAGCACCTGCATGATGCGATGAGACAAACCGGAAAAAGCAGTCATATTATGACGGCAGAGCATATGAGAGTCCTCTTTAAGCTTGCGGAAGCCCTTGAGCAAGATCCGAGAAGCACGAGAGAGTCCATATCAATTCGTGAAGAGGCCGAATGTCTACTGCGCCGACGTGTACCGAATATTGAAGATCCCGGGAGCGAGAAGATATATGACAGTTTTGTGTGTATCGAGTGGCGCTAAGAGGTCTCAGTGAAAGGTCACGAGCAGCAATTGACTGACTGCTTTCCCTATTTTCACCACATTATTGGCACCTGTGATTGACTGATACACAAGCTCGCTACGGGTATCACTATTGCGCGCCTTACGTTCACTGGCTGTCTCAGGATCCAATAGTGGAGATTAATCAACCTCTGATCGGAGGTAGGAAACCGTTATTGATGGTAGGGACCAAGGACCTTGACTCGTCGTAGTCTTCTTGCGAGTGAGACCCAGCTTGAGACCTGAACTGATATCTCGAGCGTTCTGCGGAAGGTTGTCTTGGATTTTGAGGCCGTCAGGAGTTCGCAAGCGGGGCCTCTGCTGGACGTTATACATAGAATCATTATTTCATGAGTGGGCCTAGAAGATATCTGCAATTGGCCCATCATTGGAACACGTAAAAAATGTCCTAAAGTGTAGTTGAGTTTATCATAGATCCATTACCCGCCAATTTCCGTTATTAAACTCTTGCTCGATAAATGGAGAGGGATGCACATGATATCGTGTCTGGTACGCGTCAGAGGGGTTAGCCGCTGCAAGTATAAGAGCGCTAACGGGAGGAGTAAGTCCTTTACAGCCGTACGGCTTGTGAGATCACTGTCGCACATATCATTATGACTATAGATTAAGGTTTTGCAAATCTGAGCGTGCGACAGATCATCGTGGCTGTGGAGCTGCAAGAGAGCGTAACTCAAGCACGTGGGCTCTGAGTCCGGTGAAGCTGGGGATGATACAATTGGGCACATAAGAGGTGCTGAGATTCAATTGCCCTGTGATCCTTCTGTTAGCTTGTATTATGGTTGTACATGGTCATTATGCTTGAAAGCCTAGTAAGGATTTTTCAACAAGGAGATTTTTACTGCCTGACCTGCGAGCATTAGATCCGAACAATCTCCGCGCACGACCCTCAGCCACGCGGGTCATTCTGGTAGTGGGGCATATTAACGGCTCTCATCTTCGTTTCTCATTCCCAAAGACCATCTGTCTGCTGCGCAAAGGTCTTCCAGCAGGCGCGTGTTGTCTGTCGGACCAATCTCACCACCCAAGCCAACATGGCCGACTTCGAAAGCGAAACGGACAGCGATTACACAAGTTACTGGCGCGATTGGGTAAGTCAACACACCTACCTTCATTCTACACACATGGACACGCGGCGTGAGAGTACAAGACATACAACATGATGCAGCAAAGGATTAACGCAAACATGGGGATTGGAGCTATCATTAAGGATCCACCATGGCTGTGAAGCATCGGCAAGACGCGCCATGGATCAGATCTCCAAAAGGCGAAGCCTGCCAGCGCTCGGGTTGACACAGAGCATTGACAGGGGATCGCGCCCCTCGCAAACACCTATTACACAGCCCATGTCAGCACTCAAAGACAACTCATGATAGCTTCAATACATATTCTACCAAAATGCTGACCAATGTCTTGCAGTTCATATCCTCGCGCGGCAACGAATACTTCTGCGAAATTGACGAAGAATACCTCACCGATCGCTTCAATCTGACAGGACTCAACGTAGAAGTGCAATACTATCAATATGCGCTGGATCTCGTAACAGACGTCTTTGACCTAGATTGCGACGATGACATGCGGGAGCAAATCGAGAAGAGCGCGAGACATCTATACGGACTGGTACATGCGCGATATATTGTTACGACGAGAGGGCTGGCAAAGATGGTAAGTGTGCCGAAAGCCATACGTTCCATCCCATATATCAGCTTGGCCCCTCCATCCTCGCATTCATCAATATACTATACCCGAAGAGAGGTGTCGAGAGCTGACCTCAAATCTGTTCTCCTAGCTCGACAAATTTAAGAAAGCCGACTTTGGGAAATGCCCACGCGTGATGTGCACCTCGCAACCGCTCCTCCCGATGGGCCAGTCCGACGTACCCAACACCTCCCCGGTCAAGCTCTACTGTGCGCGCTGTGAAGACATCTACAACCCCAAATCCTCACGCCATGCCGCCATCGACGGCGCCTACTTCGGAACCTCGTTCCAGAATATTCTATTCCAGGTATATCCGTCGATGATGCCGGCGAAGACACAACGGCGGTACGAGCCACGGGTGTTTGGATTCAAGGTTCATGCGGCTGCAGCATTGATGCGGTGGCAAGCGATGCAGAGGGATGATATGAAGGATCGATTGCAAGCGGCGAAGGTGGAGAGTGGGTTCGAGGAGGAGGATGAAGAGATGGAGAGTGAGGACGAGTTGGACGACGAGATGGAGGGAGAACAGGTCGCACCCCCATTATGATAATAAGAGAAGGTAATTACGTTGCGCAAGTGGCATTGTCAGGTGTTCGGCGTTTGTTTGTTATAGCAGGCTCAGGTGCGGACTTGGTGTATAGACTCGCACCGTTCTTTTCAGTATCTTAGACCTGACATGTCCGATCCCCGTTGCTGATCTTATCTACTGATCATTCCGAATGTGTGATTCATAGGCCTCTAGCTCATGATAGTCACATTGTGTAGAGCTGAGAACACATCAATACACACGCACGAAAGTCACGTTTACAGCAAGAGAATCGCTATGAAGAATGATAATTTAATCCTTAATTGAAATTACAGAACCATGACTGTCTGTCAAGGCTGCCAGTTGAGCACAATAGCCATGCAATAGCCATATCAATGATCCAGCAATGTAGAACCACACGTGCAGGCGCTCGTAGCTCAGGCACACCAATGGCTTGATAGATCCATCCCATAGGGGGAGCATTAATTACCACTAAACCCAACGTGATACATGTTTTCGCATGGCCCTGGAACAACTCTCGCCAACTTGAATCGTCTGAAGATATCGTATCATCAGTCGATGAAAGTATGAGAGCTTCAAAGTCTTGCTGGTCTAAAGCATCGCAGCGTCAGCCCGATATGAAGAAATGCAAATTGAGCTTTAGGAATGAGACGCGTATTTTTTTGCACCCGTTTACAGGAGAGCAGCAAAGAGCGCACCAGCACCGACAAGAGCACCACCAGCAGCCTTGAAGCCAGCAGCAGCACCCTGGGAGGATGTTGGTTCGGCGCCGGTTCCTGATGCACCGGATGGGCTGCCGGATTCTTCGTCACCACCATTCTCGCCGCTGGTCTCAGTAGGAGACGGGGTAGGTGTGACAACGGAGCTGATGGAGGCTTCGGTGTTGACAGACACGACGAAGGTCGAGTTGCCGTAGTTGAGGGTGTGAAGGCCGTCCGAGAGACCGGCAGGGATAGAGGCAGCTGGCGGCTGAGTGGTTACAACAGCAGGGTTTTGTGGCTGGCTTGTGACGAGGTCAGGTTGGCTGGTCACAACAGCCGGCTGGCCAGTGACCACGCCGAGAGAGTTTGTCTGGGTAAGGTATTTGGTGTTCTCGTTGGTGTAAGGCTGTACGACGTTAATAATCGTGTGAATAGTGCGTGCCAAACGGAGTGTGACATACAACAGAGCTGACAGCACTGTCCTGGGCCAGAGCACCAGCGCACATAAGAGCAACGGTGAGGATCTTGGAGAACATTTTGAAAGTTATTAGAAGGGTAGTATAAGTGATTTGAAGTTGTTGAAGCGATTGGTAGTCGAAGTGAATTATTAGCGATAGGATGAAGCTCGAGAGCGACGCGATGCAGTAAAATGGAAAGTTGTTGGCGAAAGAAGAGACCAGAGTGTTTGCAGGGGATGAAGTAGAAGAAGTAGAGGTGAGAGGAATAAGGAGGTCCGCTATTAAAAGCAAGACCCGCCTGTCTTGTTTAGCGTCGTTTCGCGTCTTAACTAGGATCTCGCCCAGCAACGGCATGCAAGATTTGCGTTGCGCCACACTAGAGCTGAGCGAGCACAGACACTTTGCGGATCCAAGCGCCGGGCCATCTCTCTCCCCAGTTTGTTCTCTTGCGGTCAATCATGCTAATTACACTCTGGCAAGACACCACGCACCGCAGTTCCGGAGCTTAATCATATTTCATCCCGATAATAATGCCTCTGTCCTGTTGGAAGTCCGCGTGGCGCAGAGCAGCCAAGGTCTCTGACTGACAAAGGTTGGCCACCCAATACAACACGATATCCATTTTTTACGCGTCAATCTTGTCACACTTTACGTCAAAGCAAAGCTGTTTTCATGCCCTTGTGCCAGACTCACAGTCACCAAGCCAATGATGATTGGCTAGTAGAGCAATAGCCGATTTATTGACTACGTGCGCTAGTCCCACTTCACTACAAGGATCCCCACACATACGGTGACTTAGCACGTTATATATAGCATACTCACGTATCAGTCAAGACAATGACAGAAGTCGTAAAATCTTGTAGCTCGATACAATCAACTGACGATGATGCCTGCCATTGCCCATCTCATGCAATCTACAAGAACATGATGATCCCACGGCACCCCGGGCGACTAGAATGTTTTGGTCCTCGCAGTACGGAGATCAGTCAAACCATTGTATCTACATCAGGCTGAAGCGCAATCACGGGTACCTGGTGACTGCTCACGACGCAAGATGACCCACAAAGACCTGCATTGCTCCATGCTATCACGTGTCCAGCAAAGGTTCTGCATAATAGGTACAGTAGTCACCACCGCAATCGACACTTGGTGAGCAAGT
The DNA here is from genome assembly GCF_010093815.1 of Pseudovirgaria hyperparasitica. Taxonomy (NCBI): domain Eukaryota; kingdom Fungi; phylum Ascomycota; class Dothideomycetes; order Acrospermales; family Acrospermaceae; genus Pseudovirgaria; species Pseudovirgaria hyperparasitica. The sequence goes on from NW_022985550.1 coordinate 1,524,853, forward strand.
GATGGTGTGCAAACTATCCGAATAATACTCGGACTGTTCTACCAGCAAGTTTTGTAGCTTAGCCTGATAGTATGCGGTCTAGTTTATCTCCATTGGTGAGAAACAGATGGACCGCAAGCGCCAAATGTCGTTTGTTTAGTTGTTTTATTTGTTTCTAAGGCTGTATAGTTGTTGGACTGTACTGTTGCTTTGAAACGTGCTTGTGTGATTCATGTCCAACTTTCTTGCATTGTTCTAATCATTCTGAGTCTGATATAAAGCTGACGCACTCTATCTTTGTAGGCATTTCCAACATCGATCAAATCTTTCCCTACGTACCTACCATTCGAGCGCTGTCTCGCGATCACTATGCCTAAATTCAAAGTCAGCCAGGAGATCAACCTTCCCGATATTCCTTTCCCCTTTCGTTGGATACCTTCAGAGAATGCTGCAGATGACATCAAACTCGCCGTACAAAAGCGCACTGAGATGACTGTAGAGCGACTGTGCTGGGTGTTACGGAACGCACCTCGGTCCAACAGTATAAGAGACTACATCTCCTCTTTTGACGTGTCAATGGTTCGTTCAAATTTATCAACAAACTTGAATGGCCATAACCCATTATTTTACGCTGTGGCATCAATGCACGTAGACGTCGTCGGTTTGCTAGTGGGCCTTGGAGGGGACATCAATGTCGCCCTCCCATCGAGACCTGGTTTAAGTATTCCTCTGATTGCTTTCGCTGCGCTTGAAGGCTGGTGTAGACTTCGTCGCCACCAAGGCACTGAAATGATACGAAAACTGTTGGCTCTAGGTGCCGACCACGAGCTGATACCTCGCGACATGTGGGAGGACTATATTCGCGCGCCAGCAAAGCTCGCTCCTCCAGGGGCCCTACCACCAAAGGCCACTTGGTGCTCTGGAAGAATTCGAATCGCCCTCGCCAAGGCTCTCAACCTCACTGATCGATATCTGCTTTTTACAGCGGAGGAATACAAAAGTCCCAGCAGACTTCAGTCCCAAATTCTCAGCGACACGCAGTCGAAAAGCCTATTCGAGCTTCCATTCTACGTTGTAGCTCAGCGCTATGCTATCGAGCGTATCCAAAAATCCCTTATGTCTCACATTGTCGTGCAAGATAGGCGACCTTTAGTTTTAATATTTGGTGGGCCTTCAGGACATGGCAAGACAGAGTTAGCACGCCAAATAAAAGACCTTCTCAATGTGTCTTTTCACAACGTCAACTGCACAGACATGAAGTTCAATAACGATATCTTTGGTCCTCATGCGCCATATAAGGGATACGAAGACGGATCACCCCTCAACAATTTCCTGGCGGATCGGAATGGCAATCGAGCTGTTGTGCTGCTTGATGAGTTTGAGAAAACAAGTCAAGAGGTACATCACACACTGCTCAGGCCATTTGACGAAGGTCTGTAGCATTCTGGCTGCCACTATTCATTAAAGGGCTTTCTAATCATATACAGGTATATATCAAGACCGTAGAAATGGTGATAACGTTGGTTGTAAGAACATGATCTTCATCATGACTACAAATCTTTTCGACGATGAGATTACGGCGTTCTACAACAACCATCTCGCCAAAAAGTCTCATACAGAAAGGAAGAATGTCAATGGGACCATCTACAGAGAGTTGCAGTCGCGCCTCCGTCAGAAGATGCGCCAGAGATTTGGGGTAAGTGAAACATTCATGTTTTCCAACGTTGGGAAATTAACACGCTAATCGCTCAAATAGGTTCCTCTGGCAGGTCGCATCCGAGAAATTGTGCCGTTCTTTCCGTTCTCCCCAACAGAATTTCCAGTCGTGAGTCACAAGAACATCCTCAAGCTGAGTGACTCCCTATACCCTCCGCCAGACAAGGACAATAAACGATACTTGGGGAAAATTCATATAGAAGTTGTAGACGAAGAAGCAGTTTGTCAGAATATTGTATATGACTCACAGGAAGGAGCACGCTCAATTGAGCGGGACATTGAGGATAAGATCAGAAATGGTGTCTTAGATCTTTATCTGGACAGAGACGACAGCCTGGAAAATATTGCTAAGTCCCCACTGATGAATATGGAGGTTACAATTGAGCCGAATGATGGTGATAGGAAGATGATCATTGTACGCGATAATGGCACTATCTCTGCACCTCGCGAGTTCCCTCTATCATTCTAGTTCAAAACATCCTCACGAGAGTTATGGAATCTGTTCAGTCGGGATAGGGAAGTATGGTGATAGAGCTATACTATACGTTTCGGATTATAAGTTAAATTATAACATACTTTATCTAAGCCTAATTTTTTAGTTGAACCTCAATGACAAGACTTCTATTTCGGTAGCTAGGCCAAGTTCCTAGAGCTCCTATACTGCACAAAAATCTAATGATAACGTTATAATAGCCTAAATTGGAGGATGTTATGTAAATACTTCGCATTCTTACTTTTGATCTCGAGTGGAAGCATGATCTATCTCTTCGGCTTGACTGTCCGTCCCGAATAGAGTTGACTCGGTCCTTGGAGATTTATTTCTAGAACTTCTAAATATTACTGGAATTTGGTATCTAGTAGCCGTACTCTACTAATAGTCTAATACTCTAATTGGTATGAAGTATGAATCGTCTAAAGCGGGGCATCACTGCTTGCAGCTACATCCCTGCCTAGCTGAGATACTTCATCGGATTACTTCCCGTACGCTCCGCCTTGCTTCTCGCATCAACCAAGAAATCTCACGTACAGTTGAATCTCCTACTTTTCGTGATGGAAGTTTTTATGCATAATGTGCCTGGAGATCTGACAGACAAGAGCCTCGCCATCCAACTAAGGCCAGTGATGGAAGCTCTGAATATCCGGGACTGGAGGTGCGAAAAGGTGAGGAAGAAGGCATTTGCTACTATTACATTTCTCCACACCGGTGATGGTATCCGGTTCCGACATCAGCATGAGCAAGAACCTGTCTCGACCATCAATCTAAGCGGTAAGCCTCAGTACAAAGCAAGGTTGCATCTACTTGGAAATGAAGTGTACTGCACCTTAAGCCACAAGAATCCAAATCCGTTCCTTCTCAAATCTCTTGCGAAGGTTGCTGAAGATCGTTCTCATATGGAAAAAGAGAGGTAGGAAATCTAACATTAGGGATGATACGGCATTAACCTCTATTAGCAGACGCCCAGAAGAACCGAAAGATGATACAGTGGTATTTACAACGAAGAGTATATCTTGCGGCTGCTATAGGTACATGGGCAAGAGCCTGGCTTACTTTCCAGAATTTGTGTGGCCAACGATCGAAGGCTCGGCGAGATTTTTGAAACAGTCGCTGTTTATCAGTTATCGGGATTCCCATGGCTGCAAGAAAGTTGAAATTCCGTTTCGGATCATCGAAAGTCTTGTTGCATCGGCTGCCTCCCATACACTCACTTTGACTCTCTGGGAGCCCCCAAAGCTCTATCAAGTGCACGATCAGCAGCTTCAGAGCGCCATGGCACAACTAAGCTTCAATCGACGTGCGGAAAAAGGACCCGATATGAGCCGCCTCAGTGGCTTGACCCAAGATGTTTACGACCACCAAAGGATTATGGGTCTGACTCTTGTCTTTCAGCTCACAGTGTCCGCGTTTGCATTTGATGTATACGTGAATAGACTAATCAAACGCGAGACTATCTCGATATGGCAGCGAGATCTCTGTAAGCCCAAAGTGTCCCAAGAAAGATCTCTGCGGCTCGATCAGCAGAATTTGCAAGCACAGATCCAAAATGTCACGAAAAGCGTGCCATTCAGTGTCTTATTCCAGATGGAAGCTCTGGTGCGCAACGGGTATCTTCTACCGTCGACTGTTGAGGGCCTACTGAAGAGAATTGCGACGTGCTCGGAGAGCATCTCTGATACCGCTATTAGAAAGTTGTTCGAACAACTACCGTTTCCAGGCCCAGAGGTTGACGCATCTGTGTTCGACTTAGATGAGCTATGGGATTACTTGTTAGACAACGAGATCCAAACTAGGGAGGCGCTCTTCAAGCCTCTGATCACTGTAAGATTCATCGCGCACTTAATCAAGTTCGAAGGTTGGGGATTCCCACGCGTCGCTAATAGTCATCTAGGATAGAGCTCTTCAAAATATTGTCATGGTTTACAAAGCTCGTGTAACACCAACTCGAACTACCCTTCATGGCCCTGAGCCTGAAGCAAAGAATCGTGTGCTCAGGCGCTTCCCGGAACATACGAATTTCTTTCTGCGCGTACAGTTCTGTGAGGAGGACGGTACTGATCTGCAATTTAGCACCACTGTATCAAACCGGAAAGTATATGATCGCTTCACTAGTGTTCTGAATAAAGGTATCAGCATCTGTGGTAGAGTGTATGGCTTCCTCGGATTTTCGCACTCGTCTCTCCGCAGTCACGCCGCTTGGTTCATGTCCACTTTCTTTAGTGAGAAGCAGCTACAGTCTTATGTCACCATCATCAAGTGGCTCGGTAATTTCGACAAGATTCGGTCTCCTGCTCGCTGTGCTGCTCGGATCGGCCAGGCCTTCTCCGAGACCCCTCTTGCTGTTTCATTAACAGACAACAGTATAAAAACACGTCAGATCCCGGATGTGAGTGTTCGTACAGATGGCGTGGAACGTGTTTTCAGCGACGGCGTCGGACTCATCTCACAAACGGCTTTGGAACTGATACACAAAGCGCTACCCAACCAGAACTCGTATCCAACATGCTTTCAGATCCGTTGGGGTGGAGCGAAAGGCATGATTAGCCTACATACCCGTCTACAAGGCAATGTTATGCTTTACCGCCCATCAATGGTTAAGTTTGAAAGTCAGGTTACTGCCAACCTGGAGATATGTGACCTAGGTCGCAAGCCAATTGCCATGATGTTGAATCGTCAGGTACGTCTAGTCCTCAGTACACAGTTGCCTATACAAAGCCTCATATATTAACATGATAATTCTCAGCTTGTCAAAATCCTCGAAGATTTGGGCGTATCTTACAACTGGTTCTCGGCGCGTCAACAAGAAGCACTCCGCCATCTCCGACTACTTACTGCAAACGTCACGAATACCGTAAGTTATCTCCAGCACCAGAAAATCGCAGACAGCATTGGTTTTCCGCAGTTGATTCGGCGTCTAAACGATATCGGAGCGAGCTACAAACACGACCGCTTCCTCCGCTCTGTTGTAGAGACTCTGATTCTACGGGAGCTGCGGCTGCTAAAACACAAAGCTAGAATAGAGATCCGAGAAGGCGTTACACTTTTCGGCATCATGGATGAGACTGGCTACCTGGAAGAAGGTGAGGTCTTCATCACTTTCGAGAAGTCGAAGTCCGGCTTCTTAAAGACGTCTTTCCTCGATCTTGATAACCAGCAGATTATCGTTACCAGGTCCCCGGCACTTCATCCTGGTGACATTCAACTTGCTACAAACATTGTTCCACCGGATTACCACTCACTCAGAGCACATCGCAATTGCATCATCTTCTCTCAAAAGGGCCAGAGAGACTTGCCGAGCTGCTTGAGCGGTGGTGACCTTGATGGTGATATTTATAACATCATCTGGGATCAAAACGCGGTCCGTGAGTGTAGATATGTACAAAAGCCAGCAGACTATGCTCGTGTAACCCCTATCAGTCTCGACCGACCTGTGACGAAAGAAGACATGTCTAGCTTCTTCGTCAAATTCATGGAGACAGATCAACTGGGCATCATTGCTGTGAAGCATATGTGTCTTGCAGATCAAAAAGATGCCGGCACTATTGATGCTGGTTTGTTACTCGGGTACCCAGCTATGATAGCACGCCTCGCTAATCCTTCATCCAGGGTGCAAGACTCTTGCAGAGATGCATTCAACAGGTGTTGACTACTCGAAAACAGGTATTCCTATCGACATGTCTCAACTAAGAGGTCTAAAAATTGATCGTCACCGGCCTGATTTGTAAGTGAAAGCAACTCAAGTAGCCTGGTATTGAGCAAAAAGAGACTTACATACACGTAGCCTTGCGCCCGCTCCTATTGCAAATATCAAGGATCGTACCGAGATCATATTTGACGCGCCTACCGCTCCAAGTGCGGAGGTGAATGCAGACGAAGAAAGTACAGGACCTTCCTACTCATACTACAAGTCCGACAAAGCTCTTGGACGGCTCTATCGCGCAGTAGATGAAAAGAAAGTTTGGTATGACGAAGTCAAGACTAGTTACAAGCCAGATGTTGACATATGGTCAATGTTCCGAGACTACGTGTATGATGAGCTTGACCACTCGTATACACAGATGAGGTATTCGAAGTCGCACATAAAGGAGGCCTGGGAAATTCGTCACGCGTGGGTGTTCTTGTCCTAGCCTGCTTCCGAACTCTGATTCCCTCCAGATACGAAGGCGGCGTCGCAACCACGACTGCCGACTACTCGGAGCATGCATCTAAGACTCTCACCGAGCTAGAATTTTTCACTGGTAACATCTTTAACAAAACAGGCTCTCAAACGCCACGCCAACGCGACAAGTCCATGAAACTCAAGGACGAATTTGATCGTATCACGAAATGGGGAGCTACCATGATGCGTAGACGTAATCTCATGGCACTGGAAGAGGATGAAGATGAACGATTTAGTCAAAAGAGTGGCACTGATGAAGCTTTGAAGTTATGCCTTGCTTGTTTCGACGTAGGTCGGATGGACGATCCGCAGAAACGAAATGGTATGGGTGGGAGGGCTAAGAATACCTGTGAGAGTTTCAAGGTCGTCGCGGCGTGCTGCGTCGTAAAGGAACTTGATGCAGCTATATGGAGAGCAGAAGCTGGCCATTGATCACGATGACGAACTTAATGATTTGCTAAATTCCGTGCCAGACAATTGGCGTTTCCATGGTCAGGTTCGGGAATTTTTTATGACACCGTATATACTCCTGCCTCGTCATCTGAGGTTCATGTTGCTCCACTAAGACCGGAATGATATGGAGCCAGACACCATTCGTTAAAGTTGTGTTCGTCCTCTGTAGATTTTTCATAACGTCATATGACCATATAACACTACGATCCTACGACAGACTATGAGCGTCTATTACGACGCATAGGAATATTTGCACATCTTAAGATAGTGTGTATCATCAGGCGTTGCATAAATAGCCTGGGTCAGCCGGTTCCTTTGCAGTACGATGTTATTATTACGACTGACCAGACTATGCGACGTTACCCAAGGAGACGAGAAAGAGAGACCGCGACTGTACTGCAGAAGTCTTGTCTATCATGACACTACGTCTCAAATTTTGCTCTCGCTTGCTGGCCAAGGTGCAAAAGCCGCTCGATTTTGTCCTTAGATCCTTTGACGAATGACTCCGCAACTTCGTCTTTCCGCATCGGATCCAAGGCTAACACGTCATATCCATCGTCGAATCCTGGAAACACCGGCCTGCTAGAGCCGATTGTCTGCAAAATACAGAGTTCGTATGCCAGGGGCGTCAGGCTCATCTTGGGCAACGGTGCCAGCGTTTTCAAATACCCCAAGTTTGTCTGACCTTGAAGCATTTCCGGTGGCAGTGCTCTCGAACCTGAATCCTGAACTGCACCGAAGCGACTTGTCTTGAAGTACTTGAGAATGCCCATTGCTGTACCACACAGACTGGGGCTGATATTCCAGCCGATCGCAGGGTCAGTCTTTCCGGTGAACCGCTTCAACAATACGCTTTGCACCGCCAAAGCCGTCGCGTACCCAGTCGTGTAGTCATTGATCACCATCCCAGGTGGCCACCTAGGCTTTGCATCTTCCTCTCCCTCGCCCATAACAGCCATCATACCGCTGCTAGCCGAACCTTGCATATCGAAGCCAGGCTTGGAAGCCCACGGCCCGGTTGTACCATAGCAGCGCGTGCGACAAACAATCAACCCCGGGTTGATCCGACGTAGATCTTCTTCGCCGAACCCGAACTTCGAAATAGCATTTGCTCGGTACGAATCGATCCATACATGTGCTTGCCCGACCAGATCTCTGAGACGAGATACATCACTTCCCCTATGGAGGTTCAAGCGAGAGGATGCAGTACCTAGGTTGGCGTATGTGTAGACGAAGGGGTGCTCAAACCCATGAGTGAACATGATTTGAAGAACAGAAGCCCCGTGTTCAGCGAGGGTTCGGCCGGCGGATGGACCAGCGATGGCGTGAGTGAGACAGAGAACCTTTATACCTGATAATGGTCGGTGGCATGAATCGGGAAGATACGACCAAGGAATATTCTCTGTTATGGGTTGAAGGCTCTTTGCAGGCTCAGTGGGAACCCATGGCAGTTGGGCCAAATGACTGCCTTGAGGATGTGAACTCCATGATTCTTCAGTCTGACAGATGGCCATGGGCATGCCTGCTGCAGCAGCCGCAACTTCGAGCTCTGTGGTTATCATCAACGTCAGGCCAACCCGGAAAACTATCGCAGTGCGTCAGTGCCTACCTTCCGAATTCCACTTCCTCACTGCGTTCCTCACAGCACTCTCTGCAACCGAACAACCCAAAAATGCACTCCATCGATACACCAGATCAACGTACACAGCACTCAGGACGACCGACCGTCCATCCCTTGTCTCAAAGATATTGAAAAGAAAAGGATTGCCAGCCACCATATCCAACGGTATCTCCTGTCCATTGAGTGAAGGCGTCATCCCAATATCCGGATCGATATAGTTGTGTCCGCGCCGCAGATCAGACTCAACGCATTGTCGCTTGCCCCCTCGAGCCTCCCATATCTGCGCTGCTGTGACAGCATTTGCCAATGCCGGTATTGTGCCTATGAGTGACAGATTGATCTTCTCGCTTTTAGTCTCCGACACCGGCGGAATGCCTCCGATGAAACTGATTGTGGGTCCTTTCTCACTGGTGGGTAAAGGGATGTTGAAATCGAGCAGAATATCTTGCAAAGTACGCAGTGCGACCTCGTGGGAGGTCACTGACGAGCCAGCCATGACTGAAGGCAGACACGCGGTAAGTTTATCGCGACACGAACAGGATCTTGGAGGGCAGCATGTGAGTATTTATATGGTAAATGGATACACTGGTACGTCTCCAACTAAGCTTTTACGTGAAAAATAGGATGACGTTGTCGAATCGAGTGAATAGAGCATGGGTAAATTCCGTGGAAGTCGGCCACGATCAAATTATTCAGCTACACGCATATGCTCTGTAAGGCGGGATACTCCGTCGTAGTTCTCCGAGCGAATTTAGAACAGCCTAGGCGTTCACTGTAGGGGTCAAACAAACAACTCATAACAAGAGATGTCTTCGATAGAGATTTGATGCATCTTGACCACTTTAGGGAAGTAGAGCAACAAAAAATAAGAGCAGGAAGTAACGAGTATACTCTCTTATTATCAGGTGATGTTACTAGGCCTACATAAATGGTAATATAATAAGTTGGTCTGATGAAATAGTGCTACAAACAAGCTTTGGAAGATATAATCCCCAAATCCGAGAAAAGTATCAGTAGTACTTAATATATAGACCTTCCACTTCAGTATTCCCGCTAAAAGGATAAAGTAGAAGTTTTATATGCAAGTTTTCAACCTAACATCAACTTGCACTTCGTTAACTCGTTCGCAGAGACAGCGAACATTGCATTTAGCCGGCCAGCTAACAAGCATATACCCCAGATTCGCGGGTAGCCAAGATAAAGACCCACATCCTCCCCTCTTCACGACGTAGGGTTGATCCCTACCGCTATCCAATAAGACCACTTACTGATAGTTTTATCCGGAAATTCTCATTCTCCATGCCACGCCACATAACGATCATCAGTCGGGGTCTCGACCATGTATTTAGCAGCACTGCTGCCCTCAATGTTCCTCTGCCGATGGAAATCCCACTTGTGTATTTACTAACAAAATGCATGTTAATCTGCGGCAGAGTCTTTGGACGCATGTTCTCATAGCCTGTCTATACATCGTGGTGATTGTGCACGCGACTGGGCTACCCAGTGAATTAAACCACTCATCACCCGGACGACAGCGGATAAGGCTTCATACAGGATGGCGCTTCCAACGGTCTGAATCAAACCCGGATGGTCTGATATACGACCTTCGCCCCGATGCCAATGGCACGGAGCTCCAGGTATTGAGACCGTGGATCCTGCCCGATGCAAACCAATATATCAGGGACACGGACAAACACCACGCGCGGCCGCCCGGCAATCCGGGGGCTAATGTTTCTTTCGTATGGAACGACTTCGATGATTCGTCCTGGCAGAGTATCACCGTGCCGCATGACTGGGCTATTGCAGGCCCGTTCCAGAATGATAGCTTTTTGTCCTCTATGGGATCTTTGCCAGTTTATGGCGTGGGCTGGTACCGGAATACAGTAACGATTCCAGCTGAGTACAAGGATGGGAACTTGTTGCTTGAGGTTGATGGAGCGATGTCGTATCCTATGGTCTGGTTGAATGGGAACTTCGTTGGAGGCTGGGCGTATGGGTATAACTCTTTTCAGCTGGATCTCACCCCCTTTGTGAGATTCGGACAAGAGAATCTGCTGGCCATTCGCACGGAGGGTCCCTGGGATACGTTCTCTCGTTGGTATCCAGGAGCTGGGTTGTATCGCAACGTATGGATCGCAAGTGTCTCTCCCGTTCATGTTGTGCAGTACGGAACACATGTAATATCGAGAGATGTGACTGAGGAGTCAGCAACAGTCGATCTCAGCGTTCAGATTGAGAATAGCGGAAAGGACGAGATTCAGCGTGTTGAAGTCGTGACAACCACATTCGAAGTGGAATCAAGATCTGGCCTCTCTGGCAACAAAATAGCTAACCGACAGTCCACATTCCTGGACATCCCTCCAAATGAAAGAGTTGCAACCAATATCTCGTTCAAAATTGATCGTCCACGGCTCTGGGGTCCAGTACCATCCCAGACGCCCTCTCTCTACAAGGCTGTGACCCAGCTATACCGAGAGAGCATGCTCATAGACACATACAACACCACTTTCGGCATCAGATCCGTTGAAATGAGCTCTACGAACGGCCTACTGATCAACGGCAAACGCGTCTACATCCAAGGCGTCAACATGCATCACGACCTAGGCCCCATAGGAGCCGCATTCAACACGCGCGCCGCCGAACGACAACTACAGATCCTGCAAGACATGGGCGTCAACGCAATCCGCACGGCGCACAACCCGCCCGCTCCCGAGCTCCTCGATCTCACCGACCGCATGGGCATGCTCGTACTCGACGAGATCTTCGACTGCTGGGAAGTCGCAAAGACACCGTCGGACTACCACTTGATCTTCCCAGACTGGCACGAGCCCGATCTGCGCTCCTTCATTCGGCGCGATCGCAATCACCCGTCGGTGTTTATGTGGTCCTTCGGAAATGAAGTCCCGGAACAGAGCGTCGCGCTCGACGCTCGCGCCGCGGTGATAGCGACTGCTCTGGGCGATATCGTCAAGCAAGAAGATCCCACGCGCCTCTCGACGTGCTCGATGAATCTGTCCAAGCCTAACCAATCCCTGCCCAATGCACTCGACGTCATCGCACTAAACTACCAGGGCGAAGGGATCCGCTATGGGCCAGGCTACGAGCACTTAACAGGCAACCGCAGTCCGCCGCAATACGACGCCTTCCATGCGAAGTTCCCCGAAAAGGCAATTTTTGGCAGTGAAATTGCCTGGTCACTGAGCACACGAGGCACCTTTTTCTTTCCCGTAACCAACCTGACGAGTGCGCCCGCGAACGACACAAGTCTGGTCGCAGACGGAGGCGGGAATTCGACGCTGAAGGAAGTCAGTGCGTACGAGCTGTACACGTCGCAAGCAGGCTCGTCGCCCGAGAAAGTCTTTGCCGCGCAGGACACGCACCCCTTCGTCGCAGGTGGGTTCGTATGGGTTGGCTTCGATCATCTCGGGGAGCCGTATCCCTACGAAGGCACGCGAAGCACGATATCAGGGGTCCTAGACCTGTCCGGGTTCAAAAAAGAGCGGTTCTGGCTGTATCAGGCACGGTGGAGATCAGAGACAAGAATGGCGAAGATCGTGCCGCACTGGACTTGGGCTGGGCGAGAGGGGTTGATCACGCCTGTTCATGTGTTCACGTCAGCAGACGAGGGCGAGATATTCGTCAACAATGTATCACAGGGACGATTGACGAAGGATGCGGATGCCTATCGGTTTAGGTGGGATCAGGTAATATATGAGCCAGGAGAGCTCAGAGTTGTGACGTGGAAGAATGGGACATTCTGGGCAGAGGACAGAGTGAGGACTGCTGGGCAGGCTTCGAAGCTAGTGCTTACTGCCGATCGGAGTGTCGTTGCTGCGGATGGAGAAGATCTCTCATTCGTGACGGCGGAGGTGCTTGATGCAGATGGGAATTTTGTGCCTGACGCGAATGCACATATCACGTTCTCCGTAAATGGCACAGGTGAGATTATTGCGACAGACAACGGATTTGCAGGCGACTACGTGAGTTTCCAGTCCACTATGCGAGCTGCATTCAACGGTATGGCACTGGTTGTAGTGCGATCTATTCCGGACATGAGTGGTACGACGATAGTAACAGCGACGGCTGGAGGATTGGAGGCTGCGGTCGTGGAGATTGGAACTCGCTCATTTATTTCCACGCACGCTATGTAGATTGCACGCGTGGTGTCTTGCTACTTTCATGAGCTTAGTCCTCACCAGGACATATGATTGAATGATTTACCTCCTAAAATGGACCATGCCGGCATCTATCTCGTAATGCATCCCATGAAGTATCAACAAAGTGTTACGTTCACACTCAACGCTCGTACGCTGGGGTGCTCTTGCCCCTTTAGCCAAAGGCGAAAAGGGAGCAAGGCGGAAAGGCAGCCAGTCAACAAGGCAACAAGGCTCAAAGCGGGTGTTGGTGTCGTTCCTGATCGCTGATTCGTGGACTCAGTTTCGGAGCGCGCGTCCGCATCAACACGATACCAACACGCCAACACGAACAATTCAGCCTCGTCAATATTACCTTAATCTCCGGTCTAAGTTATTGTGAAGGCAGCGGATACACAATTAGCAACCTTCAGGTATCTACGTCTGATGCCTTTCGCTCGTGCTGGTGAATGGTATGAAGGATCTCACTCGCGCATCGGAAACAAGGAAAATATGACGTTCAACAATTGACCATCTCGTCTGGACTTGAATCAAGCGCAGTCTCCGGGTCATTTACGGGGGTGAAGTAGTGGAGCAGGTATACAAATAGATGATACTGATGCCTGGTGAGATTCTCAGCCGCAGTAAACCTCCGGGGGCCTAAGAAGTAGTGGTAAACGAGGCTGAAGCGTCACAGTGCCAACCGTTCTACCTTGGCGTCGCACGGATCGAGTTACGCGCATCTTAACTAGTGTGGCTTACAAGTCTAGTTCCCCGTACCTACCGAACTATAGAAAGATCTGACGAGTTGGTGGCTCGATGCAGACGAGCTTGTATATTTGTAGAAAAAGGTGAGCATGGCAGTGTTTCGACTTCCGGACCAATCAATACCACAAGCTGAGCGTGCTGAGTAGATGCCACTGTCACTATGCAGCCAGGTCACGGCCTGACCTCAGAGATATCGCCATGAGTGGTCCTCTCTCTTGGCCCCAAACGAGGCCGTCAACCATCTGCAGTGTATCGTAAGATGTAATGATGGCTAAGACTGCCGTGTATAAAGCGCGAACGGATTCTGCGTAGTCCGGCAGTGATAATACAACTGATTCCTAAGATACATACACACTGTCTCACTGATACCGAACAGCCAATTCTGGATTAAGATGGTTAAAATCACTGGCATTACCGGCGCCCAGTTCGAAGCCGACACGCCCGAATACGATACCGCACGTATCCAATATGCCACTTTCGGCGGAAATCATGACGACCAGGGGCTAGACCCTCTCCTGATCATCAAGCCGAAGAACAAAGACGACATCAAGCTTGCACTTGCATACGCCAATGAACAGAGGATCGCTGTCGCGATCCGCACGGGGGGACACCAGTATAGTGGTGCATCCTCAACGACATCCCAGAATATTCAGATTGATCTGTCAGAGACATTTGCGGGTGAATGGTTCTCAACCGAGGAAATTGATGGAGAACATAAGAGGTCACTTGTGCGAGTCAGTGTAAGCTGGCGTCTTAACGACTTCAATGCTATGCTTGGCGCGAATGGTCTATTCGTTCCGCATGGCCAGTGTGGTCATGTTATGTTAGGAGGTCATGTCCAGACCGGGGGTACGTAATTCCAGATCACCCCAAGAGGTAAATGTACTAAGTTGAGGCAGGATATGGACAGCTTGGTCGCAGCTTTGGTCTGCTGTCGGATCATGTTCGGACGCTGGAGATCATCACGCATGATGGGCAAGAGCTCGAGGTCGATCGCACGCATTTCCCGGAGCTGTTTTACGCCATGCTGGGTGGGAGTCCGGGGAACTTTGGCGTCCTGACGCATGTAACGCTCGAAGTGCATCGCGACCAGGATCATCAGGGCGCACGCGCGATGAAGGCGGGTTGGTTGTATGACCCAGCTGTGATGAAACGGTTGACAGATATGGTCGTTCAAATGGGCGAAGACGATAATTTTCCCGCGAATTTCGACTTATGTGTAAGCGTTATCGACCACGGCGCGGACTTACCAGCTCACGGTTTCGATAATCCTGCGCTGAGAGACAGCAACGACCTGGGACCACCTATGATTGTTGTATATGCGCAATGGGTACCATTGACCCCAGGTGAAGTATTTGACGAGCGAGCTCAACAATGGTTCACGGAGCTGGGTCAAGGCGCTTTTCAAGGTAACACCATCATCGAGGCGCCAATGTCAAAAATCACACCCATGTGGATCTTTCCCAACCCACGCGAATACAACTTACCATACGTCAAGCGCGCATACGTCACCAACTCGAAGACATTGTCGAAGGATGGTTGGGCGCAGTGGGTGACTGATAGATGCACGCAGATTGTGGGAAAACATGCTGAAGACCTGCATCTTGCAGTTCAACTCCAGTGCTTTGGAGGAGGATTGTCCAAGTTCAAAATAAATGCTGACAATGGAACATCGCTGAGCTGGCGTAGGGACAGCACCATTGTGGCCGTGTTGGACTGCTTCCACGACGAAGATTCCAAGGTTGATGCGGAGCAATGGCAGAACGTGAACGATGAGCAAGGTGTTGGTCCCAAGGGTATCTTCAGCAGGGAGGACCGTCGGGTGCTCTGGGGCTCATACGGCGAGTGGGACCTTGACAAGGTGTGGAACTGTTATTACGAAGACCGTGAAAAGTACGAGAAACTGGGTGAGATCAGGAAGATCTATGACCCGAATGGAGTGTTCACGTCAAATCCATTCTCAGTGAAGCGCGCTGTTTGAGTCAAAGAGCCGGATGAGTGTAGATGGCGGTTCAGAGTAGCGAGACAGGATGTATGTATTAGTAGCACATGTATTCAACGCAACATTCTTGCAAATCGACGTGATCCGTTAGGATTGGGTGACAGCACCCAGCCATGCTCTTGGTGTCGCTTGAAGCGATGACGCTGCAGTACCTGTCCACGTCTTCTCTATCACGTCGATCTTGCCTGCAAGACGTCCCCAAACATCTCTTCTTGAGTCGATACGGTGGTGTGCAAAAAATACGGAAGTGACTTGCAGATTGTGTTCCGTGAGGAGATTATTGGCACCATGTTGGTTTGAAAACCTGCTCAACCGGGAGCACGCTCTCATGCCATCGTCTCAGTTATGTGCTCAGTATGCGTCAATATCAAGCTGTGGATTTACCAATGCGCAACTAGCACGAAGGATTGCGCGCCGCTCCGGTGACGCCGACCCAGGACCTTTGGTCCCAATGGCTGCATGATGCTAGTGTATAAGAAGCCATATTGACGATGCGAGAGTCTTGGTCGCAAGACAGGGCCGGAAATGCACGATACCTTGTAATTACGCTTCCAATCGACAGCCATTCTACGTCACAACGAGCACTAAGGCTTGTGAAGAAGGATGTAACCTTATTAGCGCTGGCCGGATAGCTCAGACAGGTATAGAACATGACAATTGATATTATCATGCGCCGAAAGGAATGGGAGGAGATGGTGTTTACATTAGTGAGGGCGATGAGGAGTAGACCGGAGAAGATGAAGTTGAGGTCCAGGCACGGCCGAGCCAAAGACGTTGCTCCGAGCTGTCACTAGCCTATACTCTTCTACCGTAACTAATAAGAAGGATGACTAACTACCTATACCGAGATATACCGTATGTGTATACCCACGTGACACGAGTCCGAGTGTCAAGTGACCAGACCCCATGTGGGCGCAACTACTTCGCTATCGAAACCTCCGTCTCGGTCTCGGACTTGTTCACGGCTCAACATCTTCACCTTCATCATCTCCAGCTTCATCCTTCTCTAAAATCCTTCCATCGCCTCTGTCCGAGTCTGGCTCCTTTCTCTCTGCCCGGCATCGTATTTTTACCATCCTGGACCGATGTTAAGGTCCACCTGCACCAATCGACTCATGCCCACCACGTTTTTTGTTGGGTAACAAAGTTTGCGCTAAGACACCGCCTCCGAGATCTGGACTGGATCTCCCTCAGCGCAAACGTTTGCTCCGTGTATTGCTGTGTTGTGCGATCCCCTCGCTCTGCACATTTGCCGGGGGTCCCCAGATCAACGTGGTTGTCACATGGAGAGAACAGGGTCCAGGCTGTCTGGATGCTCTTGTCCTGCAGATCATTAAGCTTCTTGAAACCGAGTATGGGAATGCGACTGCACTGTCTTCCATGACATATCGCGATCCTCTTGCCGATCAAGGTTTCTCCTAGTAATGGAACAGTCTTGATACAGCCTTGTGGAGCCTTCTGGGCTGGCTGCGTCACGTCGAGCCGTGCTCTGATAAGTTGGCTTCCAATCGATACATCGAGACACCCAAGGTTCTAGATGTGGAGCATTAAGGAGCATTTTATGTCGAACCTGGTTGGCTGTGTCTAGGACCTCGCAACTCCAAATGTGTACTTGTCCTACGCTCTCTTGCGTGTGCCCCAGAGCTCAGGTGCCGTAGCATCCAGCCGCTGTCATGGAACAAGGTCTGGAAAGGGTCACAAAGTTTATTTTCTGCATAGCCGGCATGCCCATAGGTCAAAAAGACCTATCAGCCAGCAATCTCTCGACCTTACTTCTATTCTGTGGTTTTTTCACTCCTTCTCTCCGCCATCATCTCGTTTTAATAGTTCGTTCTCGCCCATGGCATCCCGATGGAATGAACTGGCCCTTGAGGACGCCAATCTGTCCGCTAGAACGTACTCTTTCAATAAAGGCTCCCCTCCCTCTGTCCCTCCTAAGGAACCCCTTGTCTTCGATTTTAAGGAAGCACTTGGTCTAGGGCCATCGACTCCCAGTGTAGTATCAGACTCTTCTGCTCATACACTTGGCTCTGGTGTTCACCCAGAGAGTAGCGCTTCCGCCTATCAACCATCTCGGCCTCAGCCTTTGCAGCAGTTTCATCCATATCCTTCTGCTCCACAGGTTTCTCACGGGACTCATAACTACAGCCAGAATCACCTACATCCTGAACGACACCGCGGCATGGCCCATTCCTCCAAGGCCCAGCAACAATGTTTGCGGCTATGCAAAACCACATCGGCAGCTGGTGATCGCGTCGCCGAACGCATGGCTGAGTTATCTGCTATTGCCAGGCATCTTCCTCATGGCTTCGACGTCCTAGCTAACGATCTGCTCGACACGTGTCAAGTCTTCGCCACTATCGAGTATGGACTCGGCGAGGTCGTGAGTGAGGGTCAATCATGGCCACTTGACATGATCTCCGTCTTAGACAAGAAATTTCGTGCTGCCCAAAGAGACTTTCAAAATCTCGATCACATGATCGGAAAGCAGCTTGAGCAAGAAAAGAAAGGATCCATGGGTCGCTGGTTCTCACGCACATTCGGAGATAGTGGACTTCATGGCATGGCCAATACACTAGCTAAGACTCGTGAGGACCTCAAAATCAGCGCATTCATGTTCCAGTGGCACGCTGGTGCAGACATCGAGAGCGAGGTTGGCATTGGCTATATCGGACTTGCCTCTGCGCTCGACGGTAAAGGTACCCGACGCAAGCCCCCGCCTGCGTCTGTAGCTTCCGATGAGACACATCGTCCCGGTCAAGTCCAGAGACAGCGAAGTCTGGATCACCCGCGAATGACTCCACAATTGATGGCGCCGCCGGCACCGCATGGACGCGGGGACAGAGCCTTCCCGTTGAGGAATGAATCTCTCGGAACCCGGAGTGATACGATGGTTCACAGCCTCGATTCACTAGACAGTCCAACCACTCCGTACACATCCAGTTCTACAAGCTCTTACTTCGACCCTAACCAGAATCGGAAGCCTGGTATGCCACACGGTCATGACGATAACTACCATTCGCACTCAAGCACAGAATTTGATGCTCTTGTTGGTGACATCTCCCAACTTGACCTCGATAGCATCAAAACTACACATATCGAGGCCGAACCATTTACAATGCCACGAAGGAGACCTCGAACTCTGGCTGATGCCGATAAAGTGGGCGCAACGAACGCCCTCGTAGCAGCAATTCAATGCAGAGATCATCGCCGCGTCGAGCAGCTCCTAGACCGCGGTGTTTCTCCCAACACTGGGCACGAGCATCACGCTTTGAACGAAGCCATGCTTGCCCAAGATGGTGAAAGTGTGCGCCTCCTTCTGCTTTACGGTGCCGATCCGAATGACCCTGACGCGAACCACGTCAGTCCTCTTGCCGTTGGAGCTATGAAGTCATTCCTGGCCGGAACCTTGGTTCTTCTCAAATATGGAGCAGACCCAAATTTGAGTGCGGGGCCCGACTCTGATAACGCGATTGTCATTTCTGGCAACACTGGCAACACCAAGATCCTGCACATGCTACTCATGTATGGTGGTAAGCCCAATCAAAGTGCACAAGACGGCAATACTTTGTTGATCGGCTCCATCACCAAGAAGGTTCCTCTGACCTTGGTTGACTTACTACTTGAATATGGAGCCGACCCCAACGAGAAGAACCAGGAAGGCAAGACCGCTCTATTCGAAGCCATCACCTCAGGTCGTGACGATATCGTCGCAAGCTTGATCAAACACAAAGCAGATCCGAATCTGCCTGGACCTAAGCACATGCTATGGCCATCGACCTACCAACCCAAGTGTCTTCAAATCCTCCTCGATAATGGCGCGAGCTACCGAAAATCACCTGGCATCATGGAACTCGCAACCTCAATCAACAACATAGAGTCAGTAAAGATCCTCATCAAGGCCGGTGTCGACGTAAATGCGAAAAAGGACGGCGTTTACACTCCTCTCTGTACGTCCATCCGTGATAACCGCCCAGATATCTTCAAACTCCTTCTCGCCAACAAAGCCGACCCCAATGTTCCCGCCTCCGAGTACCCATGCTTCAAGTGCGTCACCCACCATCGCGAGCAATTCCTGCCTGCCCTGGTAGCAGCTGGCGGCGATCTCTCTTCACCAAAGGGCATCCTGGAAACTGCCGTAACTTCAAACAACATCGTAGCACTCAAATGGCTTCTCGATCAAGGTATCAACCCGGATGACAAGTCTGGCCAGGGCCATACCGCCCTCACGTCCGCCATCCGCGATTCCCGCGTCGATGTTGTGAAAACTCTCCTCCACGCCGGGGCAAATCCTAATGTGCGCGGCCAAGACTGGCCCGTCTGCATGGCTGTACGCAACCCCGAGATCCTCAAGCTCATCCTCACAGTTCTTCCCGAGCCGCGCGCGTTCAAGGGCATCATGGAGATGGCCGTACAAGCCAACCAACTTGAATCGCTCCGTATATTGCTCGCGGCAGGCGTGAGTGTGGAAGATCGTAACGGAGGCGTTTTCAGTCCGCTCACGACGGCAATTCGCGAGCGCCAAGACGAAATCGTCGATTTTCTAGTGGGTGAGGCAGGTGCGGATGTCAATGCCCCCGGAGAGCATTTGCCCATTGTCAAGGCACTGAGGAGGTGTGCGGAGGTGCACACTGAAATCATCGACGTGCTACTCGACAAAGGGGCTGACCCAAACAAGGTAAGTCTTTTTTTCTTGCGTTCGAGAGAGCTATTACTAATATAGAACAGATGTACAGAGGTTGGAACGGCATCATGCAGGCACTTGAAAATGGAGATGCAAAAATGCTCAAGAAGCTTTGTGAGAAGTGCGGTGTGGATTTGGAAGTGCGGGACGAGTTGGGACGCAACGTGACGGAGATTGCTGTGAGCAGGCGGTGGGAGGAGGCCATCCAGATTCTGCTCAGCAATGCCTTCAGGAAGTGAGTATGACGATGCATAATGTTGGAAACGAGGGTATTGTAATGTTGCAGTTTGGTACATCATATACCCGGTCGGTGTTTGCGGACTGTTGTTTACACACATACCACTTTTCTCTTGGGTTGTCGTTATTATGTAATATTTTCTTGTATGTATGTTCATATCGATCTCTTGAAAAGTAATGTTACCAAATAAACATTCCTTTATCGCTACTATCACACGAGGTCTCTCACTCGATCATTATAATGTCGCTTCATCACGCTTCATGTCATGTCGCCCGGCTCATGGTTACCTACGTATTGGAGGATAGGATGTGAGGCTGCTGAAAGTATTTGTCGAAGGGGTGAAGTCTTGGGTAGTTACATGTGTTGTAAAATTATAAAGCTATACTGAGCCGTTGTTGTAGGCCAGCAGGCGGCAGGGCAGTCCTCGACTGAGTCACAACTCGAGACTTCATGTAAAATCACCTGTCACTAAGCTGTGAGAAGCATAGCAATGCTAACCTGCATTGTATGACTAAAATCAGCAGACTTCGTGTATATACACATATGCATGCCACTGTTATTTTTGCTCACTACTTATGTTCCACGGCTGATACGTTCGTAATGATTTTTTTGGTTTACGTCCTCTCACCCCTCACTACTATTGTCGCTTCATTCATCTTTCCTAGACTCTTCAACGACTACAGGTCCTTCGTATTAGAATGCTGAAGCACAGGTACGAGATAACAATACCAACTGTCAACGGAACGAGTCTCTTCTACGCAGCTCACCGATCTGTTTGTCGTTCCTTTCTGGGATTATCGTTTGCCCATCTTACTTCGCCCTGTAATGGCTGTCTCCTACGCTATAGGAATACCTTAGTATGGTCAAGCCTATCACACCTAGATCCAGTGATAGCTGCGAGACCCGCTTGAGCAGCGGGTGCCTTGCATTCAACATGCATAGCTAGCTGGGATTTGTGACTGGGATATGTCCACATTATTACAACGCATACCCCTTTTACCAACATAGTTGCACATTCGGATGTAAGGGTATCCTCGGTGTATCTCCATGCGCAACCGAGACACTCCCTGTCCCTGCCGTACCGGCATGCTACAGCCAGGATCAATCCGGACCCCCACATCCACTCCCTTGACAATGCTGTGCAACATAATAATTTGAGCTCCGAGCGTTACGAGGCACCCGAGGCATCCGGGGTTCTCCTGGCTAGTACCCCTTGCGGCGGTACCCCGCCCGAATCTCTGTGTGCCTTACTTCGTCGGCTAAATCCCATAAGGGATGCGATGGATACTGATATGGTATCCCGAGGAAGTGGGTGAATTACTGCGTGATGTCTGGCTTGGAAGGGAAAAAGGAATAGTGGGACGCCCGAGAGAAGGGTATGGTGGCTCAAGCGATGTGTATGAGTGTAGTCGTCTAGTTCTACATGCTTGCAAGATATATGAAATATGTATCAGTGGAGATAGTCATAACGGAAATTTACAGAGCGGGCTGAGGAGCGATTTTCGCGAACCATTACGAGCAACAAAAACCATAGGTGTGAACCGCTCTCTACAATTCGCGAACCTTCACCCGTAGCCCGCCTCTCGGTTTTACCGTAAACATGCCATCCGGAACCGGCTCCCCTTGTCCTTGCGCAAGCTCGAACTCGAACCGAGCCAGGAGCGCTGCCAGCAGCGCTTTCAGCTCATACCTCGCAAATCCCTGACCGATACAGCTCCTCGGTCCATGGAGAAAGGTGTTGAAGGCGAGGGCCGGTGCACCGCCTTTCACCGAATCTTCCATCCATCTCTCCGGTCGGAAAAGGTCTGCATCGGGGCCCCATGTCGAGCTCGCTCGGTTGAGCGCCCAGATGGGGATGATGACGAGCACGCCGGTGGGGATGGGAATGTTGGCGATTGTGGTTGGGCGCAAGGTGACCCGTGTGGTGAGCGGAGCGGCGGGGTATAGACGGAGAAGCTCGGATAAGAATGCTTGGAGGTAGGAGGATGAATCCAGAATGTCGGCGGTCATGACGCTATCGGTGTGGAGCAACGGCTGGAGCTCATTGCGTAGGCGGATTTGGATATCTGGGTGGGTCGCGAGGATGTAAAGGGCCCACGAGAGAGTTGACGAGGTTGTTTCGTGGCTTTGCAGTGTATCAGTAGGATGTTTTAGTAGAGTGGGGAAGAACAGAGATTGGTATTACCCTGCAGCAAGAAACGTGAGCAGTTGATCCGTGAGAGTGTCGTCGGTAAAGTTCCCTGTGCGCGTCAAGATGGCGATGATATCATTTTGATGTCTTATTCCATCGTTCATTCCCTGCTGCTTCTCCGTGAGCAGGTCACTCGTAATCTCTCGCAGCCTAGAGGCTGCTTGCGATATGGTAACAGTTGCTCGGAGGGGTATCCATTTAGCCAGCCAGTACGGGAGAATCTCATTAGTCAGATAGTATAGCAGCATATCAATTGACTTGATATCAAACAGGGAAGAGTATTGCTTGGCAAGTGCATTGTCAGAGTTCTCGAGAGTATTAAAATCTTTGCCGATGCATGCAGACCCGATGATATCAAGCGTCGCTCTCGATATGGGTGCTGTTACTTCCAATGAGCCGTCCTTGCGAGCCTCACGCGAAATTACATCGCCTAGTTGATGACCTTTGGCCCAGAAAATTGGAACGAGGTCTTTGATGTGACGTCCTGAAAACGCTGGAGTAACGTTCTTCCGCTGTTTCTTGTGCTCGTCCCCTTCTACATTGACCAGACCGTTGCCGAGAATCTAACAAGATTTATTGGTGGAGAGCTTTCGAGAAGATTGACACCTAGACTGACCATGGATAAAAGCTTACGAGCCATACCGGGCTTCTCATAATGGTACGCATGGGTGCTCACAACGTCCATCATAGCCTCCGGAGTGGTAACGTGAATGGCGCTGCCGAGGTGCAAGTAGCCTTTGTAATGAATTACTCCTTGATTCGGAACTTGCTCAATCCATTTCCTAAACACTTGACCTGGAGGCAGGCCCTCTATTTCTTGGGAATGTCCGAGAAAGAAGTGGCTTGTTTGAGGTGCGGGAAGAGGCCTGAGGGGAGACGTGAAATAAGGAAGAACGAGTTTTGAAATAAGGAATGCATATGCGACAATGAGGAAAGTTTTGGTGACCAGATGAGAATTAGAGAAAAGGAAGAACTCGTACTGGCGGGCAAGGAGTAGTACGCTGACGGGCATCAGTGCCAGTCCCGTAACGATTATATCTCCTTTGATGGTTGCCATGCTCATCCGTTGCAAGCATTTGTACGTGATGCGATGAGTTGTACTCTACCTGCCTATATGTTCTCACACACTTATCATATATATGAGAGGAAGCTGGTCACATTCGGATCGCGTTGCGAGCGGGAGGCGGACCGTAAGCAATAAATCCATCCTTAGTCACGAGCCACGTATGCGTCATACTTATCGTTGGACGAGCTGATCCGAGTTGCATTTAGACTTGCACGAAATGCCTATGCCATAGTTAGACCTCAAGAGGCCATATGCATCGACTCATTGCAATACCTGTTAAATAAAAAGGTATGTCGGATCGAGATGTGCAGGATTAGACGTTCTGCTATCTACGCGTATATGACAGTAGCTTCATTCCCGCTGGGCTATTCAAAGCTGTCCTCAGGCCTTTAAGTTAGTTGTACCAGAGCAGTGCTTACTTTACTACTTATGGCTTCCAACATATAGGTGAAGAGGCAACAATACTTCAGGTGGAGCAAAATAATGCTATACATACACCTATTCACCAAGATATATATCCAGACAGCTAAATAGAGTGCCTAGGTAGTACCTGTGTGCTCTCCTGCGCTTCGTAAAAAACATCCTACTCATCTCAGTAGATTTTACCTGTTACGATTGTAGGCAATATGTCCTCGGCCACATTCATCGATGACACTGGAATGAAGACATATGTCCCGCTTGGTTCGTTCGTGCCTGGCTAGAAATTTACGTCCTCTGACATTTCCCAGAGAACAATCCAGATGTTATGACTCAACTGGCTCATCGCCTCGGAGCTTCGACGGCCCTGAGCTTCTACGATATCTACTCAATGGACGAAGATGTCCTCAATTTCATCCCAAGGCCCGCACATGCATTAATATTCATAGCCCACGCCGACGCCTTCTTCAAGACCCGCGATGAGGAGAATAATGGCATGTCAGAATATGACGGATGTGGTGCCGATGAGCCAGTGTTATGGATTAAGCAAACCATCGGACATACCTGCGGGCTCATGGCTCTTCTACACAGCATGGCTAATGGAGGTGCCAGAGAGAGTATTGTGCCCGGCTCACTTGCAGATAGGCTCTTCAGGGCCGCTGTTCCTTTAAAGCCAAAAGAGCGTGCCAAGCTATTATATGACTCTGAAGAGCTCGAACTCATACATCAGGAATATGCTCAAAAGGGTGACTCGGCAGCCCCATCTGCGGCGGATCCAAACGAGCTGCATTTCATAAGTTTCGTCAAGGCGGATGATAATCATCTCTGGGAGCTAAATGGGGGTATGAAGGGGCCTGTTGATCGCGGAGAGTTGGGTCAGGATCTGGACGTGTTAAGTGAGAAGGCGTTGGATCTGGGACCGAAGGCGTTCTTAAGGGCGGCCAAGGAACATGGTATGAGCGATATCAGATTCAGTATCATTGCGATGGCGCCGACTCTGGAATGATTGGGCACGACGGACAGATGCTATTGTTGAGCGATGCTAGCGAGAATGAGTCTAATAATGAGAAAGCTTGTGGTGCCGTTGACTCGTTTGTCTCCACAAAAGTCTCGGGCAATTTTAGCGTGGATTTCATGAAAAGCAGTAATGCGCCAACATACATTCCACCTCAGATTTTCTCTATTCATCGCTACAAGCTCGATTGAGCTGCATGTAGCCACATGCAACATATAGCCCGGCAGGCATTACGTGCCACATCTAGAAGCCCTGCCAAACTCATCGCCGGCCGTCGTTATCCTCGCATTACAGTTCGGGCCTTTCACCGAACTTCTGTCGCGTCACACCCACGCACTCCACCTTCGCGACTCGCTTCCGACGATACAAACAATAGAAGAGACATTCACACTAGTCAAAATCATCAGGGTTACTCTCAAGTGGCACAGGATCTCGAACAGGCCACGAAGTCGGGTCGAAGCGATGGACTACCGCCCGTAGATTTCCCAGATTGGTTCCTCGACAAGAATGTAATACTATGCGAAGATAATCCTGTCCGAGCTGGGATCGAATCAGAGATATGGATACAGTCGGAAGAACCAAAATCGGCGAGAGGCTATTCATTGACACCCTCGTGGCCGCTTATCAGAACCCTATGTCTATCAGCATGGAACAAGAGGCCAGACACGGAAATAACAGAGGATGAATTTGATCGTAGCCTAGAATCCTTGTGTGCTGCGGACCCTGCGATTCTGGGGTTGTTGAAAGAAGCTGACTTCCCACGCGATGGGAAAATTCTCAATCCACTTTCGCGGTCAGAGGTCAAGAGAAAGCTTGCCGCAATCTTGAACGCTCCATTCCTCGATGCAAGATCACCCCGCACAAACATGAAGGCTAATGCTCTACTTCGGACGACGGATCAGGACGATTTGATACCGCTTGTGAAAGAGATGGCGGGCGAGCTCAACGCAGATGTTGTGCACATCGATGCTCAGGACATAGCGGAGCTCTTAGGTGGCTATGTCAGTAGTAAATCACCCTCGAAAGAAATTCAAAATCTGGGCTTTGATACATACGCGGAACGTGGAGTGCTGATGCAAGAATCTGAACAACGAGAGGAGGCCGAGGAGGAAGAAGATGAGCAAAGTGACGAAGACGACGAAGAACATGCTCCGCAGTCGACCAGAAACAATTCCATATCCTCTGTCCTGAAATCTCAACTATTTCCACTATCTCGTATAGCTGGGATGAGTGCCGTCGTTGTCGACGGGGTCACAGGCAAAAGAATCAGTCTAGGGAGTAATCAGCCCAGCCGTGGGAATAACTATGACCCAGAAGACCGAATTGACCGTCTCAAAATAAAGACATGGCTATCCAACTTACTTAGGCTTCCACAGTTCAAAAGATCGTCTCGAAATGGCGCTGCCAACACTCGCTTGGTAGAATCAGCACCCTCAGATCACGCAACTTCAAGGTCCTCAAACCAACCTTCGACAGATACTGGGGCTTTCGAGCAGAACACTAGGCTTGTCAAGGCTGCTTTCAGGGGCGTTGAAGGGCCGGAAAGTTCTGGGCACACGTTTATTGCTGACATCTCCGCCCTGGGAGATCCCGGTAAAGAGGGTGACCGCAAAATCGAGATTCGTGTTTCTGGACGATCTAGGCCTGGACCACCGACACAGGAGACTCCAAAAACCATCGTCGTGGTACGTGACCTAAAAGAAGTGGCTGATGTCAAGGTTGGCGACTTGATACTTGGAGAATTGCAAAAGATAATACAAGACCGCCGAGCTAACGGCGAGACTATCATGCTTCTTGGCACATCGACGAAGCTTCCTGCGTCTCGCCTGCCGTTAGGTTTCATTGGACAAGAGCCTGCACCATTGTACAACGTAATTGATGTGCAATCTCTGGACCTCCGGGGGCCGGGCTCAGAAGCGCTCGAGTTTACGTTGAAATTTCTTGATTTGATGGAACCAGACACATGGCCACAGGTTGTCGAACAAAGGACAATGGAGATAAATGCACGCCACATCTTAGACATGCTTCGCCTGTCGGATATTGACTCCATCGTTGCGGCGGAACCCGCGAGGGAACTTTCTGCCATACTCCCATCCCACCGGCAGATCTTATCCCCCGAAATGGTCTTTGAAATCATCCTCACCACGATTGGCACTAGGATTACGAGGGAGCTTACACCACAATTATCATCACTTAGTGAGCCAATATCAGATGACCACTCCCGGGCGTTTTCCTGTCTTCGAGACGCGGTGGCTCTACTTTCTGGTATCAAGCTCACACGAGACCAAAGAGCCCCCTCGAACTCCAGCAGTCAGCATGTTTTATCATTTGCAGCAAAGTTTGGAGGTGCGTCCAAAGCACAACCAATGATGACATGGGGTCGTCCAGCAGCTGCGCGTGACAACTCCCACGAGAAGCGCTTGAAAGGAGGGATCATCAACCCTGACGATATTCACACTACGTTTCAAGACGTCCATGTTTCGCCTGACACTATCGACACATTGAAAATGCTAACTGGACTATCTCTGCTTCGTCCAGAGGCTTTCACTTATGGAGTTCTAGCACGAAGCAAAATACCTGGTCTTCTGCTTTACGGCCCTCCTGGGACTGGTAAAACGTTACTGGCCAAAGCTGTGGCGAAAGACACACGTGCTACAGTTCTGGAAGTAAGCGGTGCTGACCTCAACGACAAATACGTAGGCGAGGGAGAGAAGAACGTGAAGGCTGTATTCTCTCTTGCAAGGAAGTTGGCCTCAAGACAAGGTGGCTGTGTGATTTTTATTGATGAAGCCGACGCCATTCTTAGTTCCCGCTCCTCAGAGACATCATCTCGAGGTCATCGAGAAACTATCAACCAGTTCTTGAAGGAATGGGATGGCATGAATGAGCAAGGAGTATTCATCATGGTCGCCACGAATCGACCTTTCGACCTGGATGACGCCGTGCTGCGGCGACTACCCCGACGTATCCTTGTTGACCTACCTGTTAAAGATGATCGGAAGAAAATCTTGCAGATTCATCTCAGAGACGAATCTCTAGATGAATCCATTTCACTAACGGCGCTGGCAGAGGAAACAAGACTCTTTTCAGGGTCAGATCTTAAGAACCTATGTGTGTCAGCTGCTCTGGCTTGTGTCAAAGAAGAGTACGAGTCCGACCTGGCCAAAGATGTAACGTCTACATTCCCGGCGGCAGCAAATATATCTTCGGAAGTTTCTAAAGGACATAATTCTGATGTTGGGCTGGACGAGTCCCACAATACTTCGGGGTCTAGGAAAGCCTCTACTGCCGAAGGACCAGAGTCGATGACCCACAAAGATACAGAAGCAACACCATTCTCGGGGTCTTTCAACACAGCAAGTGAGAGCAACGCACCACTGAAGCGTCGCGTTCTCCACAGGCGCCATTTCGATAAAGCTCTACAGGAGATAGGCTCTAGTGTCAGCGAAGATATGGGAAGCTTAGCAGCGATCCGCAAATTTGACGAGCGATTTGGCGACAAGATGGCGCGGGGAAAGAAAAAATCACGTTGGGGCTTTGGACAGGTAGACGCCGAGAGCGAAGCTGCGGCTAGTGAGCGAGCGGCGCGAGTCCGCTCGTAAGGAGACCCTGTGTGTATCAATAGATGCATGTATAGTATGTACATAGATGTCTGGGTGTATGTGTAAGGTATATGGCGGTTGCATTGCACGGGACTATATGGGATGATTGCTGCGTAAGAATTCTTGGTGTGTCACAGGCTCATTCGGGAGCTTGCGGCACGTCTTTGCATAATGTTCCTGACCTCCTTTGCTGTGACTCGCGACCAGCTAGACGTGATTTCCAACTTGTGAGGTGAACATCATTACCCATATTGTCCTACCCTAGGTTCGGACGGTGTAGAGAGCAGGTAGTGAGAGCATGCGTTCCAAAGTAGGTTCGGACAAAGGGTAGAAGTAGTGCGTAAATATGGGAATAACGAGATGGTATTCGTTGTCCGAGGCTGCGACGTCCGAGTAGATACTGGTCTGTATGTGTCTGCTGTGGTGTCGTCGCTTGACTGTGGCCTCCTTGTTGTCCTTATTCTTATCTTCCGTAGATGACTTGTTATATGAGGCGACTCCACATTGAGTGCCGGCCCGTATGACAGTGACTTCGTATGGATGATGTAGTGCAATAGATATACATGCACTTATGCCAGACTGGATGAACGGGTATCTTGCCCAGACCGTACCTACTGTGATACGTAGTCCCACCTCCTTGAATCATATGTATATTAATGCCCCAGGTTATGCGTTGACATGATGTCTCTTTCTTGTTTCAAGTCCTGTACTAATCTTTCTATGTTGAGTGTTATGAAGCCAATTTGCTGAGATGTAGCCACGCAGGCTCCGGCGCTTGTCGAAGCTTGCGGCATCAAAGTTTATCAGATCAATGGGAACGCAGTACTTTCCTCGAATCCGAACAAGTGGCCTCTTCCAAGCATTCAGAATCCATCCAGTTGCCAATTGCCTCGAGTATGATAGACCAGCTGTATATCAAGAGTTCTCTAGCTCAGGGCGAGGATTTTCAGATACTTGATATTTGGAGGCGCTTGTTTTGAGCCACCTTGTGATCGTAACTGCTATGCATTTTGGAAGGGCTCTTGTGCGAGCTCACGCTTTGATGGTGTAGACATGATGTATGTGTGTCTGAAGCATAGTGTGCGTCCAAAGGCGACGTTTGACAGGTTTCGTGTTTAGGATGACTGAAGAGCTGGGTGGGAGATCTTGTCAGGGGCAGTGTACAACGGAGGTAGTATAACCAAGTTTTCCCGGCCGAGGAGTTACTTTGTCAAAATTCCATTTAGTTTGCTCTGCTTGTTTGGGACTACGCACACAACTTTTTAGCACCATCGTCTCTAGCTTTCTTATTCAAGAATTCTTCAGGGACAAACTGTTTACAAGCTCTAAGGACTGATTTTGGCTACCAAAAGTGTATTTCCAGTCTTACGCTCGAAGCAGCTTGATCATCAATTCCGTTCGTCAAGTTATTGTTTACTGTTAGCGACACTTGCTAACGTCACTAGCCTGTCACTGCTCAGACAAGTGGTTAAGAGCTCCTTTCCATCATCATTTCCCTTTCTCCTCGAGTCAATTCGACATGGTATCTCGACGTCAGTCCGCCGCTTCAAAGCGTTCCAAACGCACACGCACACCCCTGACACCTCCAATTCCAACCCTCGCATCAACTCGGGCAAGACGTACAACTCGCCAGCCCATTCGATATGGCATCGACGATTATGTTACAATCACACGGGTACCTCGTCCACAGGCCTCCCGCTTGAACCCAAATGCGGTCACAACACAGCCCTCTCAGACCATTGCTCCAACTACAGCACAGAGCGCTCGCCCCTCGCAGATCGCCCACATCACTGCACTACCTACAGTACAGAATTCTCAGCCCAGTATGCCTGGTCTGAACAAAATAGCTACCATAGCTTCTGCTGCTAGTGTCGAGGGTGCCAAGGTCACGAAGGAAAAGACAAAGTCCACAGAACCAGATAAAACAGCTGATTCGGACATGCCAACGCTCAATGAAAGCGGCAAAACAGCTTCCGCTCCACCAGAATCTCCTCACAAGGCAAGCACAGAAATGAGCGCCTCACAGAACCGGGCTTCTTCGCTTGGTCCGAATGGAGATAACGCCGTCGCTTCGACTGCCCAGGGCTCCTCGAATATGCAGTACTCTGATGACTCTGTCGCTGCTCATGCCAGTGGTATAATGATTGCACCTCAGTCCGATGATGTAGATGATGCTGCCTTGAATCAGCCAGTCGTCCCAAACATGCACCAGGCCCCTGATTCTTCAATGGTCATCGACCCTGATGCAGCAAACGCTCCTGCCACAACAGGCAATTCCGCTGCTATCGACAGCCATGCAGCCATCAATATCGCCATCAATGCCCTCGCCATTGTCAACAACAGCAGCGCTCCTTCCACCACCGACTATGGTGCAGAGCATACAGAACAACACTCCTATGATGAGGAGGAAGATGACACTGATGTCGAGGAGGATACGCAGGATACATATGCAGTGGCAGCATATGTCAGAATGGCAGATGCAGCAGCAGATGGCAGCCTTTCGGAGGCGGATGACGACTGGCTCTCGTACTCGGAGTCGGAGCTTTCCGACAAGGAAAACATTCCGCCTCCTGGCGCTTTCTGATCGCCTCGTGGACTGTGGAGAAACGTGGGAATGCTTTAAGGTGTGTAGATGTGTGGCTCTGTTGAGTAGCGGGGTTTAGGTATAGACGTGGTCAATGAAATTACCATTAAAATGTGTCCCTTTGAGCTTCTAAGTCCTGCTTTTCGTGATAAGGAGTGGAAACGTCGTAGAGTCTATGACAGAAGACGACACTCTTTGCTCTCTGATATAGATGTCGACTGTCGGGTATCGAGACTGCTGATTATGGCAGTGCTCAGTAGGCCTAAAAACTCACGCCAGGACAGGTAATGGACGTAAGTGCTATTGTCTTCCTTTGAAAATGGCCTATGTAGTATCTCGACTGGAGCCAGGCAACATAAGAATGTAAAGGGCTTCTGCTGACTAACGTGTAGAAGGTATGGATGGTGTAGAAATGCAATCTCCCAGTATGAGTCGCTATGTCAAGAAGCATCATTGAGCACGTTTTCAGATATTTAGTACAAAGATAAACTACGCTCATTTCTTTCATGAGAATCAGGTATATGTCTCCTATATACCGTTACCACAGTCCACTGGCTTATGTTGAGGTTCCTAGTCTACTGTAAGACAGAGGCTCGCGCGACTGGGTACCATGACAGTGGGCTGGATCATAAGAGCACAGGCTTATTTCCCTTGAATGGCCCGCAGCGTGTGGTGTCATTGATTTTTTCATTCAGTACTATAAGATGGAGATATAATATCAGAGAAGGGTTTTAAAAGAGTTTCCGTAGATGTATGAGCCAGTGTGATTTTCATAGAGGAGGCTGCTGGTGGGTCTTTCGCTCCTCCTTATGAGTAGTAGTCAAAATAGGCTGCCACACACGAGCAGCCCCGTAGCCAGGTGCATTTGAACAGGCCTGACATTTGTTTTCGTGAGACATTCGCATAGTCTTCATTGGCAACGAGTTTCAGAGTTCAGATAATCAAGCCGATTCCTACGTGCACAGATGGAGAACCATGCTGGGAGTCATCACTAGTTCAAGATATCACACCATAAGCACCACAGGCTATGAGCGCAAATGGAGCCAATTTCGTGCAGCTTGACCGGTGTGGAGAGATGCCTAGTCTTGTATGAATGGTCCACTCTCAGTGTGCCCACGTAATGATGGGAGCTTGTTCAGTGACATGACTGGACAATGCCCCTGTTGCACCCTCATCCTAAATCATGGATTCTCTTGTCCATCCCAGCTTTTGCTAGCACGAGGACTCATCCATGCGTATGAGCGGGCGTCAAGGGTCGCGCCGCTCGTCTCGTGCCTGTCATCCATTGCGGCACAGCAAATGTTGGGTACTCTTATCAGGCGCATGCTCTCGTGGGATAGCCACCCTCATCAGCTTAGTACTACCCTCACGACGGCACACGATTTCAAACCTTTGGCTGATACTGTGTCACTCTCTTGACGAATCTCACGCACACGAAGGGGCTGGACAGATATTTCACTAGATCCTCTCTTGGACTCTCGGTGTGTCCACCACCTCATATATGCACAGTCAATTCTCAGTCCCTACCTCAGCCACAGCTCTTGCCAGATAGTTTCGTAGCGAAAAGTAGGAGTTTGTCGCGAACGTTGTGAGAGGTTAGGAGAATTACGAGCTTGGAGCAAGGTATTGTTGCATATGATGCAGAGGTGCTGCCTACTATGGGATGCTACCACCAAAGCTAATACAAAGTGTCGATCCCAGGTTCTAACGACCTTCATCGTCTATTTGTTTCCTCGGCCGTACCGTTCACCACGACTGTTTTCATATCATGTTGAACTGGACGCGAAATAGGTTGGTCGAGCGTACGCTGCGGTACTTGGGAAACGGCCAGACCTCCATCACTTGAACGATTCGATAGCTGGTTCGCAAGCCGTTCGGTGACTGTTGGTTCACGTCCGAGATAATCCGCCAACATAATAGGGCAATGACTAAATTATGTCAGTAAATTTGGTCCCTCTAAACCTAAACAGGCAACACACCCATTGCTCCTTTGAGAGATATCTCCTGACTGAGGAGCCTCATCTGCCATGATGGGAAGGTGGGCTACTACAAGGAGCGAAGCAGAAATAGCAGGAAAGTGAGTTATAGACAGCGGATCGTTTTCTCGTAGACACACTCCTTTTTATAGGAAAATGGTAAAAATACTCGACATGATTTCTGCATTTGACTGGCTTATATATGTTATAGAGCATGTTACGAGGCGGTTTATACACTGGTCGTCCTATTTGTGTTCTTTATGCAGCTTTCTCCCAGATAGTGACAAGATGCTTATCTGTATGATGGAGAGTGGTAAGCTGTGTGACCCACAGGACTGTATGTCAAATACGGCAAGGAGACAAATTATGTTGCATGCTGTCATGTTTGCGTGGCCGAGGAGCCTGAAGATACAGAATGTCATGGATGCCACGACACATAACCAAACATGCCAGGATCAGGTCCCCTGTCCGAGAAAGACGGTCACTACACGTAGAAAGTCTATACACCTAAATCTCTAGACTTGGTGGAAAACAGTAATTACAAGCGTGGTATACCACCTTCACTGAAGCATATAACGCGGAGTCCACATCTCTGACGCCTCTCCTGGACTGTTGCTCCAGTCATATAGAGTAGTCTCAACGTATCCTCTGCTTTTTTCCAGGGGTGAGATCGTCAGTGCACATGCTGCAGATTCTGGTTTCTGCAGTGTATCCTCATCACATCACCACTAGCTCCATTCTTCTGACCGGCGAACTTTGTTTCACCTATGAGGATAATGGTAGATGTGGACAAAACCCTGCTAGTGGTCCGAACCTTGCTTCGCGGCACCATCTTCAGTCAAGGTGCACTCTGGTCAGCCAGTGGCCTACAAAACTACCAGCGAAGTCTAAGAGCAGAGGTCGAACTAACAAATGCTACGTAAATACAGCTTTAGACGTGTCTTTTAGAGTGTAGCCCCTGATATACCTGTCGCTTGCGGCATTCGCCATCTTGAGCGTGCATGGAAGCGGGTATCTACAGCCTACTGGTGGGTAACACCACAGGTTGTAGAATGAATGAATGCTGATAGGACGATGCTTCGGCACAAACCTCGTTCGTATAATGCTAATCTAGATGCAGGGCCGAATGATCTCGCACTTGCTCAGTTAACAAAGTCACCAGTTCTCCATGCAGATTGCTGTACTTGATTATGGTCTTCCTCCATAGCTTCTTCTCAGATAGACTAGTCGTCGTAGAAAGGTCTCAGTGTACGTAATCTAACTTGATTACCCCTGCAACAACCCTCGAAAACCCAGCACGCAGATTAAGGTCATCAAGAATTTCGCAAGGCTAAGCTTGGTGGCCCAGCTCCATACATCCATCTCTACACCATGTAGGTATAGAACATGGGGTTTACAAACTCCGAGCACAGCTCTGATTGATCGAGTAAAAGAAGTCAAGGGGTTTGTTAGAGGCATCGCCTACTTACTCCTAGTCATTCAAATAATGTGCGAACCTGGTCCGCTGATTACTTGAGCTATAACTTGATAACGCATCAACATCTAATTGCTTTACATTAGACTCAATGGAGCATCCCTGACTTGTTCCCTCCAGAGGGGCTAGGATAGTTAGTATCGTTTTAGTTTGCTTGCGTATAGGATTGTCTCTCTTGCATGGATCGTGTGCAGCTCGAGATGTAGAGCCATTCGTTGATCACGTAGGTCTACCAGCATAGGCGTGATGCCCATTCCTATCATTTGACTAGATGTTCCCGATCCCAAATTTGCAGAGTTTGCTAGGTGATACTTGAACAAATGCGGCTTGTGTCCGAGCAAGGAGTTGCGAACAAGTAGAGAAGTTTAAGGGAAGGGTTTCGATTGTTGGCTTCGAAAGCTGTGCGACAGCGTGATTCCGTCTCCATTGCTCGGGTCCAATGCACTGTCGTCCGTGTCAGTCATGCATGCTCTGTTTTGTATCTAATTGCATAAAAGTGTCACAGAATAGCCCTCTCGAGTGATGAGGCGTCTTATTCGACCACCAAGATACTACACGGAGGCACCAATACAACGAGGGGCCAAGACACGCAGTATTCTGATTTCATTGACTATATGTTAGGTAAGGAGCGAAGCGTATTATGGTTGTTGCTAATGCCACTCGTGGAAGAAGCTGACTTGCTTACAAATCCATTATTGCTTGTCATTCTCCGCCTTGCGTTCATCGAAGACCTTGAGAACCTCCTCCGCGGCCTTGCACCCGGAAAGCACCATAGCACCGAAAGTTGGCCCCATCCTGTTAGCGCCGTCAACCTCCGAGAGCTCCATTCCGCCGACGATGAGACCAGGTACAATCTCACGAGTCCTCTTCACAATAGCATCCTCCGCAGTGTTCATGTCAAGACCACGCATGCCACCAAGCTGCTTGATCTGGTCCATGCTGACAAGTCTTTTGACGCTGAAAGCGCCGAATGGACCGTCATGGCCAGTAGTAGAGACAATGATGGGTGCATTGATGGTGTTGGGATCCATGCAGCTCTGATCGTCATGGTGCATGCTGACCAGAGTCCAGTTAGTAACCACACCGGCAATGCGGACGCGTCCGTCCGCTGTAGGACGAGTGATCAGATCCTCGACAGCTGTAGCGTTAAACAACTTAACGTTGGGAAACTGGAGGACCTTTGAGAGGATAGTTGAGGTGAACAACGCCGCGTGCTTGACAACAACATAGTTACCTTCCTCTTCATAAGCAACACCGACCTCACGGAGAAATGCATCTGCAGGCTTGCGCATTATCATGGCAGAGAAAAGTTGGCCTCCGAGCCAGGCACCACCACCTATGACTTGTAAACCTCTGGAGAATGGATTGCTTCGGGCGATGTACTCACCTGGTGCAACACCAGCCTCAATGATAGCGATTTTCAGATCTGGACGCTGCTTGGCCAGCATGTAGGCAGTGCTGAGACCACAAGATCCTGCACCCACGATAACAACATCGCTCTCGGCATACTTGTCTAGGTCGGCAAAGTAGCGACGGGTCATGGCACGCGAGACTTGAGACTCGCGAATTGGTGCGAACTGAAAGTTGTCCCATTGACCCAGCATGCTCTCAACCGTTTTGGTAGCACTCTTAACAGGCGCCGCGAATTCGGTCTTGGTCGAGAATATCTTGCTCTCGTGGACAGATACCTCCTGAGGCTGGATCAAGGCGGCTGGAGGCGACATATTGGACGATCTAAGCGGGATTAGTAGCTCTTCACGGGGAGAGGGAAACAGTTCATGATCCTTTCGCTCGCATTATCGAGACGCAAGTTCGGCCGTATAATCTCAGAACGAGTCCTCGGCAGTATCGACCATCTCTGTCTGCAGATGCAGCAGGTGGATAGCAGTCTCTGCCAGAACTCGAACACCGGCTCATGCTAAGATTACCTGGTTTACCTTGGTCGTCTCTGTCTAATCTGGCGTATAAAGGCATCATGTCAAAGTCTGTTCCCGTAGGGTACAGTACCGTGGATGAATGTGCTGTGTGTGTTAGTTATCTAGTCGGCTGTTTATGATTTCCATCAATACGTTACTGGTGCTTGTAAACACTTGAAATGTAGATACTGGAGTATGCGAGATTGAAGAAGAAGTTAAAAGGTGAAAACCACAATGCGTGAAGTAATTGATCTTTATAAAGGTGCGGGGTATTGGGACTAAGAGCTCCCTCCATGAAAATTATTAACGCGATGCTTAGGCCTAAGTGGGGGTTCCAGGGATGTGAATATCGGGGAGTAGCTCCTTTGTCGAATGATCGAATGATTGAATATTTTCCAGTCAGGTGTCTTGGTCATGTACGGTAGACGTTGCAGTAATGCACTTGCTGTTAGTATCTTTGGTGAGTCTGGCCGAGCTGCAACCTATAGATATCAGAGGACTAGACTAGACTATAGACTTGAAATCTGTCACAAAAATTTTAGGATCGAAAAAGGAGAGTAGGGAATAGATCAAATCTAGTCAGCGTGTTGAACTTTGAATTCGGATGCAGCTCTACTTCTTATGATGCATTGGCCAGCGCTGCGATAAGAGTGAAGGGGTCGCGTCAAAACACATTACTAGGTTCACACTAATGTTGTAGTAAGCGGAGACGGAAAATCATAGGACCGCACCCGACCATCTCACGGTGCGGATCTCGCTTACCTTAGCGCACACTTGATGTATGCGAAAAACTCAACACCTTTCCACACGACTTCAACGACTCCTAACGACAACAACCATCCGGAATTCAGCACCGAATCGTCTTGACTAACATCCGTCAAGATGAAGCTGAACATCTCATACCCGGCCAATGGCTCTCAGAAGCTCCTCGAGGTCGACGAGGACCGCAAGCTTCGCGTCTTCATGGAGCGCCGCATGGGACAAGAAGTTCCCGCCGACAGCTTGGGCGACGAGTGGAAGGGATACATCTTCAAGATCACTGGCGGTAACGACAAGCAGGGCTTTCCTATGAAGCAGGGTGTCATGCACCCAACCCGTGTCCGCCTCCTCCTATCTGACGGCCACTCGTGCTACCGCCCTCGACGCACCGGTGAGCGCAAGAGAAAGTCTGTCCGTGGCTGCATTGTCGCCATGGACCTTGCAGTCCTCGCTCTGGCCATTGTCAAGAAGGGCGAGAACGACATTCCAGGTCTCACCGACGAGGACAGCGTCAAGCCGAAGCGCCTCGGACCCAAGCGCGCTACAAAGATTAGAAGGTTCTTCGGTCTCAGCAAGGAAGACGACGTGAGTAATCACTTCCCGTCTTCGCCAATCCTTTTTCTATGGAAGGGTTGAGTCTGAGTTATTTGTGTGATATAGGTCCGTAAATTCGTTATCCGTCGCGAAGTCTCGAAAGAAGGCAAGCCTACCTACACCAAGGCGCCCAAGATCCAGCGTCTCGTTACCCCTCAACGTCTCCAACACAAGCGTCACCGAATTGCGCTCAAGCGCCGCCGTGCGGAAGCATCCAAGGATGCCGCTGTAAGTACTACAATTCGAACAGTCGATCGCACTTCTAACCACATCCCAAGGCCGAATACTCAAAACTCCTTCACACCCGTATCTCCGAAGCCAAGGCCGCCAAGGAAGACGTCAAGAAGAGGAGAGCCTCCTCGGCAAAGAACAACTAGAATAGTTTCGTTGTGTATTGTTGATCATGAGGTGCATGTGGGATCTGAAAAAATCGGCATGAAAGGAATGTATTGCGGTAGGCACTAGTCTCGGCATAGCTTGAGACACGAGGCTCTCACTCCAAGTTTTGGGAACATGTGGTCTGGCCGTAGCCGCGAGAATCCCTCAGCGGGTAGCTCAATGCTATCAGTACATCTACCTAAAAACCATTCATTACTTCTTTGCTACACGCGACCAATGTTACATAGGAGCCTTCAATGTCTTCTCCGTCCGTCCCGCCAGCGAATTTCAATGATCACTCTGGATGAATGCGTGCCATTCCAGAACTAGCGAGCATAGATGTGCCAATGACTAGTTCTGTGTCCCAACTATGCCTATGTCTATATTCTGCGATGACTTAAGACAATGAACGTGTTAACCTCATGTGAAGAAGTGTTTGCGAACGGACAGAGCACGAAATGTAGTACAGAACATGATCCCGAGCTGAAATTGATGAAACACAACCAGTAATCTGAGCTTTCTTGCCAACATATTTTTCTCATTGATCGCCCAAACGCCAAAATTGCAATAGCCTAAACTGACACAGCTTCCTTAATCAACTGGCGCATGTTTGAAGAGGAACGACACACTCTCCCCGTTGTGGGTCCGGCGACACGCTTCTGCAAGCTACACAGCGGGTCAGTAGCTGCAATAGGCAAGAGGATGTGTAATCCTGGTTTGCGAATGCCTGATGGATGGGGTTGTAAAGCTAGTGAGTCTGAAGGCAAGCATGACAGAATCGTGAAAAAGACATGTGTAACAGACACTATAAAAGTGCACTTACCGTAGGGCTGATATCAATGGTCTCGATTTTGGAGCACAACTCCTTCTTTTCTGTGTGGGGGACGGTATTGGTCACGACGATCTTCTTGAGCTTGCTGTCGTTCAAGTTCTGGATTGCATTACCACTCAAAACACCGTGAGTGACGATTGCCAACGCCTCTTTCGCGCCGTGTTGAATGACTACATCAGCTGCCTTGCATAGGGTCCCGCATGTGTCAGCGATATCATCAACAATAATAGCAGTCTTTCCAGTGACATCTCCGACCAGGACCATTCGTGAAACCTCATTCGGTCTCGGGCGTTCTTTGTGGATCAGAGCGAAACCCAAGTCAAGACCGTCCGCTATAGAGGTTGCTCTAGAAATTATGTTAGCTTCGATGACAATACAATACAGAGATCGGGGTTATGGGGAGCCCAATGCACACCTTTTAGCTCCTCCGGCATCCGGACTAACAATGACTGCGTCCTGAAGCGGAACGTGTTCCCGGATCCAGCGAAGGGTACTAGGTTCGGCGTATAGATTGTCCACAGGGACATTGAAAAAGCCTTGGATCTGACTGGCATGTAAATCCATAGTGATTACATGGTTACAGCCTGCGGTCTGCAACATATTTGCCATGAGCTTGGCGGTTATAGGAGCGCGCGACTTGTCCTTTTTGTCCTGGCGCGCGTACGGAAAATTGGGTATAACAGCCGTGATCCGACGGGCAGAAGCGGTCTTGCATGCTCGTATCATGATGAGGAGCTCCATGAGGCCATCGTTGATATCGCCGGGGGCGGTGGACTGGAAGACGAAGACTATAAGACGTTCAATTAGGAGCGCGGGATGCAAGCAGAATATATTGTACACACCATCTTCATCACGAACCGACTCTCCGATGGTTACAGAGGTCTCTTGATTAGAATATTGAAGCACTAACAGCTTGGCCAATTCGATGCCCAACCTAGGTAACGCGTAAGAAGCCAGGTGAGGGAAGTGAGCAGATCAAGGCGCATACCGATCAGCCACCAGCTTCGCAAGGGTGGGATGACTGTTGCCAGTAAGCAACTTGATTGAATTGGAAGCCATAACGATATGGCAATGGTGTGGTGGAGGAGAGCGGCGTTAGCGTTAGCATGTTGCAAAGATAGAAGCTCGTGAGAAAAAAAACCTCTTGGAAGATGAGTCGTCATGGGTGCCCGGAGCAGGCCGAGCCTAAAATTGAATTCCAGTTGAGCCGGCCGTGCAGCATGCGGCAGGTGGGGAGCTTGTGACTATCAAGACAGCTTTGGGCCGTTGGGGTTAGGGCCGGTTTCGGGGCAGCGGGGTTACAGTTTCTCCTGACTCAACACCAACAATACACTACCATTCTCCTCCTCCACACCCACACCTACACCCACCGCGTGCCTCTCCATCTTCCAACGGCTCTAGGATTCACACGTTAGGTAGCCGTTAGGTACAGTTGCAGGGTCCCTTTTGGCCCCCATGAACGCCTGCACGACACGCCCTTGAACGTCATCTTGCCCGCGCCTTTTCTTCCTCCAGCTATCTCCGCCGTTTCAGAGCACCTGCATACCCATTGGCTCTACCCCTCCTGCTTCCCATCTGCGTCGCTGTGGACGCAGCCATAATAAACAGCTTCTGGCGTCGCATACCATTCGGTTGCAACTGAGCCTATCACTTTTCTTAGGGCTTCATACAGAGTACGTTCAATCGGAGGCATAACACGAGACCGGCAACAATTTCAGAATCAAGTAGTATGACCTCATCAAATATCTGATGTATTATTTACCGTCTATTGTAATACCTTGGACAGACTCCTGTTAAGGTATCAAGCTGCGAAGACTTGGTGACCAGGGTTGCCGTCCATCCCGCACTCCTCATAATCCTGAAACAGCTGGAGGACCCATGGTCAAGAAAATAGCTGTAACTATTCTTGTCTACTATAAATACTCCCAGTAAGTTCGGGTTCCGGACGCAAGCTCAACCACCATACAGGAAAAAAGAAAAATATGGGTCAAGCCGCACGCTCTAGAATATCGCGCAGCAACATGAGTCATGAAGATTATATCTGTAGCCGTGCACGACGACTTTCAGACAGTATAGGCCGTGCCCCCTGTGAAACGCCCAAGAAGAGCGATCACTAACCGGGTCGTGTGTACAAGAAACCATTATGATGGGTTATGTGCCGTGTAGGCGGTAATGATTAGGCTGAGGGCTCGCACAGCTGCCCGATGGCTTGTTGGATATCCGAGAAAAGGTCCAGAGCCCGACCGTCTGCGTAGATCTTGATAGACTCAACCTCTCTCCGCTCGGGACCTCTTCTTGGGCTGTCTACCTTTATAGGGCTTCTCGGTGGTGTCGTGGGCGTGACGACCATAGGTCGACTATGCTCTGAGTCGAGAAGTAAAGCAGCTGCAACATGTTCTAGCAATTTCTGACGAACTCTGAGGCGGCGATTCTCGGCCTGTTCAAGTTTGAGAATCCAATCGTCGATTGATGTATCGAGCTCAGCAAGTGCTTCTTCCTGTTTGAGCAAACTTTCGCGGCTGAAAACGAATTCGGTCCGCTTTAAGTAGGATATCATACGACAATGCAGTTTCTGTCGTCCATCCCGTAGGGACTTGTAAGTTTTTCGCAGGTATTCACAGCGCTCGTCAAGTGCACGTAATTCCTGTACGGAGTCAGTATTAGAAAAAATCTTTTTGAGATATATGACTAACTCTCGATAGCACAGTAACATCCTTTTTGTGTAGAACGGCAAACTTCTCAGCTTGATACATAGATTGTTTGTGCAAGCTTGCTCTCTCATCATCTGGCAGATGAATTAAGGCTTCAGACAAACGGACTCCAGGTGGTAGATGCCAGGTGTCAGTTTGGGCGCTTTTGCCCGTCTCGGAACATGTCCGACTTCTTTCTCTGTTAAGCTGCTTATACGGCCGACCACGGTCCATAATGGTATTATCTGACTGATTGCGACTATGCAATGGCCTCGCTTGAAGGCTTGAATTCATTTCACTGATGGGTGACTTTTTCCGTTCTGTTGCTGACGCGATCGCTCTGTGTGATATTGATCCGGCACCTTGCGAAAAGTTTGGGGATCTTCTGCCTTCCAGCGCTGGGGCACTCTGTGGGCCCGCTGGGAATAAAGGCGCTATCTTGCCATCACTGTTCATTCTTCTCAGAGCTGGAGAGCCTCTACGACTCATCAAAGGAGATTTTGGTGGTGGTCTGGGTGGCACATCGTTGTCGTCATCGACAAGAGTGGTCTTGGTATCAACCTTCAACACTGGCCGTGGTACTGCGGTAGGACTCAATATAGGAGATAGCGGCTTCTTGGAAATTTGGGATGTGTATGGAAGGGCTGCAGAATGTGGACTGTCCGAAGTGAAGATATCTCGATTCCAATGATCGGGACGTAGAGGTGCTGGACCTGTAACACACGAAAGTAGTGCATCTCCAAACGGTCCCTGATGCCAGGCATTGCCTGGAGCACTACTGCATCTCTCGTGTCCAACGGGGACCGCCGAAGCGCTTCGTAAGAGGGCAGGTCGTCCCGGTATCGTTGCTTTACAGGTTAGACGATAGCTTGCGAATAGAGAGTCGACACTTACGAGAGTCGAGGGAATTTTCTTGGACAGTAGCCATGGCCGCACTCAATTCAGGCACAC
Organism: Pseudovirgaria hyperparasitica; assembly: GCF_010093815.1. Classification (NCBI taxonomy): domain Eukaryota; kingdom Fungi; phylum Ascomycota; class Dothideomycetes; order Acrospermales; family Acrospermaceae; genus Pseudovirgaria; species Pseudovirgaria hyperparasitica. The sequence goes on from NW_022985550.1 coordinate 1,567,547, forward strand.
TGACCTTTCTTCGTCGATATAGATCCCCGCCCCACGGTTTCATTTGCCAGATAGATTGATGATGCTCCAAGGTCACGGCTGTGTCACTGAGCGAACTCGGCGAGCGACCTATAGCCAAAGCCATAGCTCTGTCTGGGCTGATAAAAGGCTGTGGAGAGGATGATGGTACTTTTTCAAGAGGACGCTTTGGAGGATATGAGGGCCTGAGTTGATATATGATTTGGCGAGAAGCGGTAGAAGTGCCCAAATGGGAACCCCTCTTGTACAATTTTGAGGAATCTTTTCCTGTGGACTAGTAGGGGAGTCAGCAGGAAGAACAGGACGAAGGATGGGGGCTGATATAAAAGAGTCTATATATGGCGAGGGTTCGACTCACCACGCGAGTGTCGCTCGGATGGACTATTCCGTATGCAGCACCTGGTTTATCCTCAGGAAGCCGCATACAATTGGCGATGTGTGTCATGGTCGAGGCCTCTGGGAGAACTTTTCTAGTATGGGATATCTTGTGGACTATACGCTGGTGAGACTCGGCAAGCTTGTGCATCAAACCCGGGCGGTTTTCCCTTGCAACAGTGGCAGACAGCAACCTTTAAGGGTGGGTCTTAAAACGACTATTGCCACAGGGACAGCTAGCAGCGTGGAAGGCCTGGCTCAAGCTTAGGCTCAAGCATCCAAGCGAGCATCCAAGATCCAGCCAAGGAAGTAAGCAAGAAGTGAAAGAGCTGCAGCCCTGGTCTTAAAACAGGGAATGGCGTTCGCTGCACCAAAGATGTGGGGAACAGGCGGCAGGTCGATACATAGTGTAGTCGAAGCACACTACACGACCCATTGGATAAGAGTTTGATGCTCTCTAGGCAAGTATTAGAAAAACTCACTGACGTCGAGACCATGATGATTGGGCGGGACCATCTACCCGACACTGCCCACGACGAGTTCTCTAGCCGGCAAGGGCAAAGAAGGATGTTGTTTTGGAAGTCTGCCATTTACCGGAGACTAGTAGAGTATACTTCGGCCATTTCCAGATTAGTGAGATGGTGCGTATGGAGTGAATGGTCATTTTGAGGTAGAAGAAGCGCGAGGCGAACAGGGATTAAGAGAGGCGGGAGGGGGTTTTAGGAGTGTCACTAGTAATGATATACCTAGTTATAGCTGACTTTGGCAATTGGCTTCATGCAATCAGCAGCACACAAGTACATAAGTGAAACGGTTGTCTTGTTTCCCGTAGTAGCATGGCCGTCGCATCCTACCATCATGACCCAGTCGTAATGTCAGCAAGTGGTTCTTCTTCTCTTGTATGAGAAGAGACCTATGTAGTGCAAATTGATACCCTTTTCGCATAGTTTATCGTCACTAGCCACAAGCTGCACGGCCCATTTAATCACTGAAGTTATCTTCGACATTGTTGACAAGCCATACTAGTCTTAACGACGTTAAAGCCGAGAAGCTTGCGCTACATAATGTCCCACAGTGGTGTTTACCCTGGGATTAACACCACCGACTATTCTGCTTCTCAACGAACATATATCGAACAAATGGAAAAGCAAGTCAGTGCAGTCCCTAGGATGGCCGCAGAGAAGTAGGCTGGGGATAGGCTGAAACATGCGGATTCGCTTCCCAGTCCAGCACGTTGACCCGTCCCGCCTGTGCCTGTTGAGCTGCACCGTGATCCGTCGACTCGGCCAGGTCTTCCCTGCCCCCAGTCCTCCGTCCTCTATCCCAATTCTCCTTCCCCTGATATACAAACCTACGCTGATTACTACAAGATAGCTTACTACGACTTGCTCGCCTGATCTCTCGCAATCGCTTCAACCGTTTACTGTCCTTTGATACGTCTCGATCTTTGCCTCCTTGTAATGGCTTGCGCACCAGCACCAGGATATAGGCCTCAGATCAGATATCGATCGATCGTGTGCTACTTGCGTCTGAACTCGTACAGAACGCCGGCTCATCCTGGTACTTCGTCCTTGCAGAACACATCTTCTCTGTCGTGCGCCATCGTCTTCACTCGGACATGTGCCCGATCCTAGCTCTGTAGGCTCGCTGCGACGGAATACTCTCATGGATTCATGGTTAGTGTCCGGTGCACGTATAGCTTCATCTATATGGCCCATGCTGCAGCTCCCGGGGACGGGAGCTCGTGCTGTCATGGATCATGACCCTGTGTCACTTCAGACAGAGGCCTGGTACCTTTTTATCTGGGGTGCTGCATGGGCTCCTCGTGTCGATTGTTGTTTGTTCAGACCAATCTACAAGTGTGCTATTCTACTCGAGTGACATTCATGGTGGGCCCGATTTTCGTGTCCGTCAGAGATCAGCGGTGCCTGATTAGCATGTCAATCAGTTGTTTAGAGTTGCGCTGACGTCTTTTTGAATCCTACAGAAAGGCATATACTATTTTGGGCCTATGAATGTCGAGATGGTTTCATCCGACATGCCCTCAAGACATGTCCCGCAGAGCAAGTGCTTGCTCGATATCCGCTTTCTCCCCAATTTCGCAAAACAATCACGCTTCTCCACTAGATCGCCCATACAGCTGACGGTTAAGATGTATTTCGCGAGCTTGTTCACGGCATTCCAGCCCGTGGTCCGTGGATAAGAGGCATGAAGATCTGTGGAATCAGTGGGCTGCACCAAAGTCAGGTTTCACCATTTCCTACCTACCAACTATGTCTAGATGTTTGGACAAAGTCTATGTTCCTAGTGTGATGACTGCAAAGAAGCATCGGTCCAAGACATTCCAGGTTTCTTTAAACGCCACGCTAGATTTGACAATTGGTCTTTAGATCGCCGTTATCCACAAATAAGGCCATTTGCGCTTTGGTCTTTTTGTGTCAATACGCGTGGTAGTCCTGCTATGTATGTGCACGCTCCAAAAGCGTATGGACTTTATGCTTCGCGGTCTCTTGGAGATAGCGAAGCCATGAAAGTGTGTTCGGAGGCCGTTGTGTAACATTGGACCCTTTGTCCGTCCAAAAGACATGCAGAAAAATCAGCGCACAGTGTGTGTATGTTCAAGTCAGCATGCAAAGCCCCGAGATCCAAACAAGGCAACAAGACTGATAAGCAGCGCCACGAGGAATATCACACAGCATTCCTGCGTGTGCTGAGAACAACACGCAGGTGTGGCCGCAGTCTAGAACGATGCCCACGTTTGACACTACAGGCTATTTTCGAATCATAAATCCCCCATAACTCCTCTCACTAACACACTAGCTCAAAATAGGCTCGTCCGTACCGGCAGATGCGACAGGCGCCTGCATAGCAGAATTGCTGGGTTCATGACTAAGTTAAGGAGGAGGCACTGCACTATCAGTTAGAACTATGGCTTTCGCGGACTCCCGAACAAGGATGCATGACACGCGGTATAGGTCACATTCGACTTTCGACCCACCGCCAAGTCTCAACAGGTAAAGTCGATAGTCACGGATCATCAAGTTATCTGATTCAATCAATAACTAGCATCCTTTGTTTTTGTCGCCCTATATTCGCGCTTCGAATACTTTGGTCGGAGAGTAGAGCCGGAAAGTGGGGACTCTAACCTGAAGCAGTAAGGTGATCCGGGGCCGACAACAGATCTGACACTTGGACTGCGACCGATAAAGTTTGTTGTCAATCCTTCAGGGTCACATTCGTACCTGGATTTGCATTCGAGTACTATGAGCGATTCTTGGCGCGTACTCGACGTTCATTTTCTCTCATCTCTCCTATCAAACTAATATGATTACTGCCAGCGATTTCGTCTTGACTTGTAATGGAATCAGATAATATTCGTCATCAGTAATCAAGCTCGCTTAACACCATTGCCCGGGATCAGGGTTTGTGCCCACGAGTCGAGAGCGCGGAGCAAAGGACCACAGCAAATTTGGCGGGCCGTTCGGAGCGCGGCGAAGCTGGTAAATGTTATCATGATCCCGCCCTCACGACCTGTTACCTGGGTCACTCTACTTGTACCCCGCACATACTATTCCAGGGGTTCTTCTATTAGTGATTGTAATTGCTATAACTGTGGGGGGCTACTTCCCAATGTTTGGATTATTGATTACCGAACCGGGTAAGTGGTGATACATATCAAAGTTGAGGAAAGGGGTGGCTGAACCTTGAAAAGCCTTAAATGACGTCGCGTGCACGAATTTATGAACTTTATCACGACTGTGAAATAGTTGTGGACGGTTTCACGGTACTTCTGATTCAGATTCCCCTACTAATTGTCTGTTCTAGGCGACAGATCAAAGAAAGATAGATCAGAGTTTCACTGGGCTCATCCACCATGGTATCCATCTAAACCATAGCACAGACAAGAGTCAATGCAGCCTTATTTCAGTGAACTATCTTACATAATGTCATTCAAGCCAAAGAAAGAACCGTGACGATAACAAGATACTTTTCGGGTAGTTACCTCGGTAAGGGAAGTCCCACTCGCTACCATTCTGTCGGGTAATTACACAGTCAGCTCAATTTCGAGGCGGATAGTCCCACGCCAATATTTATATAGCTTCTAGGCAAGGTTCACTGCTCATAGAAGCACTCTGCCCTGTTTTTGTTGTACAGGCGCAAGCCACGCACGTTCCTGTAACCGGAGCCGCAGTCGTGGCATTATCTACCACCAAGCAACCTCCCACGCACCGCGTGCGCCATATGCAAGCACAAATCATGATATCACCAGCTTGAAACGTATACCCTTTGTGTCTGCCTGACTGTAAACACAAATAGGACCGTTAGGGTTGTTTCAGATGACCTAGTCTCCGTCTCACGAGGTGTTCCAGGCACAGCCCTCTGGTCTTGTCCCCAAGACTCGATATGGTTGGTCGTCCACAAGTGCCGTGAAAGAAGATTCCGGCTTTCCCAGCTTTTCGGTACCAAGTCACTTGTCATGTCAGGGTGCACGTACAAGATCGCCAAAAGTGCGAAAGCTAGTACAAACTTACCTTACGCTTGGTAGTCTACTACCAACACAAATAGGCTCGTGATCAGCCTCAGAGTCCGTGAACGGACGTGCTTGAACAATAAGCGTAATTCAAGATTGGTAAACTAGCCTCCACGCTCTGGTCTGAGAACTGTCATCGACGTCCGTGTGTACAGATGAGCCTCAATCAAAAAACGTGGCCCCCATTTCCCTGCTGACAGGAATACAGATGGACGAGTGATGACAAAACAAAAGACAGAAAGGTGTTTACAAGCATTTGCCCGCTTTGTGGTTGTCGTCAATTGAGCCCTCTTCCTACCCTCGTCTTCGAAAACCCTTCTTGACGATCATTTGACGGCGTCTGTATCGGGCAGTCCTCACTGATCTCGTAGAGCCAGATTAGACATACATTGAACCCCTGTTGCAGCCTCTCCGAGGCCTCGAAATGCTTACCACGACACCAGTATTCTGACTATGAGCATATAGTAGCTGCATTTATGCTATATTTACAGATCTCCACCGCCATTTAAGCTGTGTGTGCTCTCACGAGGGTGACTAGACATGCAGCGAAGCATCTATAGTCATATCCATGACAAATAATGAGTTCCATGATCCTGATCAGTTGCTCACAATCTTTCACATCGATCGTTTCCGATGTACCACTATCAACAGGACAGTGTCGAACATGAGATCGTGGAAGCATGGCCAGATTCGTGGGTGTACTATATTTGTCACGCAATTATCGACCGTCCTAGTATTTGTGATGATGGAATTCTCCGAGAAGTGATGCTATCGACGGCTTTTGTCTTCATAAGCCATTAGTTCCTTGGAAGTGACTCCTATATTGGTGGTTTAACGGCTCCATCTGATGGATCTGGCATGGTGAGGTGTCCTTGTATGGAAAAGATACGATTTGCACTGTGTTCTTGGATGAAAGATGGAAGCGATCGTTTGTGAGAGGGGCAGGGGGAGGTCCTACGTACTCCTGTCAACAAACATATATGAAAGCGGAAATTCATAGCTTGGCCTTGTAGGTACTTTGGACTCATGTTAGCATGACAGAGCATGATCGGATACGCAATTCTGGAACTCTGGCATAATCCTTGGTCGCCTGAGTTTGTACCTGGATTATACATATCGGCAGTCAACGTCTCTTAATATTCATACAAACAAATCTTCTCTTCTTACACATCCCAGCATCCTCAGCGTATCTCGACTCCCAGTTTCTCAACCAGCTTAGTCTTGATCCCTTCATGCATCCTGTTTGCCTCCACGTTTGTTAACGTACGTTCCAGACTACGATACACAATGCGATAGCATCTGCTCTGGCGGCCGGTCTTCGGGTGCGTGAACGAGTCTGTGAGTCGCACGTCTTCAACGTCGGCGCCGGCTTCGTTACGCACAATTTCCATCAGGTCGTTTTCTTGGAATAGCGCCGGGGTGGCATCAGCATTGGCAGAGCTTCCCGTCGCTTCTGCACCACCGGCAGATGAGGCTGAAGATGTAGCAGTTGGCTTTGAAGTCTCGTGCGCGGCTTGCTGGGAAGAGGGAGTTTGAGGAGTAGGTAGCCAGAAAGCGACGTCTTTGGGACATTCGGGATATTTTGAGAATGGTACAAAGCGTGTGAATCCTTTCTTCTCCGCCGAGAACTGGGAAAGGAACCGGTTATCAGCCGACCAGAAAAGTCGGATGTCTGGGATCGAGAAGAGTAACATGGCAATACGCTCCAGGCCCAGCCCAAACGCCCACCCATGTCTTGACGGTACGCCGGCATCGTTCAGGATGGACTGCTTAACGATTCCTGACCCGAGCACCTCGAGCCAATCACCTTGCCAGAAGACCTCCAGCTCCCATGAGGGCGACGTGAATGGGAAGTACGCCTCGACCCAGCGAATCTTGAGGGGTTCCTGTGATTCTCGAATTGCGACCTTATCGCCCGAGCGGACGGCCGCGTCGCGCGCTGCGTTGAAGATAGTCACGACAACATCCTCCAACGATCGCTTGAGATGGGTGGCCATAGCCTTGCATTCGCCTTCCGAGTGGTAGTCTGCCTGCAGTGGGTTCCCATCGTGGAATGATGGATTTGGGTCCTCGACCTTTACGTCGTGGCGTGGGATCTTATCGACTTCTCCCCAGATATGCTGTTCGAGAGTCGTGCCAGATGGCAAGGAATTCCGATCCCACGTCATTGCCCCTTCCATTTGGTGGAAGACAGGATAGTGGCTGCGATCCACAGCATCTCTGCGGTACACGTCTGCTGCGATGAGGTATCCATCGCTTTGATTTGCTCGAAATGTATCTAGCTGGTGAGCGGACGTATGCGTGCGTAGAACTGTATCTTTATTGATGTAGTATGTGTCAGATTTTGCTCGGCCAGGGTGGTCACCAGGGAAGCCTAAGGAGTCGAAGTTTTGAGCAGTAGTCACGATTGGGGACAAGTTGTTGTGGTACTTGTAACCTGGAAAACGTGACTCGATGAGTGTCCGCGTTATGGCGAGAGGGTGGTCCGGTTGTAGATGCAGGCGGCGTGAGATGGAAGACAGTATGCTAGGAGTAACATTGGTCCAGTTGTCGGTCTGTTCTGTGCGGCCTCCAATTGTTATGGATGTGGATGCTGATACTATGGTTAGCAGGAACAGGGGCATTGAACACCGAAGCGTGATATGTGACAAGCCAGGCGAGTGTCTGCCACGACAACAACATCAAAGTCCCAATTGACAAGATCATCCATGTATTTATGTGTTTGTGTTGTATAACTCCTCGACGATAACGAGTTTGATAGATATGATGAGTTCGTCGAGCATTATTGGCATGATAACTTGAGAACGTAGCTTACCTGAAGATGAATAACGACATTGGGAGCATATCCACGGGTAGCTTGCGGGTTTCACATGCGTTACTGCACGTTCTACGGACCGTAGAAGTACATTTGGCCGTACTCTCGACCTCATGTTTGATGGATCTGATGACGATGTTTATACGCCGGATGCGAAAACTCGGACTAGCGTCCAAGCTCCGGACTCCCTTGTCCAGGGGGAGTTTTCAGCCCTATCATCGGCGACTCATCGGCGAACGGCTATCGTCCATTTTATTTCCGACGCTAGGTATCGGCCTTTGCCGTCCTCGGCTGCCATTTTGCGCCGCCAGCTTCTGGAATTTGACGATAGCTCACTGCGACATCATCCACGCTTATTCACTCCATCACCCCTCCTCTCGCTCGCGCCTCTCCTTCCTTCTTGTCGACACCGTGCAGCATTCAATTGACTTTGTATATGCTGCAAACACCATGTCGACCACAAAGGAGGCCAAGAAGCCGCTGCACTATCCCTTCTGGTTCGGAGGGAGCGCAAGCTGTTTTGCTGCGTGCGTAACGCATCCGCTAGATCTGGGTATGTGAGAAGACACGACTTATCAGATAGTTGCTAATTGGACCTCGAAGTCAAGGTAGATCGCACTCACATATGCCGTATCATCATCGGGACTCTCACTTACAATCCCAGGTGCGCCTTCAGACGCAGAAAGCAGAGGGTCCACGCAAGAACATGCTCCAAATGACCCTTCACGTCGCAAAGCAAGATGGTTTCTTAGGCCTCTACCGCGGTGTACATCTTCCCCCATTCCCAACCACCCTTCGGACTTCGCAAATCTCACTGACTGCCCATAGCTCTCCGCGTCCATCCTCCGCCAAATGACATACTCCACAACGCGCTTCGGCGTATACGAAGAACTCAAATCCCTCTCCACAACACCTACCTCTACGCCCTCATTCCCTGTCCTCATCGCCATGGCCAGTACATCCGGCTTCCTCGGCGGTGTCGCCGGCAACCCGGCCGACATCATAAACGTCCGCATGCAAAACGACGCGGCCCTGCCACCTGAGAAGCGACACAACTACCGACACGCTATTGACGGGATAATCCGCATGTCGCGGTCCGAGGGACTCGGCAGTCTGTTTCGGGGCGTGTGGCCGAATAGTGCGCGGGCAGTGCTCATGACGGCGTCTCAGCTGGCCTCCTACGACATCTTCAAGCAACAATTACAGAGACGACTCGAGATGAAGGAGGGCTTGACGCTGCACTTTTCTGCGAGTTTATTGGCTGGGTTTGTGGCTACGACGGTGTGTTCGCCAGCGGACGTGATCAAGACCCGGGTTATGAGCTCGACGAAGAATGGCAGTTTGGTGGGCTTTGTGTTGAGCTTGTTCCAGAAAGAAGGCTTTACGTGGATGTTTCGTGGGTGGGTGCCGAGTTTTATTCGGTTGGGCCCGCATACGATCGCAACCTTCTTGTTCCTGGAGCAGCACAAGAAGATCTACAGAAAAGTCTATCACATAGACGAAAAGGCTGCATAATCAGGCATTAGCTGCCTCGTAAACGACAATCCTGGACCGTTGTACAAATGGGCTGGACCATTTGGAGTTGCGTTTGAATATAATTTAGCTGCATTCGCATGGCGTTGGAAATTTGATAGTCTCTTATTGGTCCTTCGAGCGCCATTGATTCCTTAGCTAGCGATAGAACTCACTTGGTAATATATAGGAAACGAAAACGGATGGAAAGATGACTTTTCTCTTTGAATTTCTCATCTTAGCACCGCGAGACTAGCAGGACAAGTTACAGTGACTGCATCAGTCTCACAGGCCGTGTGATAGTAATACCGACAATGTCAACGCCTGTCTGAATCACCGAACTTCAGGTCCTTCCTTCTCAATCCCGTGAAAACTCTCCAAGATATCGCTCCCACCAAGGATGCCCATTCGTCGCTTGGATCTTCGCTTCTCCTCGCTCCAAACCTCATGGAACCTGATTGCAGCATCGCTCGCGGCCACCACGATACAGCCATCTTTGTCCCGTCCCAGTCTATCCGCACCATCCGTGTCTCGCTGACCTGTGTTTGGACTCCCAGGGTAGCCAATTGCGAATAACGCCCTTGACTCGTCGTACCAGGGTATGGCAACAACCTGTTCGCACGCAGGCCAAGAGAACACCGCGATCCGAAAGGGGTGGTCTGGTTGTGCAAAACCGAAAGTTGCTGCTATCTCACGTCTCGTGTTACTCCATATAAGTGATGTCACTTGCGCCGCACAGTCAATAGTAGCTAGACCAGCGCCCGATATTGTGTGATAGAAATGAATGCATCGGTCGTTGGACCCACCGCCGATTGCGACTAGTCCTCGCTGCCAGGGACAAAAGGCAATGGCTTTGACGGCGGCATTAAGGATCCATTTGTGTTTCTCGCGACCGGCTGGAATGGATAAAACATTTCCATGACCTGGAACCACTGTCCACCGACGTTCACCATCCGCTCCAATCTCAACGTTGACCTGTGCAGTCATTTCAGGCGTAGGCGATATACAAAGTAGCTTTTTCGTTTCGAAAAGAAAACATGCATTATCGTTGCCTCCGGTGGCAAAGTACTCTCCGTCACTAGACCAAGACAATCCACAGACTTGCTGCGTATGAACTGTGATACGTGCGAGTAGTGTCATACCTCCGTGAAATCTTACAGCATGAATACTTTGTTCAGGTGGCCATTCGACAGAGTACAAGTATATATGTCCAGCTTCATCGCCTATCAGAAGCTCCTCGGTTGGAACCTGGATTTCTGGCGCCTTGATAGAGCCTCGTTTGACAACGCTCGGGCGAAATGACACGCATGCGATAGGGCTAGGCTGAGATGCCTCGAATCGCGGTTCTTCATCAAATAGGCTCCACAGAGAAATCCGTCCATCAGCTCTACCGACAGCAAGAATGGCCTGACCGCCCGCAGCGGAGGAGAATGCCAAGGTAGTGACATGACTGTTTGACAAGTTGTTCACACGCTCCGGAGTATCGACTCCCTTTTCCTCAGACCAGAGGTGCACGAAATTCCCAAGCCCTACCGCCAGGCATTTCGCAGTTGCAGAATAAGCCAGCAAGGAGCAATAGAAATCATCGCGTAGCTGGGGAGCGTCGAGAACTGTATAAGTAGTCAGTATCGGTTTTGACTCGTAACGAACGCAATACATATCTAAATGGTATAATAGGCACTGGCTTGATATCCTTAATGGGCAGTCTCGACGCTGTTGACAAATTGTCAGCAAGATTGAGTTTCTTTCCTAACTCCTGAGTATTTGATGCTTGCTGAAGCAAGACACTCACAGGCCTTCCAAAGCCCATCCTGCCCGAAGGCTGTTCCACCAGCGACACTAGGGTCAGGAGTACAGCCACGGCTGGTCGATGCTAAGGCGTCTGAAGCATTGGTAGCACCGAGAATGCGGCATGACTGATCAATGTCGAATGCCGCGGCCAGTCGTCTCTCGTAGGTTTCGAGTTCACTTTCCGGATCCGCCTTTTGCAAGAATTTTGATGTGTACAAAGGCGCATTAGTACCACTGCCAAGCAGACCTCCTTGGCCTGTCGAAATCCCCACAACACTATCACCCGCCACAGCGCTACCACCAACTTGCCAAATAGCACCATCGCTGATCTGGCGAGGGGTTGTGACGGACGGTCGTGAAGCTGTGAAAGAGTTGTTCCTAACGTTCGGACGGTTTTGGCTTTGCCGCAGTGCACGCAGCTGATTGGTAAGCCTACTACTCCTGCGCAACTGGCGAGCGAATGGGTTTGGGGTTCCACTTGCTCGGCGGTGCAGTCTTTCTGGATCGGTCAACGCACTTGTAGGCTTACTAGTAAAAAAGCTCTCTGTTGAACTGTTTGGTGAGCGCCGCGCAGGAATGAAACGGTCGGCCATACGACTTGGTGTCTGTACTTGCGGGGAGGAGCCTCCACGAGAGAGCCATTGGCTATGTCTTAACGGCGAGCCACGGTACCCACTCGGCAATGCAGACAGAGAAGTTACACGACGTTTGCAGGGGGTGAATAGAAATGCATCGACCGCCGGGGAAGCCTCAGTTAGAGGAGTTGTTACGCCAATGGGATAGGGGCCGATGTTTGGGAATGGTGAATGCTCGGGGGAGGTCAGTTCAGCCGTGGTATTTGGGTCCTTAGCCCTCCATCTACGCTTGGGACAAGGGGTGTAACCCGGAGAAAGTGAAATGGGGTCAAGGCGATAATAGTCCGTGTAAGGCGTCTCCGGCTCCAGGTCTTCCCTATCATTGACATCAGATGATGCGCTACTGGCGACCGAAGAACCTTCCCCGTCGTCAGTGCCATCGCACTGAGGTGAGCCCTTCATAGTCATGCGTTGCAATAATCTCTTGAAGCTGCTGTAGTGTGTCGAATCGGTGCAGTGTGACTCCACATGAAGGTGAACATCGTCAGCCGACAATGTGCGCCGGCACGACACATTGTTCACGTTTCGACTCTCCGTCAAGCAGGTTTCAGCCCGTGGCCGGCTTCTAGGGACCTTCTGTGGCGAGTTCGGAGAAGATGGCATGAGTATGGCATGAGATTTCTCTGTCTGTCGAACCCTATATATCCTGGGTGTCTTTGGGGACGGCGTAGAAACCTTAGCTTCTTGTTTCTCCGTGTAGCGGTAGTCCTCGGACTTGTATTTTTTTGGCGACAAAGGGGGACTGAGCACAGCTGGACGTGGCGGCGAGGCATGATTGGTGATATTGTTCATGCTGCGGGAGAACGTGTTCCTCGCGCCCCTGGCGCGGCCCTCCAATTCCAGGGGTCGAGACTATGCGACGTTTGAGTGGCTGGAATGATAGATTGACAGAATACGTCGGCTCGCTTCGAAACACTTGATGTATTCAGTGACAAAGGACTCGATCAAAGGACAAAGTTCCGGGAACGCAGTCGGAGCAGTCGAGGTTAGTAGGAAGAGAGGAAGGGGAGAACTGCATGTTCCGGCGTATGTATGCTTGGCGAGGAGAAGATATGAGATGAGCGCAATGGATGAAAGTGAACTCTGGAACGATGATAAACAATGCAGTCTGTAGGTAGAGATCAAGGTTAAGAAAATGAGTGGTGTATCAACATTAGCCAACAGCCAAGAAGAGCAGCAGCTTCATCCATTCTTTGCAGGTGGGTTGGTCCGCGCAGCACTTGCCTTCTCCCATCCTCTCGCCTTCTCAGCCTGCGAGCGATATTGACATCTTTCATCATCGTGAACCATAGGATTAAGTTATACTTTTCTACTTGATGGCAAGCGTAAGTCACGCATTGTCCCCTCTGCTGAGGTTGAGAATGGCCGCTGAAGGGAGAAGCATGGTGTTCCGCGCGTGAGAGGTGTCGAGAACTCTGCCAAGTCCGAACACGCGAAACAGAAAGAACAAGAAAAGATCGCGAAATACAAGACACTCAACGACACGGTCAAGACTCGAGTATGTATTCATAGCTATCACACTTTATATTTGACCTTTGCCGACACTGGATTCTCCTAGATAGCTGACAAGCAATACACCCTCGACACTTTCCACCACACCTCGGAGCTACTCACCGAAAACCCTGAATACTACACAATATGGAACCACCGTCGAACTATCCTCCTGCATCTCTTCCAACCTATCCCTCACGATGATCCATCAACAGAATCGACGTCCGACAGCGCGCCATCGCCGGTCCCAAGCCCCTCCGTCCAGCACATACACGACCTCATAACGACCGATCTACGATTTCTCATTCCCCTCCTCCAGAAATTCCCCAAATGCTATTGGATATGGAATCATCGCCTGTGGCTTCTCTCACAAGCATCACTGCTTCTCTCAACACCCACGTCCATAGATATCTGGCGCGAGGAGCTTGGCCTTGTGAGCAAAATGCTAGCACGCGACGCGCGCAACTTCCACGCCTGGGATTACCGTCGGTTCGTAGTGTCGCGCCACGAACAACAGACAGGGAAGAGCTTAACTGAGGAAGAGTTTGCATATACGACGAAAAAGGTCATGGGAAATCTGAGCAATTTCTCGGCTTGGCATTATAGAAGTAAGCTTATTCCACGTCTACTGGATGAGCGCGAGGCAGGCAAGGAGGACAGGAAGAGAATGCTAGACGCAGAATTTGACTTTGTTAACGAGGCTCTCAATACTGATCCGTATGACCAGAGCCTATGGTTCTATCATCAGTTCCTGGTCAGCACCTTGCAGCCAGATGCATCGGAGAAAATCGCGACAGAACTAAGTAACCGGGATCGCGTAGCAAGACTGGAGGCGGAGATTGAGGCGATCCGGGAGATTGAGGATGATACGAAAGATTGCAAGTGGCTATACCAGAGCTTACTCAAGTATTCGGCTATATTGCTCGACGTCGAAGCGGCGCAAAAGGCTGTCACGAACGAGGATTTGAGTGTGTGGATGTTGCAGCTGGAAACGCTGGATCCATTACGAGCAGGAAGATGGACCGACCTAAAAAAACGTCTAAATATGTAGAGCACTCAGACTTCGACCTGACTCATCGCAATTATTACGCTTTCCACCTGAGTAATGTGAATGAGTGCTTCAAGAAACTGAACTGGCCCTCCCCATTCCAGGTGCTCTCCTCCAGTCCAACCTCCTCCTGGCCCTCCTTGTTGACAACGCCTGTGTTCTTACCTGTCACGGTGTACACCTGCACTTCCTTGGAATCGACCCCATTTAGATCAGTGCTGAAGTCCCTCTCGTCATGAATGTTGACAACAGCAAGACTGACCCACCCATCATCACTCACCGCCGCGCTCACATCCAACCAAGGCGTCTCTATTGCGCCTCTGATCCACCCAGGCTCCGTGTTACCCCCATACTCTCCACTCTTGACATTGACCGCAACCGTATGCCCCCGCATATACTTGCAAAACAACAGCAGCGGATACCACGTCGTCTGCCTGATAACCCCCTTCGCGCTCGTCATCAGTGGGCTGATTACATTGACGCTCTGCGCAATGTTGGCCATGCCCATGAATTGCGCCTGTCGCACGAAAACGTTCAGCCACACGGCTACGGCCAGGGCGTCAGAGAGCGTGTATAGCTCTTCGGCACCTTGCTCGGGCGGTGCACGGCCGGGGCTCCAGACGTTCCATTCGTCGAAGCAAATAGTCTGGCGAGGAATGTTGCTGGGCACACCATTTTCGATGCGTGCCAGGTCGATTAGAGCTGCGGTGACTTGGATGGCGCGCTCGGCCGATCGTGGTGCTAGGTGATCATTCTTGGCAACTGTGATATTGCTATGCTAAAGGCATTGGACTTACCTGTTGCGTTCGGATAATGTTCTCCGGCGGCGGTGTAGATGTGTATGCTGACCATGTCAATGAGCGGTGCCCATGTGCCAGCTCTGAAAGCAGCAGGGTCCCAGTTGATGCATTCTTTGATAACATGCGCGTCCCAAGACGTTGTGCCTGTCTGGCCGCAGAGGATCAACTTGATGGACGGGTCCATGAACTTCATTACTTTAGACCATTGCTTCGCTGTTTTGGCATAGTCTTCTTTGGTCATTTCGGCGACTTGCCAGGGGCCCCAGACTTCGTTTCCCAGAGCCCAATATTTGACCTGCGGTCGTCAGCTGGATCTGAAGCTTATATATATACTTCGAATGGACAGGCCCGGGAACACTTACGTTGTAGGGCTCCTCGCGGCCATGCTTACGGCGGAGGTTGGCGTAGAATGTGTCATCAGACGAGTTGCAGTATTCAAGCCAATTGAGAGCTGTAATAGTGTCAATCCTCTATGTGTTAGAGTTATGGCATACTCAAGATTGTACCCTCGTCGAGTGTGCCAGTACCCATGTTAAGGCACATGTATGGCTCAGTGCCCAGGACCTCACACCATTTCATGAACTCGTCAGTGCCAAATTCATTGCTCTCCGTGGTTAGCCATGCCAGTTCCTGTCTGTTGACACTTCAATGTGAGTGAGTGGTCAGAGCTATTTGCAAGACTTAGGCTTACCGCTTTGGGCGTTTGTCTACTGGACCAATGCCATCCATCCAATGGTACGACGCTACGAAGTTGCCGCCGGGGTATCTGACCACCGGAATGTTCAGTTCGCGAAGAGCTTCTAGCACATCGGTTCGGAAGCCATCTTTGTCGGCGGAAGCATGCCCTGGCTCGTAGATCCCACCATAGATGCAGCGTCCGATATGCCTAATGGTGCGTTAGAAAATGTTTGCGGTTTATACCAGGAAGCGTGACCGCTCACTCGCAGAAGCCTCCATATATATTGTCGTCAATCTTGGAGATGGTGTGAGTAGGATCCAAGGTTATGGACGGTGTCTCGTTGTCTGCGATCTTCGTAAAGGTAGCCATCTCGTATGGTAACGATCGAGACTCTCAAATACTACAATGAGAAGTATTCAAACTCATAGCTATAATTGTAGCTGTCTGTAGCTTCAGTCGTGGCACTGGGGAGTGGGGTGACCGGACAGCCCACTTTTGGAAAGCTTGTCCCACCGGAAGGATCTGTCTATGCATTCACACCGACATCATTGGGCTGGCAGCTCAAAAGTAGCAATGATATATGCTTCGATGGATGATGCTTTGATCCGGATGAGCACAACGGCGTTTGCCTGAAAAACGATTCTGGCCCAGTACAGAAAGTGTTCCATGCACGTAGGGGATAGCAAACAGTTGACAGTTTCAATCACTTCGAAGGACGACCTCTAAAGGATGCTTAGGTTCATCCAGGATGATTGGTGGAAAATCAAGCACGACACATGTAGTGGATTCTAGTGCCCGCACCCCATGTTTCCCCAGATTCTGAGGTTCCCAGGCCTATCAACATCTTTCCCAACACCGGAACTGCATCATTATGTATCGTTTGGCTTGACATGTGTGAGTTCTCGCCAGGATCCGTAGCTTCTTCCCCGGACTGACTGTGCGCCACGATGTCACTAATAGCATGACTTAATATTGTACATATTTAGTGGACATGCCTACTAGTAGACCTACGAACAACATGTCGTTCCTGTCCCCGATCATTTCGTGGTAACGTTTGTATAAAAAGAAGTCAAAGATGAATCTTCCGCCCAGAGTGTACCAGGTAAGCCGCGACTACCCTTCGGGTGCATCATCATATGCTGACTTGGCCGTAGTTTCTTGTAGGCCTTTTCGCCTCACTTGGCTCGCTGCTATTCGGGTATGATCTTGGTGTCATAGCTGGCGCAATCGCCTGTGAGTCTTTCAAGGCTGAGTTTGATCCCACCGAGAATCAAAAGTGAGTGGCTCAAATGGCGAGGTACGCTTCATATCTGAACTGGACAGGGGTGCAGTCGTTAGTGTGTTTACGGGAGGAGCATTCTTCGGTGCACTCCTTGCTGGTGCCACGGGAGACTATTTTGGCCGAAAGAAGACAATTTTGCTGGGCGCGACCATATTCATTCTTGGCGGAGGTTTGCAGACTGGCGCGCAGAGTCTTGATTTTCTATACGCCGGACGGTGCCTTGCGGGCGTCGGTGTTGGTTTCCTGACCATGATAATACCACTCTATCAAGCAGAAACTGTACACCCTGACATTCGTGGGCGGGTGACTTCTTTGCAGCAATTTATGCTTGGAGTCGGAGCTCTGATAGCGTCTTGGACATCTTATGGTGAGGATTAACAAGTGACAACTGTAATTGTGGCATCTAACACTGCACAGGAACATATATAGGTTTCGCTCCAGATGATAGCAGGCAATGGCGGGTCAGCTTAGGAATTCAAATCATCCCAGCCGGCATCCTCGCACTCTGTATCCTCCTATTTCCCGAGTCGCCAAGATGGCTCATCGATCATGGCAGACCAGGTGATGGTCTGTCGACTCTTGCAAGACTACATGCTAATGGCGATGAAAACGATCCTTGGGTTCGTGCTGAGTTCGACCAAATTCAGGAGGCAATCACATTTGAGCATGAACATGAAGCCAAGTCTTATACCGAGCTTTTTACTGATAAGTCTTCCTTTCGGCGGCTTTTCCTTGCCTGCGCCTTGCAGGCATCTGTGCAAATGACCGGTCAGTAACTCCTTGGTAGACTAAAATGACACGACTAAACATAGCCTGCAGGAGTCAGCGCAATTCAATTCTTTTCGGTCGATATCTACGGACAGATCGGGATTGCTGGAAACGATACCTTGAAATATCAAGCTATCAGTTCAGTCTTGGCCTTGATTGCTGAGTTTCTCTGCATGTTACTGATCGACCCGATTGGGCGTCGTTGGCCACTGATCGGAGGTAACCTTGGAAACATGGTCACTTTCATCGTCGCCACAATTCTGCTGGCGAAGTTTCCGCCTGGCGAGTCAGGCAACCATAGTGCGGCATGGGGGTTCATTGTCATGACGTGGTTGTACAACTTCTCGTTCAGCTTGACGTGCGGACCGTTAAGCTGGATCATTCCGGCGGAGATATTCGACACAAAGACTAGATCGAAAGGTGTTTCCATCGCCACAATGACTTCTTTCGCATTCAACACAATGATCGGACAAGTAACGCCAATTGCGATGGCTAACATCAAATATCGATTTTACTTCCTCTTCATCGTACGTATACGGGTACAAACTTGAATGAGTAGTGCCACCAGACTGACATGTGACCAGATTTGCAACTTTACCAATGCTTTGTTTTTCTGGGCCTTCTTGCCTGAGACAGCCAAGCGGCCCTTGGAGGAGATGCATTACCTCTTCACAAATGCACCATACTTTGTGCCTATGATGAAGAAGTCAGAGTTCGAAACGCACGATTTGGAGCGTCGTGTAGAGGAGGTTGAGAGGAAGCGAGCCCTTTGAGCAACTTGTTACACCACATCTGTGATATATGTAGGACGCCCGTCCACCTGCCAAAATCATGAATGCGGTCACTGGTCTCGATTGCCATTGGCGTCCCCCATTGATACTTGTGACGGTGGCAATATTTGTTCCTTATGCTCTCGAACTTTGCGTGATTCCTCGCGCCCTTGATCAGACCAAGCCCAGCCACCAAGCGCGTTCCATAATGATGGCGGATTAGACTGGACAGTCGATTTAGATGCACGATACTCAGTATCTGCGATTGGATATTGCTGAGGGCTCAGTGGCGTTTTTGATCCATCAGCAGGTACAGATACGGATGCTCTTTTCTCGCATCAGTATGAAGGTTTACAACAGTCCACAGTATCGTAACCTACTGTGTGCCTTCAACTCGATCAAACTTTCGCTTCTGTTGTTCTTCGAATGCTGGCTTGAAAATCGCAGTCCCTTGGATCAGTAGTCAGATATGTGCGCGAGCTATAGACGAGCAAAGTTACCTGTAGCGGCTCCAATGAACGCGACAATTACGAATTGAACCAAGCCTCTGGTCGATGACATTATTGATCTATACTTCCGCCCAGGATGGTAATGCGAGCTGTGTGAAACGTCAAAGCATCATTTATACATACCACAGGTTGAGAGTCTAGCTCAGAATGGCCCGTGCGCCTTCTAAGTGTGGAGACGCGCCGAACGCGTCTTTCGGGCGTGTAATTACCCAACGAGGCAGTACCCGCCAGAGGTACATCTATACACGATCTCATCAATGTGATGCTCCGATGTTAGCATGGCGCGAGAAAGGCTATGTGCCAGACTCTGAGGATGAGGACGACTCACAAGAAAAAGCTCGTTCACCGGGCTTGCAAGGCGCAGCAGAGACCGAGGCCAACGATAATGGGTCCAGGGCTGCTTCTTCCGCGATAGCACCACGAAAGAAACCGTTCAAGACATCTACCCCAACGCAGGCCAAAACCGTAGACTATGACGATGATATCGATGAGCTGTCAAGAGACCTTCCGAATCTGGGCGCCCATCTAAGACAGACACTACCGGTGGAACAGAAGAACTGGGAAAAGAAAGAGACTACTGCGATACAAAGAGACCATGACCCGTATGAATCGTCTGATAGTCTGTCCTCGCCGCCGTCAAACCTGTCTACCCCACCCCTCTCGCCAGAGCTGCCGGCTGTAAGTGTCAATCGGAATGGTCAAACACGACGCCCACAAGCACACGTCGTGGTATCACCTCGTGCGCCGATTTCGGCAAGAGATGATGATGTTGTCATGGAAATAATCGATAGCAATCCTCCTCTACAATCAAGGCGCAACTTCCGCCAGCGAAAAGCCATTCAGCTGCATCCATATATTCTTGAAGGGGAAAGATATCGACAAGAACTTCGGGCTCGAGGTGTCAAGCCAGTGCATGTCGGAACACATGTGCATGCTCACGCCGCCACTATTCGTCACGACCAGTACCAGAATGGGGACGAGCAATACCAGAGCTCAGTCTCGTCGAGTGGACACAACGGTTCGGGACTCAATATCAGTTCACCAGCACACCCAGTACAGACTTCGACTCCGCCTACCTTAGGAAGCTCGCCAGCCGTGCCCATACCTGATCGCTCAGATAGTGATGCTTCACTGCCAGACGTCCAGGATCTTTTGAGAAATGCGACAGCTGGTCGTATAGGAAAAGAGATCACTCGGACACCGAATCCCAAACCAAGACGAGGTCGACCACCCAAACATAGACCAGTCGGATCAGTCACGCATAGAATTGGAGATGTATCAACTAACCGCACGGCAAACTCTCCCTCGTTGCGAAGAAGCGAGCATCGTCAACTTTCAAGTCCATCACCGCCAAGAAAACGCGCGAAGAAAGCCCACATTGATTCCAATTCCCGATTACCGACGCCTACGGCCTCATCGTCGATACGATCACGATCGCGTTTCATACAGACCATACCCGACGATTCGGACTCGGACGCCATTACTCGAAGTCGTCGGCGACGTCGAAATGTACCGGCACCTATCCAAGTTTATAGCCAATCTTCTTCTGCAGATTCTGGTCCGGACGAAGAGGATACTCAAGTCGTCGAAAAGGTTGCATTGCATAAGTATCGTCGAAAGATTAAGGGAGTATTGCCAGCCTCATGGCTAAGACTCGACCGGCAAGCGCAGCAAAAACAGCCAGAGCTTAGGAGACCGTCTGCACAATATCGAAGAGCAGCAAGCGAAAGTCGTGGACTGGACACAGAAGAGCCGCTCATGCTCGATCAGGACCCGACAGACCATCTACGTGTGCCGCAGTATGAGACCAACATAGAGAATACAACAAATGTATCCAGTGATGAAGGTAGACTTGAAGAGGAAGGCTTACGTCAGATACATAACACTATGGGCGAAGCGGACGAGTACGACGTGGTTGATACGATAGCCCTACCCAAAGCCAGAATACGCGCACCAAAGGCCACAAAACGGAAGAGACAGCTCAGACTGGACGATCAGGGCCTACGAAGTATTACTTCCGGGAAACGTGGCATTCGGTTTGAGGATGAGAAGAGCAGAAAGCCACGAAACAATGGTACGGCCGATCTCTCTTCCAGGGTCCCTCGATCTCATCGATCGAAGAAGGCACGGACGTATCTGCCGAGGCGGAGCATACTTGATGCCCCGCTTTCTCCGGCTGAGCATTCTGAGACGGTCCCTCAGTTCATTCGTCTCGCGCAGCGCCAAGCGCGAAGACAAGATAGCCAGGGCAGACATAGCCCCTCCCACAAACATGTGCGCTTGCAAACCGAGACCGACACAGCGGACGCATTCAAGACTCTGACCAGGTGGAGAGAGGGCAAGATCGTACGGTCAAAAGAGAAACCCCGGGGTCCTCTTCGAGGGCCTCTGCAACCGCGGGACGCAAATCAGGACCAGCACACCCTCGAAGTATCCGTACAGAAGAGCCGCCCAGAGACCGTCATATCTTCAAATTTCAATGATTCCTCAAGGAACGGCGTTCAAAAGAACACCGCGAGTCTGCGTCAAAGCAGATTACAACCTATTTATATGCAGCAGACTGTGTCAAGGGAGCAACGTCCACGAATACACCATGTAAGTAGTAGTACAAAAGGGCTGCGTAGAGGTAGACCTCCAGTCAGCGATCCTATGTACCGTTCGGGCCAACTGGAAGGCATAGAAGATGAGAATAACCTACCTTCGTCTCGCACAAAACTCGCAGCCAAGACGAATATCATTCAGGCTCTCAAGAAAAGGGGTCCTGCTATGCCGCTTCAATTGGAAAGATACTTGATGGAGAACGTATCAACTGAAGCCGACGAGACGAGGAGTACATTCGATGGTGACCGGCAAGACCACTCCAAGTCGACAGGTTCACATGCGCCTCGCCTGAGGAAACGGAAGCCAGTACGCCTCGACGTGCAGACTCGCGAGTATCGACAGCCTTCGGATCCCCTGCCAATCACAATTCCATCTGAAGAGCCTCAGGGTGTCTATACGAAAGGTTTACAGGGTCTTGATTCCTACAATCTGAGGTTCTCTACTGATTTTGATGTTCATCCTCTCGAAACCGATACATTCTTCGGCCCTGATACTTTCGTAGGATCGGGAGAGTTTAAGCTATCTTTGACCGCTGGGACGCGAGACTTTAGCACTTGTTCTGGCTCGGATCTTGTTGTATTTGGAGAATCAAAGTTCTGCTGGAATTATTGGAACGATATTGCCGCCTCTGAACTGTCGAAGGGCTTCCAAAGTTACCTTCTACAATTCGAGTCGATTTCTGAGGTATCGAGTGAGCAAGCAGTTGATAGTCTCTATGGCAAACTAGAGGTAACTTTACGTTCACTGGTCAAATACTTCGCTAGGACAATGCGGTTCTCGGACCCCGTTGATCGTTCCTCGTGTATACAGAAGACCATCGATGCCTTGACTGGAATGCTACCAATCTACTCTGGCAACGATCCTCGGGAGACTATATCTCGAGGCAAGATCGCCTCAAACACGCTGTTGTGTGCTTTGATGGGAATATTGTCGGACATGTCACAGCATTCTTCCGTGCAACATAGCTTGAGACTGAGTGCTGAGGCGTTGTTTTCGAACTCTGTCAAGTTTCTTTTCTCGAACATCTTGGCTGGTGGACTAGGACAACTGAGAGGATATCTCTCCGATAATCGACTCCATCTCCAACGCGAGAAGGGCATCTGTGACGATCGACCTTTTGTTGAAGCCCTGATAGTAGCACTACACCTCGGTGCAAAGCCCATCCTCTCAGTGACATCTTTGGGAAACTTTCTCGGAGAGCAGCTTGATACACAGCTGAAGGATGTTCAGCATGTGGCACGATTCGATAGTATTTGGTACGACATCTTTACGATCCTCCCGTATGCGGAGATGGAAGCAGACGGGTCGATGAGGACTGGACGTCGGTTTCAAGAGCCATTGGAGCTTTGGCCGGGAGTTAAATCATTGCTAAGCAGACTGTTCCAGCTATATTTTGCATCTCAAGCCAGTCCGGCTATGAATGGCTATATCCGAGCTGTTCTGACGCGATGCTGCAACCTTGTCCAGTTATGGGGCTGGTGTCACGGAGAATCCGTCCTCGGAATAATATTCGACTTCCTCGCGCGCAATGGTCTAGCTCCTTTGCCGCATGAAGAATATCATGGATCGCCTCGGTTCTTGGATAGTCTCAATCAACCCACCGATCTTCGTGTGCAGCCGGAAGACAAGGCATTCCACATATTCCTGAAGATGCTCGGATCAACTCTCAGAAAACTTGGCGCATTATATTCAAGGAAGAAGATGCCAGGAATTGTCTATAGATTCATTCCTAATCATGGCCGAGTGTACAGGAAAGACATGCCTGTCAAGCAGCAGGATCTAGACGCGTTGCAAAACCATCATGATCTCCTCTGCGTTTTGTATTGGGCATCTCCGCCAGGTTGCCGACCGAAGCTGGACCTTTTGCGAAATCTTGTTGACCACCAGTCATCACATCGGGAGGCATGCCGACTGAATGTACGAGCATGGACTATCCTTGTTCGATTCCAACTTTCAACGACTGAAGATGCTGAATCTATTGTACCGTTTGGGACATGGTGCAAGGAGCTGATAGAGCAGACGCAAGACCAGTATTGGCTCGCCAAGACAGAAGCTTTATCTCAAGTTGACGCGGCTCGCGGTAAAGGGGTCAGAACAATCACGGACGATATCGTTCAGTCAACGATAACGAAGAATCAGCGTCAAATCTTGGGGACAATGAGTAGTATAGTTGCAGGCATGAGGACCGCTCTCATGACGTCCAATGACAAGCACAAGTCTGCACTACTACTCCGCCATGCCTGCTTGACGTCGATTTTCAAACTCTTCGATCCCATGCTGAAACGGGCGAATGCAGTCATTCTTGAGGCGCTCGAAGTGTCTCGGGAGTATCTCCAGCGTTGCGCAAAGGAAGCAGAGAATGCTGCCGATAAAGCCAATGACGAGAGTCAAGACTACGGAGACTTTCCTGATTTAGATGAGATGGATATATCCAGCGACAATGCAAACGCGTCCACAGCTCCGGATGAGGCCGATTTTCTGACAGAACCACTGTGGCAGCTGGTCTCGAATTGCTTCGGGGCTGACAAATCTCCCACTGATGATAGTATGCTCTCGGCGTCGGTTGATACCTGGGTGGCCGCGACCAGGGCTAATGTCATGGTAAAGCAACAACCTTGGAGCATCTACATTGATCCGTATAATCCGATGTCATGGCACCAGCTTCGAGACACCGAGCAACGTCGAATATACACTCCTTACTTCCTGGCCCAAGTCTTGACGACCGACATGAAGGCATACGAGGGCAACAGTATCATCTTCCTGTCCGCTTGGCTCGTCTCGCTTGTCGAGCGAGAGGCTCTGGTGCGGTTTCAATACAAACTTACCGCCGCCTTAGCTAGCGACGTCTTGTCAGAGCCTCTCCTGGAAAACCTCCCCTTTGAGAGGGACCGTGCCTCGCAATACATGATCGGGCCAATCGAGCTCCGCGAACGTCGACTCATGCTCATATCAACAGTGCTCGGTAACATGCGCCAAGATCTCGAACGGATGCCTCATGGGCCCGCAAACCACATTACCGGAAAAAGACAAGACTACGGGCAACTGCTCAAGGACCTCATGGGCGCCATGAAGCGAAACTACCGCGAGCTCCAGCAGGGCAACGTCGTAGTCACCGGAAGCTACGTCGACTTCGTGCACCGCGTCGTCGAATCTCTGCAGCAATTCACCTCGGACATCCGGCCCCTCGACCCCTTCTTCACCGACTCCGCCGCATTCCCCCTTCCCGCAGATGACCCGAACTACGTAATCGGCAAGTTGAAAGGCTACGCATTAAAGACAGGCGAAATGGGGAACTGCATCCAACTAGCAACCTTCCTACAAACCCTCACCCAACGCGCCGCCATCGACAACCAACACTCAATCCTAGCCCAGCAACTCCTCAGCGCCATAAACCACCCCTTCGAATCCGGCCTCCCGCACAAACCCACCCTGCGCCGCCTCCTCATGCAAGCCCTCTTCCCCGTCTACATCCCCCTCGCCCTCTCCACCCCCTGCGGCTGGCTCCTCGCCCAACCCATCCTCAGCGTCTGCACCACCCTCCTCGACTCCCTACCCTACACCTTCTCAGTCTCAGACCCTCGTAGCCGCGCCGCGGTATCGTCCATCCTGGACTCCCATCTGCGTACCCTCTGCCGGACCGCGCACCTCGTCGTCTCGCGCCCTGCTCTCCTGCATCAGCCTAGCGTCCTGCGCATCCTCGCGCTGCTCTTTGATAATGTCGCTGCTGCGCTGCCGGTGCTGGATTATGTTTCTCGGCGTACGACGGGGCATTGTTGCGGTGGTGGAGGGGCATGCGGGCCGCTGGTCACATACCTCCTCTCGTGCGCGTCATTTGTTGCAGATTCGCTGGGCGGTGTGTCGGATGTGCCTTTGCCGGTCCTTCCTGATGCTGTTGTGGATGGTGGTACTGCCATCTCGACGACGATGACGATGACGACGACGACGAATACTGCGGATATGCAGCAGCAGCCGCCGCTCTTCGGTAGTATCCGCGCTTTTTGCGACGTGGAGTTGCGTCGGGCGTTGGTGGATAGGTGGGATAGACGGGATGGTGGTGGTGGTGGTGGTGGTGGTGGTGGTGACGAGGACGACGACGGTGGGGTGTATACTTTTGTTGAAGCGGGGGTGCGGAGGAGGACTACTGGGGCGTTGAATGGGTTGGGTGGGTTTGAGGGGGTGAAGGGGGAGGTGCTTGGTTCTGTGCGCGGGTTGAGGGGGGTTTGGGGGGTTGTTGTGCGTGGTGGGCTTGGTGGTGGGAGTGGTGAGGAGAGGGAGGAGGTGGTGGGTTTGTGGGAGAGAGGGAGCGGGAGTAGGAGGTATTTGCATGTTGGTGAGATGGGGGGTGAGTTTGTTGTTTGAGTTGATTCGATGGTGATGGGATACGGAGAAGGGATACAGAGAAGAAGGTAAAGGAGAGTGTATATATGTGAGGAAGAAGACGACGACGAGGGAGTGGTGGGTGTGTAACGAACGTCATGAACAGAGGTCGTATTTGTATTAATCACCCCCCAAAAAGGGTGCCATGGCATGGTGTTTATATGTTCGTAGTAGGTATGTCATCGGATCGGTTCGGTCTGGGGTTCGATTGGGTGGAGTTGGAGTAGGAGTTTGGGCTGGGCTGGGTGACGTTGGGGTTAGGGGGCGCAAATACACTTCTATATACATACACATCCATCCACAAATCAACAGCACATCCAAGCCTTCAAGACCTTCACAATAGATAACGACACATATATCCATCCATCCACCATCCATCCCATGCCCACCCAACCTGCACACAACTCCACATTCATCCCAAAATTAATCACCATCAAATAGATTTTACAGAGTTCAGTGCTCGATATTGTACAGGATTTGACTGATTAACAAATTATTGGATACAAATTTCCTTCCCACCCTATCGTGGGCCAAAGAGAGAAGAAAAACCATTATACTTTACACTTTACACATCACTTCACACATCAGAATAGAGTGTGAGTGATGCTTGCATTGTGAGTCCTGTTTAGAAAAACAACGTACAAGGACGAGTCTATGGATTTGGGGTATAGTGCTTTTTCCAACGCCAACAAGACAGAAAAAGAGAGAGAAAAAGGCCAAACCAGGGCCCTCTCTCTCTCCCCTACAAAGCACAGCGCTGATCCCATACATTCCATTCAACGCACAGCGCTGACCTCATGACCCATACATTCCCATCAACGCCCAGCGCTGACACCATGATCCCATACAATCCCCTAAAACACAGCACTGTCCCATCCGCTCCATGCCTCTGAAAGCGCACTCTCCTGCGCCGACAGCGTAAAGTATGACACGCTCGACTTGGGCTGCCAGCCAGCGGCCTTGTCCAAGCCGATGAACTTCATGACATCCGCCACGTGATCGAGCTCAGTCTTTGGATTGCTACAGGCGAGGAAACGGTTTGTGCCTGGGGGCAGAGTACCGCCAAGCCAAGACTGAATCCTTGCGTCATTCTGCCGGAGCTGGCGGCTATATGTTGCGCGCATGTATTGAGTGTTCTTCTCCATGGCAGCCAGTTTTGCTTCAAGAGTTCGAACTTTGCGGACTCGCAGCTCTGGCAGAGGACCGGTGGTGGATTTGCTTTCACCGCTGAGTTTGCGATAGTGTTCCGCAGTGAGCATGGCGCGCTCTCTCTCCTCATCGGCCTTCTGCATGCGCTCGCGGTGTGCAAGGACTTGTTTTTCCTTCTCGGCCACCAAGAGCTTCATCTCAGCAAGAGTGTCTCTGAGATCTTGCATTTGGGCGGCACGCCTGCTGGCATCCACGACACGCTTCTCGAGAACCTCGACTTTGACATCGCGTTCTTCGAGTTCTTGCTTGCGTGCGGTAATGTCTCGGCGCTGAGAATGGACCTCCTCGCGGAGCTTTCTCATTTCCTCCTCGGCATCGACACTGACAATCTTTGCCGCGGCAAGCTCCTTGGAGCGAAGGACCCATGGAGCAGGAGCGCGCTCAAACTCAGCGGTATTGTCAAGATCTGCCGCCTGGGCGGCGAGCTCCATGAGCTGCCCGGTAAGAGTGTCCAGGCGAGCTCCCATGGCTGCAAACGGAGTTGTTTCCTTGCTGATGCCAGAGAAAACCACACTGGCGGTGCTCAAGACTGTTGCGCGGATAGAAGCAAATGTGAGCTGGTCGGCGCGGCTCTCATCCATGATGATTGCAAAGATGTTCTCGCCGAGTCTGCGGCTGTACTCGGCCAGGTCTTCCGCAGCGAGAAGGGCTTGTTGTAATTGGGCATTGCTGCGCTGGTTGAGACCAAGGCTGCGTGCTTTCAGCTCCTGTAGCGCGCGTATGGCTTTGCCGACAATGACTTTGGCGCTTCGGCAGTAAGAGCCCATCTGTTCGGCTTTGCAGAGGAATTGGTCAAGGTCGTCTTCCGTTTCATCTTCAGCAAGCGCTGGGACCTGGACACGGACGCCTTCTGTGAGAACTGTGATGGCAATCGCAGTAGAGTCGAGGTGTGATAGTATGAGTGTTGTGGACATGAGAATCTCGTCAGTGTAGGCAGCGAGGTCACCGCCCGACAGGTGATGCTCGGCAAGATGTGAAATGACTGCACATGAGCGATGAAGTTCCTCTGCGACTTGCTTCTCTCTGAGGTCCTCTTTCTTGAGCAGTTCAATGTAGCTGTTGAGACTGCGCTCAATAGGCTCGAGGTCAAAGAGGGCGCCCTCAAACTTGGCAAACTGGTCGACGGAGCAGCTGTAGATGTGGTTCACAAAGCGCTCCGCCATGGAGCTCATGTATGTAAGCTTGTCCAAGACGTCGCAAGCATCGAAAATGTCCTCCTCGTGCATCGACTTGTCCGAGCCAGCCACCTTGTCTTTGACAAAGCCATGGAGAAGTGTGGCCTTGAAAGCAACTCTCTTGAAGCGAAGCAGCGCTAGGACAGAGTCGCGCTCAGAATGGAAGGCCTCTGGCAGGAAGAGCTGCACAATGGCCAGGTGTTCAGCAGCCTCTTGGGCTTCGAGCTTCCTGAGTTCCATGTCGATGGTCTTGATCTTGGAGCTGGCGGCAGACTGTTGAAGTTGTCTGTTGAGATCCATCATCTCACGTGATTTCTCTTCCATCTGTTGAGCCTCCGAATCGGTGATTTCTTTGGTCGACCTCAGATGCTCCAAATCAGACTGCATGTTGGTAACGAGGTCTCTGAATTTTGTGATGGTGTATTCTTGATCAGCGAGAACCTCGTCTTGTTGGATCGCGCGACGGGCCTGATCAGCAATCTGGGACTCCTTGAAGTCGATTTCGTCTTGCAGTTGCTTCTCAGTCTCGATGTGATTGATCTCAAGCTCGTCGTTGACTTCTTTGAGACTTTCGAAATCTTCGACGGTGATCTTGAGCTCGTCAATCTGATCGATGAGTGCCTCATTCTGCTCCGTGAGCTGTTCGATAATGTCTTCAGCGCCAAGGGCAGCCTCCAACTGCTGACGGAGGTCGTCAATGTCTGCCTCTGCTGCAAGCAGCTTGGCTTTGGTCTCGTCATGTTCTTGCTTGACCATGCTGAGCTGCTCAACCTCGCTTTGGAGACTTTCAACTTGGTCTTGGAGCTCGGCTTCTTTTTCCTGAGTGACGTCGCGCAGACGTATGAGAGCATCTCTGACGCGACTGTTCTCACGCTCCATCTGGAGCCAGCCCTTGCTTGTACGCTCCTCAGGGTCCATCTCTCGACCAAGCTCCTCATTCTCGTCTTTGAGGATGTCGTTCTCAAGCTGCAACTCTTCGATGCGAGCGCGGATTGTGTCCAGCTCAGTCTTGAAGGCTTCGGCTTGCTCCTCGGCCATTTCTTTGTCAAGAGTAGCCATTTCCAGGTCGGCATCATGCTCGGCCTGGAGAGCCTCAAGGCTTTCGAATCGATGTTCTGATTCTTTGATGGTCTTCTTGAGTTCGATGTTTTCTTGGCCTAGCGGCTGGTACTTTGCCTGGAGTTTTTGAATGATAGATTCCAGGCGAGTCTTTTCTTCGCCAAGACGGTCGAGGTCCTTGAGCTTCTCACGATCCTCGGTGCGCTTCTTTTCGAGCACACGAAGTTTTGTTTGAAGCTCCTCAACTTGCTTGCTGTTGCTTGCTGTTGTTTGATTTCGAGCAACTGTGCTTGGCGTGCCCGAGGGAGCTGAAGAAGTAGTAGGTCGCTTGGGAGCCTCAGTAGAGGGAGCCTTTCTAGGGGCAATTGAGAGACGACCAGGAGCAGGCTTTACTGGTGGTGGGAGTATTTTTTTAGATGGGCTGACTGCCATGCTTGCTCTCGCGCTTGCACGATTTGTAGCAGTGCTCGCCGGTTTCGACATGGATGCAATTGTCGAGTGGCGTTTGTTGATGGAAGAAGCTGGAACTTTTGCACCAGAGGATGCAGCAGGCTTGGGTGCCGGTTCTATGACTTTCGAAATGCGTTGAAGAAACATTCCGTGCTTAGGCAGGCAGGTAA
Source organism: Pseudovirgaria hyperparasitica (assembly GCF_010093815.1). Taxonomy (NCBI): domain Eukaryota; kingdom Fungi; phylum Ascomycota; class Dothideomycetes; order Acrospermales; family Acrospermaceae; genus Pseudovirgaria; species Pseudovirgaria hyperparasitica. The sequence goes on from NW_022985550.1 coordinate 1,597,612, forward strand.
AATAACGCTTGCCCTGGACGGCACCGTCATTCTTTCCGGTGGCTTCTGAAAGCTCTACGCCAATCCAGATGCCCTCGCGAAAAGAGACTTCGCCGGCATAACGAACAGTTGCAACTTGTCCGTCTGCAAGCTCGACAATTGCACCTGGCTTGATGTTGGGATCCATCTTGTGTTGATGGAAAGTGACAAACGGTAGAACACGCCCACGAGATGGGACGTGTCAGGTTTTGTGGAGAGTGTAATGTGTTTGGCGAGAGGTTTGATGAGTTTTTGAATGATTCTGATGAATTGTGTGATGGTACTCGATCAGAAAGTTTGATTGACTCTGATGAATTGTACGACTTTGATGGTATTCGATCAGAACGGTTTGATGAGTTTTCTTGAATGATTCTGATGAATTGTGTGACCGTACTCAATCAGAAGTGTTTGATGAGTTTTGGTTGATTCTGATGAATTGTACGACTTTGATTGTAGTCGATCAGAAGTGTTTGAAGAGTTTTCTTGAACGACTCCGATGAATTGTACGACTTTGATGGAACTCGATCAGAAGTGTTTGAGTTTTCTTGAAGTTTTCTTGAACGACTCCGATGAATTGTACGACTTTGATAGTCCTCAACCAGAAAAGTCTGACAAGTCTCCTTGATCAATTCTGATGAACTTCCGACTTTGTGACGATAGCCCTCAATCAGAAAAGTTTGATGAATTTGACAGAGAGACGCGACGAAAAAAAAGAAATCCAGGCAATCTGCATCAAAACACACAAGTCAATTTTTCAATCCTTTCAACGCATTCGGCCAGAGGCCATACTGAACAAAGCCGATTCTTTCTCTTGAAACGTGTCTGGAAGCTTTGTCTTGTGTGTGTGTGCCTTTGGTTTGATGAGTGTAGTAGAAAGGAAGACGGCGGAACGCGGTTTCGAGAGAGAGAGGGAGAGAGAACAGGCTGCACGGACCAGCTGCGCTAGTGGCAGCTGGATCCGGGCTAGCGCATTGGAAGCATGGAACCGGAAACGGTCAGGGATAGCAGGAAACGAGAGAAGAGGTTAATAAGGATGGATGGATGGGAATCGTGGTAGGGTGTATGCTTATTGTGAGTCGGAGGTGTGTGTGTGTGTGTGAGTAGGAGGCGTAGAGTTGGCTGATTAGCGTGGTCGAGTGCTTGCTTGACGGACAGCGTCTGCCAGCACCGTTCCTTCCTCGCATGTGGAGCCGACCTCATGTCGCTGGGATTCCAGGTCCCTGTGACTTTTTCAGGGTGATCAATTCGTAAAGACAGACAGACACATTCGCCAACATATCCGTGCCTGACATACAATCGCACTAGCAAACCAATCATTCCCTGATCGCTCCTTGCCAATCCTTTCAATGTTCTCATATCCACCCATCTACGACTCCACAGCCAACGCCTTCAAACCCACAAGCCTCCCATTCCCCCCATCCACGCCCACAACATAATACTCCACCCTCGTGCCCCCAAGCCGCACCCTATAAACCCGCACCTCCTGCCCCCCAGCCGCCTCCCGCACCGCCTCAAACACCCCCTCATATCGACCCCGCGGATCAAAATCCTGCCGAGACAGCCCCTCAACCCCATCTTTATGCCCGATCAGCTGCGCGAGACCATCTGCAGCACCACTTGTGTCAGCCAAAAAAAAGTCGAACATGCTGATGATTGTCGGGAAACAGCTTACCGTCTGAGGGTAGGTCGGCGGTTTCGTAGGAGAGGGATACGGGTTCAAAGGGCTCGTCTGCGTCGGATTGGTAGTATTGCTCGATGTTCTGCAGGGCGGCGGGGATGGCGGTGTCGACGGATTTGGTGCTCGGTTTGGCGGGGGATTGGGTTTGGGCCGGGCTGGTGTCCTGGTTTGCTTTGTCGAGGAAGGCGGCGTAGGCTTCGTCTGAGGCCATGGTGCGTGGGTGCGGGGAGGTTAGGAGCGGTCGAGTGAGCGCGGTGGGTGTGCTGGTGGTTTGGAGTCGGGGTCGAGGTCTTGTTGAGAGGAGGGTGGTTATGCGTCTGAAAGGTATGCGGATGGGTGAAGTCTTTGGGCGGAATTGTGTGAGGAGGCGAGGGGTTGTCATGAGGGTTGCATGGCTTGTTTATTTGCTCTGCTATGTCTTCCAGGTTTTTGAGCCTCACGTCAGGGCAGGTGGGTGCTGTGCTTCATTACGTCATCAGCCGTGATGAAGCAAGCACGTGACTGAGTTTCTGCCTGGGCGCTCCAAGGCTCCAAGAAGCCATCGGATGGATGGCCCAGCTTGCTCCTCCAGACTAGAAACAAACAGTACAAGCGAGCGGGTCGGGAAGGTCGTGACAAGCCCCCAACCCCCTTGTCGGTCCGTCGTCGTGTCACGTTCCGCAGATACAGAAAGGCTAGACAGCGTATTAATCAACATAGGAATCACAGCGACTAATTAGTAGGGATTCACCGTGAAGAAAGCGAGATGGTGGTGGTGGCTGCACGTGGTGGAGCCGGTGTACACTCTACAGGTTGGATTAGGTGCAGCTTCTAGGCTGTGTGCTAGATGTGTGCTAGGTGTGCTAGGTGTGCTAGGTATGCCAAGGGAAGGTTCTGCAGCAGTTGGAGCGGTAATACTAGGTACGGTACCTAGCTAGCTACGTCAGGTAAGTAGCCGCTGGACACACCACCACCCGTACAGTACTCGGTAGCTGTGAGATAACGCCACGGGAGAGAATGCAGATGACACAGCAGGGCAGGGCAGGGCAGGGCAGGCAAGGGCAAAAAGGATGTGTGTGTGAGTGAACGAGGAGCGAGCGGACGGACGGACGGCTGGCTGGCTGGCTGGCTGGTCGGGGGGGTGTGTGTGTAATGTAGCGACGGATAATGGACGCGACACCTGGCGGCAGTGTGCGACGATGCGAGGATGCGAGGATGCGACAAAGTGACAGCCCTGCGCAGGAGAGTGTCAGGGCGGCATGTTGGTCGCAGTATGTAGTACAGCATGGGGATGGTCGAACGGTTAGTCTCAGCACGCAGCACGCAGCACGCAGCACGCAGCACGCACCCCAGGCAGGCAGGCAGGCAGGCAGACAGGCAGACAAGCAGACAAGCGGGCAAGGGGAGGTATATCATACAACAGGACAGGACGGTCGTCGCGCAAAGGTGGATGATGACATGCATGCACGTTCGTGTTTCGAACATGTTGACCGGCGGCGGCGCAAACAGGTTTCCCAATTAATTAATGGGTTGGGGGCGAATGATGGTGTAGGGTCATTAGTTAGTTTGCACGCCGTCGACAAAGAGAGGCGGCAGTCAAACATGTAGAATAAAGATCAAGGGCACATGGTAATTTATCGCGAGAGTTGGAAAGGAGAGAAGCAAGCAGCGTGGAAGACAAAGAGCGAAAAAAGCTTGATTAAATGCTTCTGATTATAGCCCAAAGGATTTCGGCCGACGAGGTAAGGCTGGGGGCGATGGATGGCAGTGATGGAGTGATGGAGTGATGGAGTGATGGAGTGATGGAGTGATGGAGTGATGGAGTGAGGCAGATGAAGGGATGGTGGTGGTGGTGTCAGTCACGATAGTAGCAGCAGTAGTAGTAGTAGTAGTAGTAGTAGTAGTAGCAGCAGCAGTAGTAGCAGCAGCCGGCAAGGTATTAAGCGAGAGCTTGGGATGTTGTTGTTGTGTCAGCAATCATCAGCACTCAAAACCTCATCGGAAGAGCCCTGAAGAGGCTGGGGGGGCTGACGATGATGAGCGGAACGGCAGCTGCAAGTCGTTGAGGAAAGGAAGGGGCTTTTTCTGTGTCTGTGAGTGCGAGTGTGAGAGTGTGAGTGATGGGTCCCCCCCCCCCGGGTCTGCTGCGTAGATAGGTAGTAATTAGTATGGGCATTGGGTGGATTCATTTGTGGAGAGAGAGAGCGAGAGTCCACCCTGCTGCACGCATGCACGCACCCACCCACGCATGCGGCTTTGACGAAAAGGCTGAACGGTGCCGAAGTGTAAAGTTCGCGACGATGATCTTATTGTTGTTGTTCCCATTCACATTCTAATTAGCTATTGCCGCTGCGTTTGGCGGGAGAGGAGAAAAGAGGCTAATTAGACAGGAAAGGCCGAGCGGAGGATGGCGGGCGGGCGGGCAGGCAGCGTTTGTAGTAGTGCTGTACTGTATGTGGGAGTGCGGCACACACATGCTTCGCTTGCAATTCATCATCCGTTGGAATGGATGGATGAGCAGAAAGGACGTGTGCTCTATTATATATATCATGTACAGAATCTCCGATAAGAATGCCAGCTAGCTAGCAAGCGACCGACCGACCTAATTAATAGCTGGCTGACTGGCCGTCACCAAACACGGTAGCTATTATCTCGCGACTCGCGACAGGGACGTGGGCAGGCAGGGAGCGATATTATAATGGATGTGTGTGTGGATGGCAGATCTGGCAGGCCCCTTGCACAACAGCAGCACAGCAGCAGCCATACACCACACACCTCACAACCATCAGCACCAGGACCAGCACCAGGACCAGCACCAGGACCAGCACCAGGACCAGCACCAGATCCCCGAACCAGGCTAGCAATTAGCTCCACAGCCGCCGCAGCGTCACAAGTTCCCGCCAAAGGAAAGTAGGGGAAGTAGGGGAAGTAGGGGAAGAAGGGGAAGCGTGTCTTTTGGCGCCGCCGTGGCTTGAGCGGGACTGGTGTGTCGGACTCTCTCACTCAGCTGCTGCTTGTTGGTAATATACGGAGGATATATATAATACACACACATACACACACACATATATATATATATAATACACACCACCACTCCACTAGGGGAGTCAGCAGTGTATTGTATTGTATATACATCTGACTGGCGACGACACTTTCATGCATCTACTGTAATTACTGTTGTTGTACTCACTTACCCACCACACACTAGCTATTAAGCCCTCCGCACAATACACACACTACACACCATACACACACTCACACACACTCACTTACTCACTTACTCACTAACCCCAGCCTCAACCATGCACTTTCACCCCCCTCCCAAAACCCGGTCTCTCCACCCAAACAAACTACCCTTGCGCCCTTCTTCCCTTGTTCCCCCTTGTATCTGGTTAGTTCACATGCCAAGCCCAACGGAAGTTAACCTGTCCACGGCTCACGGTCCACCCATACAGATTCCTACCTAATGGTGTCGACACTTTTCAAACCCTAACCTCCGCCGTCAGATGCCATCGTCTCCCGCGCGCCCTCTCTCGCTGCTGCTGCTTTCTCTCTCTCTTCTTCTTCCCTTTCTTCTCTCTTCTTCTCTTCCTCGACTGCTTCTCTTCCACCATCCTCACTTCATTCATCCTCCCAAACAATCGCCAATCTCCCATTCATCAGTCCGCCATCGCTTCGTCGCGTCCCTTTCACTACTCTCTGTCTCTCTCTCAATCCCGTGACCTTCCTAATCTGGCTCTCTTTTCTCCTTCGTTCGCTGCCTTGACAGCTGTCATAGCACTCACTCACTCACACACACATACACACACGCACACACTTGTGCCTGCACCTCCACCTCCGTCTTGCGACGCGACTTTCGGTGCGCTCCACTGCCTCCACTCAATCATCTCTTTCTCATCTTTACTGATTGGCCTGCCATTAGCTCACCTTCATATCACCTCTGTTCCCTCAATCGCCGACTGCTGAACCGAGGCCTCGTGCTGCCTCTCTTGAGCTCGCTCTCCCATTCTTTCGTGCCTGACGCCGTTCGAGCTTGCTTCGTCCGCTTCATCGCACACTCACAACATCATCATGGCTAGCCATCAACATCCTTCGCCCACTGCTGTCGGCTTCCCGCCAACCCATCAACATCCTGCTCCTCCTCACGCCCAGCCCAATGGCCACGCCATTCAACATGGCCCGCAACCTCCTCCCCCAACCGGTCCCCCAAAGACACATTCACAATATCTCGGCCAATTGAATGAGCAGACATGGAACCAACTAGGTCCGTCTCTTCCTCCAACTCACTCTCCTCACAACACATTCATCCGACTGACTGTCCTTTGTAGGTTCCATTTCCGAAAGTCTCGGCGCCCAAGACGAGGCTTCTTCATGTTACGAGCGCGCGCTGGCACACAATCCGTGGTCCATTCCTGCTCTCCAAGGTATCGCATGCGTCCTGCGTGCACAGGACAAGTTTGCGCCTGCCACAGAGTACCTGAAGAATATTCTGAAAATGGACGGCAACAATGGCGAGGTTTGGGGAAGCTTAGGTACTGTCTCATGCATCGCCCCACCTCTCTTCTCCACGCAAGCCATTGACACCCCACAGGCCACTGCTATCTTATGCTCGACGACTTACAACAAGCCTATGGAGCCTATCAGCAGGCCCTCTACCATCTACAGGACCCAAAGGTACTTTTCCCCGTCTTGCACTCTTTGCCCATCTTCTAGCCCAGCCCCCGCTAATCTGATCTCCAGGAACCAAAACTCTGGTACGGAATTGGCATCCTGTACGATCGCTACGGTTCGCTCGAGCACGCCGAGGAGGCCTTCTCTCAGGTGATGCGAATGGAGCCTACTTTTGAAAAGGCGAATGAAATCTACTTTCGCCTCGGTATAATCTACAAACAGCAACAGAAGTTTTCGTCCAGTCTTGAGGTATGTTGTTCATCAATGGCTTGGTGGCTTCGCATCACCGCTTATGCTAACTTGAAACAGTGCTTCAAGTACATTGTTCACAATCCCCCTCGCCCGCTAACCGAGGAGGACATTTGGTTCCAGATTGGCCATGTCTACGAACAACAAAAAGATGCAAGTCATGACCGGGCACCGTTGAAGTAGGACCATTTACGCTGACCATGTCTACAGTATGAATCTGCCAAGGGCGCATACCGCAGGGTTCTTGACCGTGATCCGCATCACGCAAAGGTCCTGCAGCAGCTTGGCTGGCTGCATCATCAACAGAGCACCAGCTTCCAGAGCCAAGAGCAGGCTATTGAATATTTGGAGAAGTCTGTAAACTCTGGTCGGTCCTCTTACCCCGATCACCGCCCAGTCGGGAGTGCTGACCCGTACAACAGACCAGACCGACGCACAGAGCTGGTACTTGCTCGGTCGCTGCTACATGTCACAGCAGAAGTACCCGAAGGCGTACGAGGCTTACCAGCAAGCCGTTTATCGTGATGGCAGAAACCCGACGTTCTGGTGCTCCATTGGTGTCCTCTACTACCAGATCAACCAGTACCGCGATGCCCTCGACGCCTACTCTCGTGCCATCCGACTTAACCCGCAAATCTCCGAGGTCTGGTACGACCTAGGCACTCTTGTAAGTTTTTTTTTTGTCAACTGTCACCTGTCGCCGCGCTTGGTTGGTTGGGTGGAGGCCTTGATATGAATAACATTTATGCTAACTTGACTTTTCCCCCACAGTATGAAAGTTGCAACAATCAGACTGCCGACGCTCTTGACGCCTACCAGCGTGCCGCTGAACTTGACCCCGGCAACGTTCATATCAAGGCCAGATTGCAGCTGCTTCAAAGTGGCCAGCCCACGAACGGCATGCCAAACCAAACCGCCCAACCTCCAGCCCCTCAAGACGTGCCTCCTTCTGCCTACCAACCTGCTTCTATGAATGGTCCCCCTGCTCCCCAATGGGGCGCCGCCGCTCCTTCACATCCTCCTCAGGGCCCCATTCCTCCCGCGCTTGGTTCGGGCAGTGACTGGAATCGTCCTCCGGCTATTGCTGCGATTCGTGATCCACCACCACCGCCCCCACCGCAGCATGGTGGCCAGCACGAGCCCCGAGATCCCATTCGACCTCCACCACACGCTGCCTCTCACCCGACCAGCCCGAGATACGAGCCCATGAGACAGTACCCTGACCAGCCGCCGCCGCCGCCGCCGCCGCCGCCGCGTCAAGGTCCCCCTCCTCCCAGGAGAATGTCGCCTTCACCAAAGCCGCACAACACGGCTCCGGGTGGTGGTGCATACCCAGGTCCTTCGAACCAGCCACCACCCCATCAGCTACCGCCGCACCCACAACAACAACAGCAGCAGCAACCACCACCGCCGCCGCCGCCTCAAAATAGGATCAATAACCCTAATTACGGTCCAAACGCATCCTCGAGTGTTCCTCCGTCGGCCTCTGGCATTGCCGGCCCGCCTCCTCCACAAGGTCCCATGCCGGGATACGGTCGCATGCCAAGTCCCGGGCCTGGTCCGAACCAAGGCCCCGGCTCAATGGCTGGCCCAGGTCCAGAAATCCGGCCTCTGTTGGAACGCAGCCACAGTACCACTTCCCCGAGGGGAAACTTCCACGACCGCCAGTATCCACCTTCCAGCGGTGAGACGAATCACGGCATCGAACGTGGTGCTCCTCCTCCTGCGGCCGCTCTTGCTGCGGCGGAGTCTGCTGCACGTGAGCGAGATGATCGTACTCCTGCTGGGCCCAAGCGCATGCGTGAGTGGGAGAATGACGATTCAAACATGAAGACACCCAACGATGAGAAACGACCCCGGCTGGACGATCCGCACGTCCGACGTCCGTCACCCCCGCACAACCGTGCTCCGACGCCGTCGTCTCGTCGTAGCCCTCCAGGCAGTGAGCAGCGTCGTCACGAAGAGCCCCCTCCTCGTCGCCCAGCTGACGACGAAGGCCATCGCCGAGAAGGCTCCTACCACCCTTCGGAAGCTGCTCATCACCCACAAGCTCTCCCTTCCATGATGGTCGCTGCTCAACAGCAGCAGCAGCAGCAGCAGCAGCAACCACCCTTGCCAGGACCTGCGGAGATTCCAAAGCAAGAGCCTCGCGAGCTGCACGAGCCGGCAGCCCGCAAGATGGAAATGGACGAGGACTACAGCGACGGCGGTGAAGATGAGAAGCGCAACCTCAAGTCCGAACGCAACAGTCCTCGGAGCGCCATCCCTGCAAACGGCGCCTTGCATGCACCCACACCCGTCGACCAGAAGGCTTAGCTAGCACTGTGAGACGGCGTGTATGGCATGTATGGCATGTATGGCATGTTTGTTGTCCTGTCTCGGGGATCGTTTCTATGGTGACGGCATGTTTTCTGTTGAAGAGGGATATCTGGGGTGACGGGCGGACTTTACGGGCGGACTTGACGGGCGTTGTTTCACACAATGTTATTCTGACAATAGAGGAGAGCAAGGGAAGCGAGCGGCTTCCCGGGTGATGTCGAAATATGGTTTCGAAAGTTTTGCGGGGAGGGATTTTGAAAGATTAAGCTGATGATGGACTATTATGGCTACTGATATCCCCCATTTTCCTTGATGTAAAAAAGGTTGAAGGACCTGGTCACTCTATGAATATGGCTTTGACATGTGCTTGTGTCGTGCTTGTGGCGTGCTTGTGTCGTGCTTCTATTGTACTTGTGTCGTCCTCGTATTGTCCTTGTGTCGTGCTTGTAACGTCCCTCTATGCAGTAGTGGCCACAGCAACAACAGACACACTTACGGCCTGGCACGAGTTCATTGAAATGCCAAGTGCTATCCTTGTTCTAGCGTGTAATATACGACCACCAGGTCTTTCTTGAAAAGGGAAATTATAAATTCAACTAAACGCCAGCCTGGCAGCTCATTGCCTCTAATCCTCCCCAAAAAAACCAACACGTACAAACACACCCCACCCCACGCCATCCTCTCTTCCCATTCCCATTCCCATTCCCACTCCCATCCCCCAAAATCTACCGCACCATCTCCTGCTGCCCCTCCGTCCCAGGCACACCCTCACCCTCACCCTCACCCTGCCCATCCCCCCTCCCAAACACCACCGCCATCGCCTCGCCCAAAATGCCCATCCCCTCGTCAATCTCCGCCTCGCTAATAACAAGCGGCGGCACAAACCGCAGCGTATTAGTGCCACACGTAATAACCAACAGTCCACGCTCCCTCGCCGCCGTGACAACAGGCGCAGGGTCAACAGTAAGCTGCAGGCCCAGAATCAGGCCTTTGCCTCTGACTGCAGCACTACCACCTTGCTCCCCATCCCCGTCAGCAGCGGCAATATATCCCGGAAACCGAGCCTGCAAAGCGCGGAAATGCGCGCGGAAAACCTGCTCTTTCGCGCGGACGGCGGCGTGCAAAGCCGGGTCGGACAAGCGGGAGAGGATATAATGCGCGAGCCGGGCGCCGAGCGGGTTCCCGCCGAACGTGGTGCCGTGATCGCCCGTCTGGATCTTTGAGGCGACAAACTCGTTGACGAGCGTGGCGCCGATGGGGAAGCCGTTTCCGAGGGCTTTGGCGGTGGTGAGGATGTCGGGGTGGGCTTCGCGGGGGAGGGCGCCGTGGGCCCAGAGATGTCCTGTGCGGCCGAGACCGCATTGGATTTCGTCGTAGATGAGGACGGCGCCGACGGCGGTGCAATGTTTGCGGAGAGCGAGGAGGAAGGACGGGGTGGCGGTGTGGATGCCGCCTTCGCCTTGGATGGGCTCGACGATGACGCCGCAGGTTTGAGGGGTGATGAGGGTGGGCAGGGCGGCGATGTCGTTGAGGGTGCCGTGGGTGAAGCCCGGGACCATGGGGCTGAAGGGTTTTTGGTATTTCGGGTTGGGCGTGGCGGAGAGGGAGCCCATGGTGCGGCCGTGGAAGGAGTTTGTGAAGGAGAGGAAGTGGGTTTTGGTGTCGGCTTCTGGGGAGGAGGAGGAGAGGTGCTTGCCGACCTTGCGGGCGAATTTGATGGCTGCTTCGTTGGCTTCCGAGCCGCTGTTGCAGATGAAGGCTTTGGAGGCCGTGTGCATTGCGCCGGACTCGAGCGTCTTTTCGACGAGGCTTTTTGATAGCGCGCCGGTCCAGGGGTTGTGGTATAGGTTGGAGGTGTGGACGAGGGTTTGTGCCTGGTTGGTTGGGTTGGCTGTCAGTCTTCAATTCTCCTGGCGTATAGCAGTATGCCCTGTACGAACCTGTTGGTAGATCAGCTTTGAGAACTCGGCATCACAGTGCCCGAGAGAGTTGACGGCGATGCCGGCGGTGAAGTCTAGGTATTTCCTGTTCTCGACATCCCACAGGTAGCATCCTTCTCCCTTCTGGAACATCGGCGGCGGTCGAACATAGGTGGGGACCATGAACGGGAGCTGGGAGTTGACTATGCTGGAGGTTTGCGAGTCCGAGGGCGGATCGGGGGTTGCGAGAGCGGCATCTTTCTGTGCGAGGTATTAGCAGATATTCTTCTTCCGAGTCCAATTGGATCAACATCATCACGTACAGAGATGGCGTTCTTGAGCGCAGATGGGAGACTGGACGCCGCTACCGATGCGGATGCATGTCTGCGCTGGGAGAAGCCTGTGGCGCTGCGGCTCAATCGTGTCGAGACATGCCTGAGAGACATACTTCCTCCTACTGCCGCTCGACGACTGTGAAGCTCAGGTTCAGGTCCGGAATGGTGGTGCAATTAATCAAGCAGAGAATTCCTGAACGAACATTGGATGAGGAACGAGTCATAGGGCGCCCCAATAAAAAAAACCACGCGGGCTGCATTATCGATAAGGGGTAAATACTTTAGGTCCAGCGACTTCGGACGCCCTAAGACGAACGACGCGCCATCAGGGTTCCTGATCGTTAATCATCTGAGAAGACATGACAGATCTCTGTACGCTTCGTGCAGTCGATTGTTGGTGCTATGTATTAGCATCTCGACCGACAAAGCGCTGTGCAATGGACGATATCCCGCAGTGGCACAACAGCCGCAGTGGCTGACGTCGTCAGGTTTAGCGGGATCCGGGGAAGCCAAGACCCTCAATAACCGAATCGCATCTCCTCTCGTCCATGGCATGGAAGCATTACATGGGCTCATACGCCTCGATCTTGATCTCCTTCGTCATTGAAAGATACGCATAAGAACAGCACGAACGTGTAGTGGCTCCCCGCTACATACACCGCCTAGCATGTCGACCCCAAGAGCTGGCTCCTTGGTATGGCGCTGCTCTCGAGCGTGCCTACAACCATCCTCACATCGCACATTCACAAGCACAGCTCCCCGCCCCGCGACCGTACGAATAGTGGAAGTAGGGCCAAGAGACGGACTGCAGAACGAGAAGAATGCCATACCAGTCGAGACAAAGATCTCTCTCGTCGATCGCTTGGCAGACACTGGCATCACATGTATTGAAGCCGGCTCATTCGTGTCCCCGAAATGGACGCCTCAGGTGGGTATGGACACCAAGCAGAGAGAGACACAGCATTCATAAGATGTCCAGATGGCCAACTCGTCCAGGATCCTGGAGCATGTCCTCCGACGGCCTCCCAGGTCGGCAACGCCCATAACATACCAATGGCTGCTGCCAAACGTGAAGGGACTGGAGAATATGCTGGAGATTTACGAACCATTTGCGAGCGAGGCAGGCTATCCCACACCTCCGGGCACGCCTGAGCACGATAACGGCCCTGCTCTAAACACATCCTCCCAAGACCCGAATGCGATCAAGTCTGCTCAGTCCGGCCCTGACGCGATGACCCCTCCAAAGACCGCTCCTACCGAGATCTCCCTCTTCACCGCCGCGACCGAGACATTCACAAAGAAAAACACAAACTGCACCATCGCGGAATCGCTGGAGAGGTTCAAGCCGATCATGGCAAAAGCAAAGTCCCTGGGAATCCCTGTGCGAGCCTATATCTCCGTGGCGTTAGGTTGCCCCTACGAAGGCCCAGACGTTAACCCAGGCGCAGTCGCCGACCTCGCCATATCGCTCCTCGAAATGGGCGCATACGAGATATCAGTCGCCGACACGACCGGCATGGGCACAGCGCCCAGCACCGACCGGCTTCTGAAGACTCTCTCCTCCGCAGGCATCGAGAACAGAGATCTCGCCCTGCATTTCCACGACACCTACGGCCAAGCGCTGGTCAACTCGGTCGTCTCTCTTGAGCACGGAATCAGGACTTTTGATAGCGCTGTCGCCGGGCTCGGTGGCTGCCCCTTTAGCCCCGGTGCAACTGGGAATGTCGCCACCGAAGATCTTGTACATTGCTTCCACAGCCTGGGTGTGGATACGGGTATTGATATCCAGAAGCTTGCCCGGGTAGGAGAGTGGATCAGTGATGAGGTCGGACGGCCGAATGAGAGTAGAGCTGGCAAGGCGGTGCTGGCGAAATTAAGGAAGCAGGCATAAGAAGTGGTGTGTATATGCATGTAATCACGTTGATGAATATGCAAGCGTAGAGGTCTGCAAGAATAAACGACATTCATGCCTTGCCGACGAACCTGCATTTGCTACACTGAACCAGGCTCGAACGGGGGGATAGACGTACTGCCCAGAACCAAGTCTTGCTTGCTCAAACACCGCGTGTATCTCGACAATCCTCGCCACCAGTCTATGTTCGCCAATTCTCCATACTAACCTACTCATCAAAGTCCATCAAAACAACACCTCAGAGTACCCGCTCAGAACATGTCACTCTGATTCATTCCAATCAGGTCATGCTAAACTCTCCCTCACCCAACAACCAATTACCCCCAAAGCTTCAATACTCCGTTACCTAATCGAACCAGTCCAACCTATGTTTTCCTCTGTTTGCCTCTGCGATGGTACATCTGAACGCACGGTTGATAAAACGCATTAGATATCGGCCCTTTTTCCCTCCTCTCACCACCCCCCCCTCCCCTCTCATCTTCAACCTCCTCACCTCCCCTCCTCCCCGCCCTCAATCACAACATCAGCCTCCTCCCCCACGAAGAAGCGGCTCCGCCGAAATCACGCGATTGGAACATGTTATCCGTGCTGTGGCACTGACTTGACTGACTGACTGCCCGTATCTGTGCGTGTATCTGTGCTCCATGCTCTGCATCAGTGCTCTGTATCCGTGCTCGACATCTGCTCACTCCGCGGCCCTATCCGACCGACTTTTCCACCCGCCAGCACGCGCATGCGTGGCGGAAAATGGACCCTAAAACTACAATATCGAATTTCGTTCTCGGTACCTGTGCGGGACAGGATAGGACAGTATAGTACGTACGTACCTGCGTCCCATCCATCCATCCATCTCATAGCCGTAGCCGTACCCGTCCGTACCTACTTCCGTCGTGCGTTGACGCTCGAGCGCACCGCGAGAAGAGGTCGAGATGTGTCACGGGGGATGACTGATGTGTTTGGTTTTTTTTGCAACCCCCCCCCTTTTTGTCCTCCTCTCCCCTTCTTTCTTTCATATAGCCGTGCGCGTTGTCTCCGCATGTGACTTTGCCCCTGACCCCCCTGACCCCCTTCGCCACGCGAGTAGAAGTCGAGCTCTTCTCTTCACGAGGGATGCAAGAACCGAGATGTCTGTCTGTTTTTGCAGCCTTGTTCCTATTTGCCCCCCCTTTGCTCCCGGTTTCCCCACAGACACAGACACAGACACAGACACATTCGAAGAAGGAAGTATACTCCGTGGATGGGGTCATGCATGTTGTGGCGGGTATTTGGTTGTTTGGGGGGTGTACACGTGTGGTGGCGCGTGTACTTGCTCCGCAAGGACTGAGAGAAGGGGGGAGGGGGTGCGTAGTCATGTTTGTTGGGACAGGGAGTTGTTGTTTTTGTTATTATTGTTGGCTTGGTATACATATGAGATTACGCGGGATGACGATGGTGGTGGTGGTGGTGGTGGTGCGATATCTGATAGACTGATTATGGAATGACTGACTGACTGACTGATTGATTGATTTATGGACTGACTGACTGACTGACTGATGAACTGACTGATAGCCTGACTAGCTGAATGATAGACTACTAACCGACCCACAAGCCAAGAACATATCTCAGGGACTCTACATAGCGAGAATGGTACTTTGAGGTGCCCTCCCAGACAAGCTATCTAGCCAGATACTCATAATACCTGATAATATTCTCCATCTGCTCCTGGTAAGAAAGGGGTATTTTTGCTTGGCCGGGTGTGACGAGCTGGGTATGACGATGATGAACGAGCGATTCAATACATAGCTCGCTTTTTGGAAGTAGAGGGTATGTGTGGATGTGATATGTATAGCTCAAAAAGGGAGACGTATAAATTAATTTATTATATTCTATAGATATTGGTTAAGTAGGGATTCAGGGAGACACGGGAGAGACACAGATTCAACAGTCTGAGTGGTGATCGTCATGCAGGAAGGGGGTATTTGTCAAATACATAAAGCAACGCAACGTATAATTCGACACAAAGATGGAAAAACCCGGCGACCGCTGTAACATATAAGACTCGCAACACACAACCTCAACCCCGTCAAAACTCTATTCTGACCACCACCCTCTAAACGCAACCTTCGATATCAACTTCATCCCACCTCCCCTGACACCCAGCACCCACTCATTCCCCCTCCTTCCACACACCCCTTTCCATACACCATCATCGTGCACCAATCGACCAAACCACCCCCTTTGCCTCGTCTCGGCCGTGAATCCCTACATCCTGCCCGCGCCGACGCTCTTCCTTCTACGTACTCTCAATCTCATATTACTATGTCCCTGTGATTGCAGGACTGCGTGTGCGATGGGAACATGCTCACCTAGTGCGTCGGACACAACTCTCCATTCTACCATACCCAGCGGGCGCAGTCGTCGCAGTAGGGTCAGCGGTGGCGGAGGTAGTCTTGGTGTTGTTTGGGCCATGCGTTTTTTTATTTTGCATTTTTGGTTGTTCGGCTGGTTTGTCCAGGGGAATGGGGTGATATGATAGAGGAAGGGGGCTTGAGAAAGTGATAGCAAAATCGGGACCGGGGAATGGGATCACAGTGATTCTATCTTTTCAACCAGGCAGACTGTTTGACTTTCTGTTTTTCTCACATATATCAATGTGAACGGTCTGGATGGCTGTTATGATGCCGTTCGCGCGGAAGGGGAAGGGCGCGCTTCCTCGACTCAGTGCCCTTTGTGACTTGGTTCGTTTTGGGACAGTCGGGTCTCTGGTACTCTGGTTGTCTGGGCTCTCTCGCTTCCAGCCTATTCCTTTTTTCTGTGTGTGACGTGTCCTGTGCCTGTGACGGGCACTCTCGGGATCGTCGGGAGTAGGGAGTGGTTGGACGGATCATCGGACTGCGAACTTCATGATGGACGGGTATAAACTGGTTCGCGAGAGCACGTGTATGTGTGTCAAGCCTTTTTCTGGTCCTCGGATGTAACAGACAGTCTTTCAGTCCTGATTCTTAGACATCGAGATGGACTAGTATAGTTATACGAGACTCTGGGTTGTTCTGATTACACGAGACAGGTTTTGGGGGAGTGATCAGTATTCTGCGTAAATCTTCTTGCTCAGTCGAATTAAAGAGACTCGCTCGGGACAGACAGGTTGTCGTGACTGACAGTGCGTTGAGCAGACTATGCGGTTCCATTATGCATCGCGACCAAGCCGTCGAAGGGTGAAGGACAAGTATAATAACACGAAACTCGAGTCTATCTATATCAACAAGACGTCCAGCGCAGCAAGCGTAAACACAATTCGAAGCAAACCAGCCGGCGAGTAGCTGTAAGCAAACCACAAACCTCAAGATCGAACCTGACACCGCTCTTCTCCCATAGCCGTTTCTTCGCGCCGTTAACACATCTTTCGCTGCATCGTCTGATACCGCCATAAACAGACCCTATATCGTCCTTGACCACATCCTCCCATCCTTGGCATCCATCCATCCATCCATCCATCCCCACCGACCAAACACAAGTCACAACTCACAAAGCAAAAAGCAGCCGTGAAACATCGGCGCCTCCAAACTGTCAACGTCACACAACAGCCTCGACTCCCGTCCCCTCCCCACAGCAATCCACGACACAGAACAGGTCGGCCCCCATCCACGCCCAATACATCGACGAGGCCGGGCCGTAGAGTAGACACACAATCACAACCACAATCACAAATCGCAATGCTGTATTCCGTCCCCGTCCCCGTTCCCCGATTCCCCAGTTCCCAATTCCCAGCGTGTGCCCTGTCCGCACGCTCGCCCGTTCGCTCTCTCCGTCGCCGATATCCCGATTTTCCGAATGGTTAGCCCCCCCTCCCTTCAAATCCTTCCTTCGCTGGGTACACACTCCCACACTCACACACACATGCAAACACTACACATGGCGTAATCGCAGGATCCGCCATGCATCATCCGTGGGTCGTGCTCGTGTGTTGTGTGTTGCATCCTACGCCAAGACACGACAAGGCTGAGTAGTTACTGTAGTTACATAGGTCCCCACAACAAAGGATCGATCCTACGAGACGGACGAAGGATCTTCCGCACAGGGGCTGGTATGTTACACCCCTCTCATTTATGTTCACTGATAGAGATCAATGATGGGATCTGGGGTATGAGGAGGAGGAGGAGGAGGAGGAGGGAGGGGAGGGGTGGTATGTTGTAGGAAACAAGATGCGTAGTCCGTAAATGGAGGGCCGGTCCGCGCTGGTTGGTGAGGCTGTAGGGCGAGGCGAGGCGAGGTCGGGTGCTCCCTTTGTCCCCTGGCTGGCTGGCAGCTGGCTGGACCGAGCGAGCGAGCCTTAGGCAGACAGGTCCGTAGGCACCATCGACAGTCTATCTCAACTCACCGTTTACGACACACGCAAGATGCAAAGAATTTGACTTGTGTGATCATCTTTTCACCGCTCCAGTATCTCAACATCTATTGTTAGCATAGGCATAGATGGGTGGATGCGCTTGTCTAGTCGTGTTGACGATGTGCTACGTACTAGCCGCTCCCGCGTTTACACGGAGGGGGCCAAGAGCAACAATGACATCTTGCTTGCCACTCAGGTTTCAACGCAAGCGCCGTCTAATTTTGGTGATACAATCCTGAAAGTGGCCGATTGGTGTGTATGATAGAATTACATGCCATCATATAATGCAGCGTCGATGTAAGTCACACGTGATGGTCGAAAAATATGAACTTACTGGGGAACAAGTCCACTTGTCGAAAGATCAGATCAGGTATCGGGGGACGTGGTCGAGCCCAGAAAAGCATGTCACTCAATCCAAAACCAAACCTGCCAAGCAGGAATCAGCTATTTCCCAATATTCTGGATCTATGTGCTTGTGGGCCTCAAGATGTTCGATATCGGAGTGCATCTACATCAAGGCAAAGCGGACCAAGAACCCCTACACGGACAAATACTTTGTATACTTTGCAATGTGATACAGGCACGATCTCCGTCCATAGTGGTCACTGGTGGTGTGGTGCGTCGGATACTGATATCCACGCTGTCTTCGAGACATGGCTCCCTTATCGATACGCCAAGCCATGTTTTATACGATCCCAAAGAACTGGCAAAAAAAGCCCCAAGGTCATCCATCAACATGGCGCCATCGGATGAGAGCGAAAAAGGGCTTCGACAAGCTGGCATGTGCTTAGTCTGCTTGACAGAGAACTCGGACGTCTTGTCTTCTTTTGGGTTGTTGTTTTCAGTATAGACAAGTGTCCAGCAGAGAGACCTAGCTAAACATATCGGCATTGTCGAACCCCTATTCTACGCAGCGGCCAGCGCTGTCTGTTTATGCGCATCCAGGGCTGTACTGCTCTCGTGTACAGGTATGTGCTATCGCTTGACGTGACAAGAGCCTTTGCCGAGCCTGCTGCCCCAGGGGAGATCAAACCAGGGTATGAAGCTCGACCTTCGCAGGAATTAGTTCTAGCATATCAAACTGGCCTTCATCGATAACAAGGCCATGCCCTACCTAAACCAGGATGCGCAGTGGGCCGGCCAGTAAGGGTATGCTCTGGTGATCATTCGCTAAGCAGGTACGCAATGCAAGCCGACACCAAGCTAATGCGACGATCAGATGACTGCACTGGTGTGGAGTTTTAAAAATCGGGTTGTTCACTCGGTATGTCGGGAAGTGCATGTCTGACACTTCATACCCTGTGTATCAGCGAAGTCGAGGTTGAATTGCAGCGAGCGGAAATGAACGTCAAGACCGGGACGAGGTAGAAGACTGCCCCAGTTCTTCAGCCTTGTGGGACGTCCGAGCACTGACTGCGCCTCGTATTGTAGCTGAGATGTAGCGAATGCAAAAGTAAAAGTTGTCTAAAGTGAAAACTGTGTTGGTCGAGACAGCGTCACCGATCACGTGAGACATTCCGATTACCTAAATGCGACATGACATGTAGTGGGCCGCAGTGAGTGGCAGACGGTGGCACGTGTGTGTGGGGGGTAAATACAGGATTACAGGCTGAGATCTCGGGTGCGTCCGATGGAATATAGTAAACGATAAGGTTGTAGCTTTGTTTTGTGGATCATCATGAATATCAAAGGTATCGCGTGCAGGCGCTTACTTTTCCATGTCAATAGACTTCCTGTATAACAGTCTGTATACAGCGAGTCATGCAGAAAAAAGGAAGCAGAGTGCTTCGGGGGCCTTAAGCCACCACATATCGCTGCGACCGAGCAGCCTTACCCTGGCCAAGGAAGCCTTCGAGAATGCGTCAAGGGCGGCATCAAGGCGGCAAAGGCTTCATTATGGCGGCGAAGGCTTCGTGGCTAGAAAGCTTACCCGCCTTCTACACAAGAGCCCCATGACGCTGTGGATTATCAGACCCATTACTGTACAAAACAATGTCGTGTATGTACCCATATGGCGAGGCTGTTTACATAGAAGTGTCGAAATGTCTTGTATCCAGGCCACGCGCTCGCACGTTGAAGTCTTTACACCCTTGTAGCGATGATGGCTCATGGGATTTGGACAATCTCACAATACCCCTTGGCAGCTTGGCTTTGGCTGCATTCTGCAATGTATAGCCGGCTCGAGCGCAGGACTGCTGTGCTACTGCTAAAGCTTTTAGGTGTTGACACTCTGTTGGCTCTGCGACGTTGTGGTTGGCAGACCCATTTCCAGGCTCCATCCCGGGCCAACTGTTCGACGCCGCAAGTCGTGGGGGATTCCACAGGGCGTTGACATGATTCTTTCACACATATCATTATCAGCAGATCAGGCTCTCTATAGTCATGGTCAAAGCGTCTATCTGTTGACGTTCCTGACCGCTGGAGAGAGTACGAAAAGTCGGCAGCTGATGGTTCTCGAAGTGCACTAGGTGAGCCTTGACATGCCTGATAGGCGTGCTGGCCCAATGAACGTACCAGGGGCCACAGGCAGATCTACCTGCACGCACGATGAATGGCCACCAGAGGGCTGTTTGTTTCCTGATTCCACCTGGCCTGTCAACATTGATCTACTGCAGCTTATTCGGTGTGCTGTTCGTCCACGATACCATACAACAGCAGACACGAAAGAAACACACCTGTCCTGTGCCCGCTCTTCGGCTCAATTTGAAGTCCGGTCCTTGGCCATAGATGAGACAAAGAGGGGTCTACAGATATCCCCAGGGAAAAGGCAGTCGAAGCAAGCTAGAAGGTTACTGGGCTTTTCGATGCGTCTTCGACACAGGCAGCTAGCTAATGGCGGCTGCCCGCTGGCCTTCTGACGGACATCATCAACATCATCATCAAGCATCAAGCGGAGCTGTAGCCAATCTCAAGCAGCATTATGCGCGGTCGGCTCCGTGGCCAGATCCGGTAAGGCATGGAGAGTGGGGTGAACAACAAGCAGTCTCACTCGCTGAGGACGGGCATATGCGGGAGGGGGTGGCTGAAATTGTCTAAAGCAGCGGCTCCCTCATCTCTGCCCCGGACGCAAGCAAGCGGTTCCTGAGCTGTAAGAGCGCGGCGATGGCGCATCTTCTGCTGCAGCGGCGAGGGCGTATGGGGGGGCGTTCAGGCCGTTGATGGCCGTTTGAAGCTGGGGTGGTGATTGGGAATTTCAAGGGGAGAGGCAATGGGAGGACCGATATGCTGCATCGGCGGACCCTGCCCTACAGACTAGCTGCATGTCCCGCCGGGCGAGGTGAGACTGGGGAGAGCTGGCTTTGGTGACTGGCTCCGAGAAAATGTGGAGGAAATCAAAGTGTATGTATGGAGTGGGTGTATGTGTATGGTGTATGTGTATGGTGTATGGTGTATGTATGGTAAGAGGAGAGACTGCTAGACTGCTAGAGAGAGACAAAGGAAAAGGCCCGTGCTGGCCCTGCGCCACTGACAGCCCACCGGCCCCATTCATCCATCATCACCCGCTCCTCGCTCTCCTCGCTTCGACAGCACCGATGTAACCCTTCGCCGCTGGCAGGCGATGTGGTGGAGTGGCCAATGTCTTGCTCTCTTTGTAGTCTTGTAGTCTTGTAGCTGGTTTCCTGTAGCCTATGGCCATGTAGCCACCGAGGTCGTCCTAGTGCTGGCATGCAAATGTGTAACACCCTGCTGAAATGGCGACAGCGTAGCGCGAACTCCCATCATCAAATAGCAATCCTCTCTTGCTCGTCTTCTCGATGCCGAGGGGCAATCAAACAGGGCACAGGTCCGGAAGGCTGAGGCCAACGAAGCAGAGTGGAGGAAAGGGGAGATCAAGAACGTCTCCTGAGTTCTGAGAGGTCGAGTATAGATGATGAACACAGATTCGGTCTCGTAGTAGCATCCCCAGACGCCTGAACAAGACCCATTTTCTTTTTGGTCTGTCTGTCTGAGAAGTACACTCTAAAAAGTCCTTGAGAGAGGCCAGCTGTTTTTCTACGCTAAGAACAGTCCTGGTCAATGCAACAGCTTGGCGACAACAAGGCCTATTACCTATTCTCTGCTTCTGTCACCACCTCCCCCCCCCTCCCCCCTCCCCCAATCTTCTGCCCCTCGTCTCTGATATCGACATACACCCCGGTAGCCCCGGGGCGTTCTTCTGTGCTTTAGTGAGGATCTTATCTGGACAGGAACTGAATGGTGCACAGCTCCACAGCTTAATATTGGCCATGTAGTCGCTAATCCTGAACCATCGTGCGCATATTGCCTTCATTGTTCCATTCTTGACAATTCATATGGTCCAGGTCTGCAGGTTGCAAACTTTCTAAACTCCTCATTCTCAGTTTCCATTACCCCATCATACATACGCCTTCCTCTTCACCATGTCTACTTCAAACGCCTCTACCGCTACCCAGACCTTGGACCCACCGCCGGCCAAAGAAACGTCACAGGCACAGGCACAGGCCACAGTTCCTCGCAAGCGAAGAAGAAGAGCTCCAGCAAGCGGTGCTGCCGAAGACTGCTTTACTTGTCGTAAACGTCAGACCAAGTGTGACCGACGTCGTCCATACTGCACTCAGTGTATTGAACTTGGCAAAGAATGCTCCGGCTACCGAACCACGCTGACTTGGGGAGTCGGAGTTGCAAGTCGCGGCAAGCTTCGTGGCATGTCCTTGCCTGTACCAAAGTCACCATCAAAGAATGATAGCACCAGCAAGGAGACAAAGATCACCAAGACTGCAGCTTCAAAAAGCACCGTCAGCACCCCTTCTGTCTTCACTCCAGCGCCGGCTGCTTCTCGCCAAAGCCCAGACTTCAACCACTATGCCTCGGCACCAACCACCAACCATATCGTCAGCAATGCTCAGGACTACTTCGCTGTAAACGCTACAAGTCCGATTCCAATCCCAACTGCTTCGGCTCAACAAATGAACTGGCATGTACAGGCTAATCCCTTTGACTTCAACGAGAAAGTCTTGAGTTCGAACCACCTGCAGTCTAGGCCACAGATTGGTCGTATCTATACGTCCATCTCATCCTATGACACAATCTCAGCCTCGACTGGATCCATCAGCGCCTACAGTGATCGGGATTATCCTTCGCCTAGCGACTTCAGCCAACCGGACGATTTCAGCTACACCGATTCGCATATTCCATCCTACCCCGGAGTTTATATTAGCGAGCCACATTCCTATGAAAGTCTGTCTCGCCAGACGTCCTATGGCCTGACCAGTGACGCCATGAGCTCTAGCATGAGTTCGGATCAAAGTCAACATGATTTCCTGGACAGCGCTGGAATCCATGGCTCGTATAGCTCGGCAGGAGGAGACTTTGTCAAATTCGAGCCAATCTATGAGCATGACTTGCAGCACAGCATGGACATGGTCCCCCAGCACTCTCCAACCAGCTACTACCAGCAGATGGAGAACTTGTTGGTAGATAGCTTAGCAGGCGAGTCCGGAGTCTTTCCACCCAATACGGCACCATTCCTGACAATTCCCCGTAGTGTACTCCCCCACCAAATATACCAATTGTCGCCTCGCCTGCGATTCTTGCTCGACTACTATGACAAGGCCATCTGCCCAGTTCTGGTCGCATTCGATGGTCCAACCAACCCATACCGGATGCACGTGATGCACCTGGCCATGGAGGACGAGGGATTGATGAATGCGATTGCTGCCCTGTCCACCAACAACATTCGCATGAGGGGCGGCACAAACATGAAGCGCCTCGGGTACGACCAGACTTCATGCTCGAGTCCTGGCGGCTCCCAGTCCATCCTTCCAGATAGTGCATACGCCTCAGTGTCTGCTCAAGAGATGCGGGACTTCCAGGGCGAAGCGACACAGGAGGAGTTGCGCTACAAGGCTCTGTCAATTGAGGTGTTGAACCAACAGCTAGCAGATCCCTCACAGGCAAAGAATGATTCAGTCCTGGCGACTCTTCTTGTACTTTGCCTGTTCCACGTTTGCGACAGTGGATTCTCCAAGTTCAAGACTCAGCTGGCTGGGGTGCAGAAGCTGCTGAGCCTGCGCGATCGCTCGCATCAATCGAACTTCGTGGGCTGGATCGAGGTCTTCTTCACCTGGTTTGATGTCATGAACTCGTGCGTGAACGAGCGGGAGACAGAGGTGCGACCCGAGTCGCTGGACATGCTCAATCTTTCCACCAATCTCGGCGCCTTGGAGCATCTCGTCGGCTGCGAGGGACGGCTGTTCAAGTTGATTGCCCGTCTCGGTCGTCTGAATCTCCTGAGCCAGAATCGGCCTGTCCGTGGGTCTGATGCGACGCCTCGTCCATCGCCTCAGCCCAGACGAGCCAAGGACTACTACAGCCTCACGTTCGACAATCTTGATGGCAATGGCTGGGGACCCCTGGTATCAGACTGGGATGACGGGCGTTCGGACTTTTGGCTTGAGTGGCAGTACGTACGCGAGCGATTGCAGGAATGGGAGCTGCACACTGCCCCGCCATCACAACAACAATCACATGCCAGTAGCCCCCCTGTCGCAGCGATGTGTGCAGTAGTAGCACCAATAACACTTGATGCACCTCAGCGTGACCTGCTGCACATCAGCGAGTCTTTCCGCTACGCCGCCCTCCTTTACATCGAGCGGTTGGCCAATCCAGACCTCCCGTCGTCTGCAATGGTCTTCCAGAACCTGGTCGCGCAGGCCTTGTATCACATCTCACATATCGGCATCACCTCGTGTGTCAACAAGTTCCTCCTCTGGCCCCTGTTCATTGCCGGGACCGAGTGTGTGGACGAGCATCACCGTGCCATTGTCAGACAACGCTGCGTCGAGATTCAGCGTGAGAGTGGCTTTTTCAACAATCTGAGTGGGCTCGAGGTACTGGAGAGGACATGGAAGCAAGACTACATGCCAGCATCTGGCGGTCCGTTCAAGTGGCGAGCGGTCATGGACAAGGTGGACGGAGAATACGTTTTGGTGTAAGGGTACATAGTTTTCTTTGTTTATGTCATTGCATGAGACTTCAGATGGAACGAGCGATGTATGGACAACTCGTAATGTGTTTGGATGTGTTATGACTGCATTGTATGGGGATATGATGATGTAACGCATGCATAGGGATGGCGGCGGTCTACTTTGTTTATTCATATCACATGGTTGCGAGATACCTCTGGTCTTACTGGCATGCATTCTTCCCTACACTGGTATACAGAAAACAAGGGCAATCATCACATTACTCACAACCAATTTCAACGTTTTCAATGCGTCTGCGAGATTCATTGCGCAAGCATCTAAGCGAAGTCACTACCAGGCAGTGCACGTCACGGATGGGCCCGCACATAACACTATCGGAGCACTTGAAAGCACTTAGAAGCCCTTGATGCACTCAAAGCACTCGAAAGCACGTAAGAAGGAGCATATTGGAGTCATACGACTCATGAACAACATTCTTACGCAGAGCAGGATGACATTAAGGTTGAACTACCCCATACGCGTTAGCCGATCATCCAGCCGGCAGAGATGTTTGATGTTCACTCAGCACGTCGCCGGTCCGGATCCGTTCCCAGCCTCTTTAGAGGTGTAATCTCCGCGACCAGCAATCAACGTCGTTCTATTTCATCCGACCGAGAAGCCCAGGAGTCTCACCATTCACTTCTCCCCTGCCTTGGCAAGCGTGTAGCGTTTATAATTCGGCATCCTGCCAGACTCGGCGCCTGATCCTTAATTTCAGAAATAAAAGTCACTGCCGCGAAGGCACGTTCGAGGAACTTGAGGCTCGAGCTCGACTCTCGAGCACCTCACTGCAGATGGATATGGATATGGATGCGCCCCACACAACACGAGCATACATAGCACCTGCGCTTCTATCTACCCCACAGGTGCTGGTGCTGGTGCTGGCTTCACCGCACATTCGTGATATTGAACCGGCTGTATATGAAGCGCCGACACTAGTTTGACCGTTGACAGCCACAGTCATGGGAGGCAGCATTCTATGCCCTGGGTGGCGGGATGCGCTTTGTTGATCCTCCGCTGACCTGTACGTGTGGCGATCTCGTGCCCACCACACGCACGTCGGAGCGCGCTCCAACCTTAACCCTCCAAAGCCAGCCCGCGATGGGGGAAAAAGCCCCCACTCGCGGGCGTGCTGATCCCGCCGCGGCTGGCTGCGCCTGTTACGAGAGATAGCCAGCCAGGACGTCGACATTGACGTTGATTTACGTGATTAGCCGAAAGAGAGACACACAACCAGACGTACCAGGCCAGACGCGGCAGCGGTAAACGGAAGCCCAGCATCATTTTGGGTCGAGGTCATTGCGTCGTCGGCCCCATCAATGTTGGTAATTGTATGTAATGTACATACATATTGACCGTTAGATAGCCCGAGCGTTGCATATTGGACTTGCGAACGTGGGATGTCATCACCAAAAGCATTACACTGGGTATCAAAGTGCTTGCTTGATCTGGGGCCAAGGGATAGAGGCTTAGCCGCTTTTGACTGCTGGACTGACTTGATACTGACACATACAGCGCGCGCAAGTACAAAGTAGGGGCCCTGTGCCGGTCGGCCTGCCCGCGTACGGCGTCGGGCTAGCAAAAGCTTGATCAAAACAAGCTCATGAAAGCTGGGTCTGAGGTCACATCGGCGGTCATGCCGACAGGTCATACTTTGCCTGTGGCTTGACACCGCCCTCATCCAATCCTACACGGCATTGATGGCAAGCTGTTCCCAGCAGTGGTGGGGTGGACTATGTAGATAGTATTAGATACACAGCCAGGATCTACTTAGACTTCTCCCTACTTGCCCCCTCCCCCCCTACCCTTATCACTGCTCGGAGACTAATCATTCACGGTTAGGAGATCGACAACATAAAGGGTCTGAGCGGTAACCATCGGACCAACGCCGTATCGCAGCTCGCTTGCCTCCTTCATGCAAAGGCGTCAGGAAGCTTTTACCACCCCGTGCACCAAGAACGGGGGGAGAAGGAGGCTGTTGCTGTGTTCGCATCTTGCAGCTCGCGCTCGTGCCTGGAGGAGACCGCCATCCTCATCTCTATTGTTCCTGATCTTGCTAACTGCGGGATGTAGGCGTGTCAATACGAATCCTTCGTAATTCTAGACGGATAAATAGATGGACGTACAGACATACATGGTTGTGCTGTACCAGGCTGACTACGAGGATCCGCGCGATCCATGGCTGGGGTGGGCTGGCTATCTGTACCACTGGCTGAGCTAGAAGTACTCTGGAAAGGGAACATATCGATAACCGATTATGCAGGTCACCACCCGCGCGCCCGCGCACAATCAATTATACAGCAATATTCCTGGCGAACTTTAAACAGTCCTTCGTTCATGCATCATCAACATCAGCATCAGCATCATCGAGATCCAAAGGCCAACAATAGCTGCAAGATAGCTTACGCTCGCCTTGTAGCGGCCCAGAAGCGCATTCACTCTATACCGTCCCAGCTTGTATGCATCTCCGAGCGGCCCTGGGATAGCCAACTTAGAATATTCCGTGCGCGTTCTGTCGGCAGTAGAGCGCTTCCTGTCGGGTGTCGTGTCGGTAGCGATAGTTCTACGACATCATTTTCATACACAACTGCCGTTCATCCTAGACTTGGGGGGACTATTACTCATCAAATCGCTTATACAGAAGCAATAGTAGAGACTCGTTAAGATTCACAAAGCTAACGCATCGTGCAACCCTTTCCCGGCCCCCGTATCGACGAGACCGCTTCTTGGCACACTCTTAAACTTATTACCCCCAGATCAATCCTTGCTGCGACCTCTGTACCTGCTCACGGTGCAGTGCAGCGGCAACGGACGGTAGCTGCAAGGCAAGCATCGTCAGCGTGGTCGACAATAATACTTGAAAGCTCATATCCTCGTCTCGGTGAGCTGTGAGATGGAGACGGAGGAAGCTACTCCAAAGTGACACCATCAACATCAACATCTACCACTCTTTAAGACATTACCTAAAACATGCTGCCGAGACGGTCACATTCACAGCATCGTCTTGTCGTCGGGGCCATGGACCTGGTTCGGGCAGAAGAACGCCTCGCTGCATAGAAGCCTGCACGGAAATCAAACAGAAGCCGCTACGATCTCCCTACTTACTTCTCCGCATCCATGGAGTTTATAATACGTTAATTCGAAACGCCACTGCACCGGCACCACACATATTCTATAAAGCTGCATCAAACACACGAGAAATCCTGGAGATCTGCACGCGCCTTGCCATGTTCGATTATATATCCGTAAGTTTGGCCAATCGCCTATGGATAGGTGCCTCTTCGCACGTAAAGATGCAACTAGACCCTTTACAAATAACCTCGAAACACTTACTATATAGTCTCTGCTTGGTTCCATTGGCCACGGCGTCTTGTTATTTCCGTTCCCGGTAAAAGCACCCAATCCCGCGTAGTAGTGCACCATAGCTATGCAAGCCTCTGCTATACGATGGTGCCATGGCTGGCTTTAGTGGCCATCCCGTCGCAACGCCAAGGGGGTAGTAGTATCCTATAATATCACAAATCGAAGCCTGCACAGAACGTCTAGAAACATTGCCCCGGGGCGAGGCTAGGGCGGATGGATAAGCTTGTTGAAACATAAGCGATGAATGTGCAGCGGCATGTCGGGAGTCACAGCAAGGACTGACACATAACAAGGTGCGGCGCCCGCGGGCGGCTTGAGGAATGGTATTGGATCATTCTCCCCTTGAGCTTCTAATGGCCGATCCTAGAAAAAGCCACCCACAGCCACCAGATTCTCCTGGCTGATGGGCTAACACGCCACTAGTTAGTCAGGTGTACAGCCTTGAGGGGGGGCTGTAAAAGCCTCGGCCGCTGAGAATGTACAGAATAGCTCCAAGCAGTAACCGTGAATAGCCAGCTTGATCGATACACGTGACTAATATTCTAGTCTGCTTTATAGTGAAAAGTGCGAGAGGACTATCATCAATACTCGAACTGGCAAGGCGTGGTGTGTGGGTCTTTGCAGCCCGCAAGACCGCTCTATCCGCTCTATCAAAAAGCTGATGACTGTCTACACATGCATGCATAGTACTTTCCTTCGCATGTGCTTCCCTTCGAGTCAGTGACTTTCAGTCCACAGCATCATCCCAGAAGAAATCATCCAAGGAAGCCCTGTATCAAGCACGCAAAATGCTAAACAGAAAACCATGACTCTTAACACAATGTAAAATATTGGCACCATCTCTCGAGTCTCGACCATTCATCCGGAGGTCGCCGGCAGATAAGTCCTTGACCATGGACCGTCGACTATTGCATAGATCTCAAGCAGCAGGGTTTACCTACCTTCGATCCCTGTATCCCGTTTTGTTTCATTTATCGCATAAGAACATCCTTGAGCCTTCTAGAAGGAAGTCCTGCATTCTGTAGGGTTGACTAACTAGCTAATGACTCGCATTTCCAGTAGTCTCCCGTTCGTCTTATCTTCTGCTTCAACGCTTCTGCAGGATACTGTAGGCTCTTTACTACTAGTATATGAGTCAAGTGGTAAACTTCAAGCATATTATGCTTAGCAACAGTGGGTGCAAGCAGTCCCTGGTCGCTCTTTTTTAGATAAGGACCTTACTAAATAAAATCACTTACTATACCTAAACTTTTTTTTATATAGAGTTAATGGTTTGAAGAATATAGATTGAAGGACTTTATTCCTTTGTGGTATGTACAGATTATTTACTTTATTCAGCTATGGGAGTGCTACGGAGACTAATCTAATTCAAAGATTAACGTTCATCTTTGGCGTAAGTATTGTTCTTACATATAAAGGTTATGCAATATTCAACTCTATTACATAATCAGTATAGATAGACCGCGAGAATCTCCATATAGTTGTATTAAGTTATATCTATGTTACTACTAGATCGTGGGCCAGCCTTTTAATCCAGTAAGTTACTATTATACTATATCTAGAGGCCTATGCTAACTTCTCGGAGACGTTCTTAAGCCTTACCTAGTTAATAGAATTTACAAGTTAGGTGCGACCGCGTCTTAGTAGAGGGCTAGTTTAAAGAATTATACAAAAGCACCTTCGAGCTATAATGCCTCATCCTAGAAGCGTCGTAGGTACTTACTTAGCTGTGAGTGGCGTCATGTCTCTTAGAACAGCTTGTGAGGGGCGTCAAGGATCTTGAACGACCTGTGAGCTCTGAGGGCGGTCAAGGATCTTGGAAGGTGAGCGCGAGCCTCGCCAACTCGAATTCTATATTCTCTCTTTCCGGGGTCATCAGATTCGCCGGCTTTGTCGCATCGTGACGCGGAGCACTTCATGCCCACGTCCATTCCCAAGTTCATATTCGATTCCATCCTACCGACCTAGTAAGATCTATCTTACGAAACTCCAAATGGCCGAGATCTATGACACCGACAGATTTGCGCAATTGTACTACGCAGAAGGACTCACCTTGGATAATCTGGCTCTCGCAGCAAGATTTCTAAATACTCTCTTTTTCATGGGAGACATCGAGTCAGCTTTTGTCGGAGGCTGGGCGCTTCTCCTGCGCGGAAACACAAGACAGACACGAGATATCGATATAGCTGTTGGGACAGATATGCCCACGCTGAAAGCCTATCTCGTCCAGCAGGCAAGGTACGTATACTTCGAAAGCTGTGTCTCTGACTAAGTGAGAGTTTAGGGTATGCTTCCCACAAACTCATGGAGAAAGCACTGTCACAATTTTTGTCCAAACTGGAAAGAGCTTTGACGCCGACTACCCGGATGTTGTCGACTATCCAGTATATGTGGACATAATCATAAGCGGTGAGTGATATAGATCATTGCTGCTTGCACATAGAGTCGCTTACTTGGAGAAAGGTTATCTTAACACGCCTCGTCCGTTACACGAAGGTACAGAGTTTATATTTCCAGAAACGGAGAACATTCAAGGAACAGGCCCGTTTCAGGTGCTCAATCTCTTCAATCAGATGAAAGCAAAGCTCTCAGCTTTCCGCACTCGCGGTAAATTGTCCAAAAATGACTTCATAGACCTGATTTTCTTGGTATTCCGGTACTATGACGACATTCCTACTTTCAAGCATAGCTTGAACTCCGAAGAGATTGCCATGTTTGTAGAGGAGTATCAGGAGGTGTACGGCCAAGACGAGGAGTCCGTCGCATGGGTAAAGGAGGTCTTACAGTAGATCAAGGGATTATGCAACGAATTCGAACCATAATGCTTCACGCTCACGTCGATGCTGCTTATCCTTATCTGCTTAGCTTAGGGAGACAGTATAATGTTATAAAGTGAGTGAACAAGTCTGCAGGGTTGAAGTGAGCCGGAAGCCCGGGGGAAATCAAAGAGTGTTATCGAATGGATCCAATCATTTTCGTTCGGCGGATCATTTCTCCGCTCACCGTGTTACCTTATTCATGAATGAAGCGCGTCGCCTGTCTTGAACAACTCCCTTACTAGACTATTTACCATGGCACACAAAACTCAAGAGATTTCACAAATCATCGTCGCCCTAGAGACCCAGCATATCACCTGTTGCATCGTGGGAACAGCTGCACTAATCCATTACGGTGCTCAACGAGTGCTTCATGTAAGCCTGCAGCTCTAGAAAACAGCGCCCGAGCTGAATTTCATAGGACTGGGAACTTTGTGTTCCATCATCGCTCTACCACCAGGCTGTCGAGTACTTGTCTTCCGAGGATGAATCATCTACTCCTATACACGCTTGCCGACCATCCCGTCCACAACCTAGCTCGACTAACCATCTACATGCGCGTTTCCTCTGCCCGTCCGATCGTTCAATATTCGTTGTATTACCTGACGAGGAAGTCCATTTGGATCTGAGCCGTACTGAACGAGTTTACGATGCCAATAACATCCCATACCCTGCTTTGCGCGATCTTGCACAGAGCCTCCTTGACACAAGTAATGAGGTTGGCCTATGCGACCTAGTTGATGGGGCAGATATCGATATTGAATGGGGCGTGACGAATCTCGACCTTTCCGGTACCAAAGATGTGGACTGGGCTGTTCAGATGAACTCGAGAATCAAGCGCCTGTGCGAACATCCGTCTGATAGAGTCGCCATTTTCCCCACTTGTTCGAGGCCTAGGCGGGAATTTTGGTCGCACATTGCGAATGCGAGCTCAAAGAAAGGTAGACTGGGCTGCCAAAAATCGCCAAGCTGCTTTGACACACGATTTCGTCTTGCTGCTAGACCAGCAAATGTTGCATCTTTGACGTCGGCCCACGGGGCAGGCTGACGTTGCAACCAGGCTTGGTCGATGACAGGGAGAGCACTACTTTTGGTCTCGTGTGTATGAGCTCGGAGTGAGTAGATATCATTGAATATCGCGATACTGGGGTCGTATATGCGAAGGGCTGACCTGCTGAGCAATGATCGTAATGATCGTTGTCCGTAATGAAGCTACCACACTAAGAACTTCATTACTGATCATGCTAGACGTGAGAAAGCAAGCAGGCACACGTTGCGACCAGAAATTAATGTTTCGTAGTAGCTGGTCTGGCAAGCAATACGTGTGGTGCGAGTGGGAACATTCAGCAGTGTTGCGACAGATGCATCCTTGGAATGTCAATGCACTGAAATTACTGTCAAGCCAGGCCGATGGACAAGCCACCTGATTACTGGACACACCTTGCAGATGTTTTCAGGATTCTTATCGGTCATGTACAGTTCTGCAGCCTGCTCGGCTTGCAGAAAGGCAAGGCTGTACAGTTGTTTGTGTAGTAACGAAAAGGTACCCTCTTCAAGGGATTATCGCTGGCCAGGCTCGTGTTTACTTGCCAGTCAGGCCTCAGATTCGAACTTCAAGTGGGTTCTTGGATGGTAGTGCCAGAGACTGCTATCTGCTACTGTGTGTTGTAGGGAAAAGGTTGCAGTTGGAAGGGCTTTCTATGGAGCACAGGCCTAGATATATATGAGTGGATGAATGGACATCATTGTAGTTCGACATCTTCCTCTCTTCTCACATACATCAAGAGCCCACTGTCATCTGACCATTCACTCTGCTCCGGAGGAGGGAGGGGGACTCCACTCAAGCATAATCAGCAGCCTCAACATACTCGGGAAACGAACAAATATTAGACAAAACACGAATAACAAGCACAAACGGTTT
The DNA here is from genome assembly GCF_010093815.1 of Pseudovirgaria hyperparasitica. NCBI lineage: Eukaryota > Fungi > Ascomycota > Dothideomycetes > Acrospermales > Acrospermaceae > Pseudovirgaria > Pseudovirgaria hyperparasitica. The sequence continues at coordinate 1,630,141 of NW_022985550.1, forward strand.
ACATCTACTACAACACATAATCCTTCTTTCTGTGCTTTTGCCCGTAGCAAAACAATCCCCCCCTTCTTCCCCCTTCTCTCACAACATCATAGCTGTAGTGTAGCGAGCTATTGAAATATTCAACCTCCATTAGCTGAACCTCTACGCCTAGCCCTTGTGTGTCCCCGTACCGTAGACATAATTATATCTCGTCACCATCATTACGTAGACTGTCGTAGAATCACTACCGCCCATTGATTTAGTCTTTGTTTCCACAGTGTTATGTGCACCCCGGAATGTATTGTTGCTTCAATGGGAGGAGGAGATGTGTATAGGGAGAGCTTAGCTTATTATGTTTTTATCTAAGCTCGTCTTTGAGTCTCTGATTGACCACGACCCCTGCCTGATATGCACTATGGCTCTTAACTCACTGCTCACATGTTCGCTTTAGAGAATATCTGCATGCTCATCCTCATGCTCACGCTTACAGTTGGTTGCTAGATATATATGTGTGCAGTGTATATATTCTCAAATAGTGCGAGGACAACAAACATTTGCATGTGATATGTAGGACAAACTATATAGATAGACATCCGATTTGGGGTATAGATATGGAGACTAGGCTGTGGACTGTGGACTGTGCAATGCTGGTCGAATGCATAGGACAATCCGAGGGTATATTTATAGATCAGAGTTCAAGCAAAGTCAGGGTAAAGCGTCAAGTCCAAGAAGTATAAGAAGTTTAATCTTACCTCCTGACCATATGCTTAAGAACGGACAGATAGACAGTTAGTCAGAAGGAAAATGTGTCATTATAATCTCTGCCAACGGTATTCATTGACCAACCCCTCCACTCAGTCTATGTAGTGCTTCGCCTGTATCTACCATATAAATCACCAATTCTATCCATGTACATCCAAAGGACATGGGTGTAGTGCCCACTGACGGCAAAACTTTTCGTATATTCGTACACACTAGCATCATAGTCAGACACGCAGCGCACCACATCATACCATACCACACTGCATAAACCCCACCGCATGAACCGAGCTAAGTCCAAGCCCAAGCCCAAGCCTAACCCATAGCATCATCATGTCATTGCAAAAAACCCGACAACGCTAACCCAGGATATCCTGATCAAAGGAACATCCTTCTCATACGAGCAGCTATAACAAGGCATCATACTCCGGATTCACCCAACCAGGCTGCCCACACGCGCCACGAATCCGCGCGCCGAAGAAATGCAACGCCGCAAGCGCCGGAACACTGACGAAGAAGGTGATAATACCCTGCGCCGCAAACGTCCAGGTATACCCCACCGCATCAACCCAGGGCACGATGAAGAACGGATTGACAAACGCGGACAGGTTGAGGATGACGGCGTAGAATGTGACCATGGCCATGGATTGGAGCGGGTAGCAGTCGACGACATACGCCGCCACAACGGTGTTGCCCATCTGGATGCCTGCGCCGAAGAGGAAGAAGGCGATCTGCCCGACGATCCAGTGGTAGCCGCGGTCGATGCTGATGCCCCAGATAACGAGGCCGATGGCGCTGAGCAGGGCGGCCGGGTACGCGAGCCAGAGGCGCATCTCGGCGGTCCTGACGCCGGCGTTCCGCTTTGCGAGCTTGACAACGAGCCAGTCGGATAGGGTACCCGAGCAGAGGATTTCGGAGAGGAGGGTGCCGAGAATCAGGCCGATGAAGAGGAGGCCCTGGATCTGGGGCGCGTATTGGGCGTAGGCGACGGGGATGTAAGTGATGACGCTGAGGATCCACCAATACCAGGCGAACGAGTAGATGCCGAGAGCGAGCGGGACGACGGCGTACTTGAAGGTGATGAGGAAGCGGGTGAGAGCGCCCCAGATTGGAGGATGGCGCATGCCCGGGACGGGTGTGAGGTTTATGAATGGGAGCTGCGTGGTCCGCTTGATGGAAACCTCAGATGCGGCATGCTTGCGTCGGTCGGCCTTCTCGACATCGACGGCTGAGGCATGACTGTCTGTGAAGGGCATTTTATGCAGCATCTGGTTCCTCGGATACAGAGTCTCGGGCAGGAAAGCGATTTCCGCGGCAAGAATGACGCCGAAAAAGATGGCACTCAGCCATTGGATCCAGAATTGGTCGACAAGCCAGATGAATCCCCCGATCAAAGGACCAACTAGCAGACCCATGTCGATAGCCAGCACCCAGAGACCAACTTTCTGGCCACGTTCATGCTCGTAGAACATGTCGTTGATGATTGCGAGACCGACCGTGGACGCGGGAGCTACACCAAGGCCCTGAAAGAACCGAGCGGCCATGTATCCGGCGTAGGTCGGAGCTTTCGCAGCGCCTATGGTCGAGGCAAAAGCCATGACTGTGCCAATGATGAAGATCAAGCGGCGGCCATATATGTCGGCCAAGGACGACCAAATGAGAGGACCGACTGCAAGACCAAGCGCCGGGATCGCAACGGTCCAATTGACCTGAGCCAGGGAGATGCCATAGTATTCCTGCAGATCAGGAAATGCAGGCACAGTCGTTGTTGTGATGTAGGTAAACATGAAGTATCTATTCACGAAAAGTCAGCACTTTATTGCTGTGCATATTAAGTTTTCGGCAAGCTTACAGGGACATGACAATTGCGAGGATCGAATGCTTCTTGACCCATGACCAGTTCAATGGGTCGAGAGGATCGCTCGTCGGTTGAGGATGCATCTTGAAGCCGTCCTTGAGCAGGACCGGAGCATCAACCTCTGCATCGTCGCCAGAAAAGACGGTGGACTTTTCTTGTACCGGCGATGGGGTTTCATGCTCGCAAGCGTTATCTTGTGAGGTCGCCATGTCGTCAGATGTACTGGGGTATCTTATCGCAGGCTGTTGTTGAGAATAGTAGGGAATGCAGGGATCATTCTACAGCCAGCCGGATAAGTTGATAGAAAGAATGATGGACGAGGAGAATGAAGCATGTAGATTTACAAATACAACAATCCCCCGACAACGAAGCACACAGCGGTGTGTAGGACTGTGAAGGTGCAAATGTCTTCGTGGTGAGATCTGTGACAGACTGACTTCTAAAGACGACAAAATGAAGCAGAACAGACGGACATAAGAAAAGACTGGTGAACGGGACGGCCGACGCAGGCCTTTGCCCACACTCGCGGGAGATATCAGACTATACTACTAGTAGGCAGCCAGCCTTGCACGAACGAGACGTAAAAGGGCCGTTTATTGTTGCATGCATCAGACTCGCGTGGGAGTGGCGCCCCAGTTCGGTCTTCTATACTCTTTCATGCTGGAATGCGTATCTACTAATTACAGTGGGGCTAAAAGCTAGAGGGGAATGGATGGAGCGCGACGAGGTCCCGCAGCTTCGAGGGACGTAGTTCGCGAAGTTGAATCTGCTATTATATGCCGCCGCCGTCATTAGACTGATGTTGGTCGACGCCCCGGCGTGGGATAACAACAACACAGGGTGAAGATTGGCAGTTGATGAACCAGCCGAGAAACCAGGTGCTGATCACTGCTACTGACTGATAGCAATATGTTGTAAGGATTATAACGAAACAACTTCCCAGGAAGACCGCTACAGACAGACTCCTGTCGAGCCGCAACTTGATGAGTAGGGAGAGTGTCGTGAAACAGATGAGGCACAGTGGTTGGATGAGATGTTATTGCGACATTACTGTGGCATCGATCCTCGTGGAGGCCCAGGGTAGGCACAGACGTCAGTGACAAATGCAATGGGCTCCCTTTAAGAGAATCGATTGGACGAGGTCGTGCGAGGAGGCATTGCATTGACAGATATGGATTTTTGGTTGTTCTTCAGTTGATCATCATAGTATGAGGGCTGGAGTTTGGGAACGGACTAAGGAGGTGATGTTGACTATGAACCGTCACTAACTTAGGGAGGGAATAAGGGAACAGGCGCCGCTAATTAGCTGCCTCTGTCCCCCCATTCTCCCGCCGGGCCGCCGCGACGTTTCTATTGAGTTTCTGCCCACTAATTACCAACCACCACTACTACTACTTCACTCACCCCCCTGTGGCTTACGGACTAGAGACGCCTTTTGATACGGGTTGGAAACTGGAGTGGAGACATGTTCGATACTCAGCTGCTTCCTTGAGACGCCTGGTCAGACGCCTAGAATGAAAAAATAAAAACCCGTTATTCTCGTTGTCTTCTGCGTTGATATTCTGCTTTGCATCTCTTCACGCGTCTTCTCGTAGTCCTGATCACCGCGGATAACCATCTGTTTCAAAAGACAACATGAACACGCTGCTTATGCTATAGAGCGCTCCAAAGGAAGACCTAATCATCATCACCAAGACGCGCGCGGTTGGCTCCGTTTCCGGCGCCACCCTTTTGCCAATGGGGCCTTCTTCGCCCGCGCCGTCGACCAAGTACTATCATCTGCCATCACTCGAGTCTCGCCAGCCACTCGCTTGTACCTGTTCCCTTAGTCATATCAGTCATAGCCAGTTGGTCTTTGACATCATAGGTATAGCAAGTCCCTGATGCTCATCACCCGGAGCATGCAACTTCAGTCCATTGCATCAGCCTTTGATAAACAGACACTCGAACGTTAATGATGTTTACGACTCCTTCATCATGGTCATCTTAAAACCCAGTTCCAGTCGCCGGTGCCTCTTACAGCCGAGGACAGCTTATCAATACGCTGTGGGCCGACCCCAACTAAGATCCACTGCCTTGCATACTCAACACGGTTTATGTCTCACCCAAAAAGTACTCCAATTGACCAATTGACCAATTGGGCACCACTGCTCGCATTACTCGCACTGCTCTCCAATTAGGTGTCTGCTGCGTGCTTGAGAACATGCGTCTAGCAGCAAGTTCTGGAGAATTTGCAACCCCAATCGAGAACGATTCGCCATCTATTTTGACCTTCTCCCTCTTCGTGAAGACCTCGATCCATTGCGCCATTCACGAGGACTTCTCCTAGCCTGCGGGCAGAACTCCGAGCTTCTGCCTTAAGTATCCGTGATATTGAAACTGTTCCCCTCATTTTATCGGACACTGTACGTCTCAAATCTGCCGCGGCCAAACCCCACCCCGATTACCCGGCACTTTCCCCGACACGGCACCGGCCCATGGAGAGCCAGGACAATATCTCGAGCGCGACGTCGTGGCTCCCAAAATTTTTGCGGACGTCGCCAAAGGTGTCAGACTCGTCAAGTGCCACGCCTACAGAGCGTACTTCACTACTCCCAAGGCCTGATGATAATGATAGTGATGCTGATGATGATGATGGCACTGAAGTGTACGATCTTGAGGATGGAGACCGCTCCCAGTACCAACTGGTTTTGCAAGAGTTTTGGATATTGCTAAAGGGTTCTATTCCAGTCATCCTGGCATATACCCTCCAGAATTCATTACAGACCTTCTCCGTTCTCATCGTCGGACGTCTCTCTCCAGAAGCGCTGGCTACAGCTGCCTTCTCATACATGTTCGCAATGGCTACTGGATGGCTGATTGCACTGGGCGGCACCACTGCGATCGATACACTGGCCTCCGCTAGTTTCACGGGGAGCAAAAATAAGCATGATCTCGGCATAATTCTACAGCGTTCCTTCATCGTGCTGGCTTTTCTGTATGTTCCCGTTGCTATCCTATGGATCTGTGCCGAGCCTGTCTTCAGGCTGTTGGGCCAAGAAGAATACATTGCGCGTGACTCTGCCAAATTTTTGACTGTTTTAGTGCCCGGTGGTCTGGGTTACATTTATTTCGAGGCTCTCAAAAAGTATTTGCAAGCTCAGGGTATGTGCATGCGTATCACCTATCTCTCTGTTGGGTACACCACTGATATTGACGCTGGGCAGAGATTATGCGACCTGGTACTTACGTGTTGCTCATCACGTCACCACTTAACGCTGGCCTTAACTACTTGTTTGTATACACGTTCAAGATGGGTCTTCTGGGCGCCCCCCTTGCCACTGGTATCTCTTACTGGCTCTCTTTTGCCCTTCTACTTGCATACACGCGCTTCGTTGCTGGCTGGGAATGCTGGGGCGGCTGGAGTCGCAAATGCGTTCAGAACATGTGGACATTCACCCGCCTTTCCCTTCTCGGAGTCATCCAAGTAGGCACTGAATGGTGGGCATTCGAGATTGTAGCCCTCGCGGCAGGCCGCCTTGGAACAGTCCCGCTTGCCGCGCAAAGTGTCATCATGACAACCGATCAGGTCATGAACACAATCCCCTTTGGCGTCGGCGTTGCCACATCAGCACGCGTTGGTAACATGTTAGGCTCGAAGAATGCAAAAGGGGCTGCTCGATCGGCAAACACGGCTGCCTGGCTCAGCATGCTCCTCGGCGCCCTCGTCCTCGCTGTCCTGATGGGCGTCAAGGACTTCTACGCCAAGATCTTCAACGACGACGAGGATGTAGTTCGGCTTACCGCCCTCGTCATGCCATACGTAGCGCTTTTCCAGATTGCCGACGGGCTGAATGGTAGCTGTGGAGGTGCTCTCAGGGGCATGGGACGCCAGCACGTTGGCGCTGCAGTCAACATCGTTGCTTACTACTTCGGTGCACTGCCCTTTGGCATCTATCTTGCCTTCCACGGCTGGGGTCTGGTCGGTCTCTGGATCGGTCAATGTATTGCTCTCTACCTCGTCGGCTTCGTTGAGTGGGCGATTGTCGCCTTCAGTGACTGGAACTACCAGGTCAAGAATGCCTTTGCGCGGATGGATCACGATGAAAGGGCTGAGATTGGGGAAGCTGATGATGAATCTTCTCATTGAAACGGAATTTATGACTTCCGACAGCATGTATATATATATGTATATATATATACCTTATAGCGACATGCATGGACGAATTTTGATCTAAAAGTAATGAGACGTTGTATGAGGGCATGGATCGAACTATGCACAGCAATGTTGATCGTCGTATCTGATATACATTCCATGGATCTCCAGTACTCGATTTCAACCAAGAGAGCTTGTACGACCACCAGTACACCCCGAGAAGTCAAACTTCAGGCAGAGAGTGACACAACCATATTGACGTATTCGCACTGTACTCCTTTCGTCCTGTTAGCCATGCATTTGGACTAATGGGAAGCATTCTAGGTGTATTCCGTGAGAGCTTGCTGACCAATGGCATCCATGCCACCTATTCTTAGCTGCTTTCCTACTACGCTATCTGGATTAGCTTGTGAATCCCCATGCAGTGCAGTTCGTGAACCCGCGTAGAGACACGTGGGGACAAGCTGTTGTTGGGGAAAGGTCACCGTCACGGAAATCTGTGATAACAAATATGCTTGTAAGAAATGTCATACCAAGCAGAGTCGCCCTCAGACCTGATCCTTCACGAAGGTAGATACCTCAGAAAACGTGCATCATTCCATACAGTGCCAGCCTTGTGTTGTCGGCATCCGCTCCCGGTATCTTGTTACCACTCTCCCCGGGTCCGGCATCCAGCCAGACAGGCATTGTATCCATCTTCTGCCCACAATCCTTATCATACCTCCGTTCAGGATGCTCGCGGTTACGTATAGCCAGGCACATCGCTGATTCGCGCGCTTGCGCCATCGAGCTGTCATCGTGCGTGGATCCAAGCCCAAGCTGCCCCTCATGGCTGCTTCTTTACTTGTAATCCATTAGCTAGAAAGCAGAAAACACACTACGCTGGCTCGGCATATGCAGTCTCCATTCATCCCCACTCAGCCAGAACGATACGGTTGAAGCTATGCACTGCAGTGTCACAGTCATTGGTAATCGCCCCCAGCCTACCTCATAAGGACGAAGTACAGGGTCGCCATGACGGCACCCAATTCTGGGGGAAAGCAGCCTTTTCGCCATTTCGACGCTGCTCCATCGGCGTTACATAATGGCAGACGGTTAGATTGCATTTGATGAAGTTGAGATCGAGACCGAAACCTTTCCGTGCTCTTTTGATGCAAATTCTCCCTCTTCTTCCTTTTACACAGCTGCAGATCTGTGTGATTTCATCAATTGACCCTTAGTCTGCTCCAACAATCTCCCTCAAGCTCCCCATTCACTCGTCGCTTGATTAGCTCGCCATGAGGTACTTTTCACTGCTCGCGTTTGTGGCTACAGTCCTAGCTCATGGAGACCATGATCAAGAGCCCATTGAGGGCCCACACAAGCATCTGTGGTATAACACCCTGCCTGGTGATGGTGGGAAGCAGGTATGAGCTCCAGCAACCCAAGTGGCACTTATGTCGTTGGTTTTTCGTTGGTCTAAAGCCCTTTCCTGGTCATCGATGAGCTGAAGGGCTGACCAGATGTGAATGCAGGCAGACTCCATCTTCTCTGGGATTTCCACCTTCGGCCGCCTCGATTACTTCCCGTGCCTTGCCAGTGATGAGAAGAAATACGACATTGCCTTCATTGGTGAGTTCTCACAACGCATTTCGCTCCTGGCTCTTAGTAGTGTCCTTAGAGTCGAATATTAAACACACTTCTCAGGCGCTCCTTTCGACACCGGGACCTCCTACCGCCCAGGAGCACGCTTTGGCCCCAGTGGCATTAGGCAAGGTTCTCGCCGCCTCAATCTCTAGTACGTCTTCCGAACATATGCTTACGAGCGCGATGGTGGGATACAGGCTCACACAAAGTACGATTCAGTGGTGGATACAATGTCCCACTCGAGGCGAATCCGTTCAATTCGTGGGCAACTGTGATTGACTGTGGTGATATTCCTGTGACTTCGTAAGTGGTCAATGCCTTCAGCTTCAATTCGGATTCTGTGCTCTTCCCGGTGCCATTTTGACAAAAAGGCTATAACGACGGCTCTACTACGTATCCTCAAGCCCGCAAGGTTCAACGATAGACGTCAGAGAAGTCGTCTAATGTACTTTTTCTAGCCCAATCATCCATCACAGTACTCAGATCGACCCCACAGATCGGCACTAACGTCTGTCTCGCAGATACGACAATGCCTGGGCTCTCCAGCAGATTGAAGAAGGCCATAACAGCATTCTGTCTCGTGCACCGAAGACCGATGCCCATGCAAAGGGCCCCTCAAAGAAGGGCAAGACACTTCCCCGTGTCATTACTCTCGGTGGTGACCACACCATCACCTTGCCCCTGCTACGATCCATCAACCGCGAGTATGGACCAGTCAGTGTGATCCACTTCGATAGCCACCTGTAAGACAAACCATCCCGATGCCTTCGCACATCACAAAGCTAAATAAGCCCAGCGACACCTGGAAGCCAGCCGTGTTCGGCGGCGCACCTAGCAAGCAAGCCTCCATCAACCACGGCACATACTTCTACCACGCCTCCCAGGAAGGTCTGCTCGCCAACGACACCAACATCCACGCCGGCATCCGCACCACACTCTCCGGGCCCTCCGACTACGAGAACGACGGCTACTGCGGCTTCGAGATTGTCGAGGCCCGCGAGATCGACTCCATTGGCACCGCCGGCATCCTCAAGAAGATCAGAGACCGCGTCGGAACCACGAAGCCCGTGTATTTGAGCATTGACATCGACACCCTCGATCCAGCCTGTAAGTGCAGCCAACATACAAACTACCCTTGAGATACGACAATGGAAAAATTGACCTCTGACATAGTTGCTCCTGCGACCGGTACCCCGGAGACGGGAGGATGGTCTACACGTGAGCTCCGCACTATTATGCGTGGTCTTGAGGGCATCAATCTGATTGCAGCTGATATCGTTGAGGTTGCACCCGCGTACGACACTAATGCTGAGCTCACCACCATGGCGGCTGCTGACACCTTGTATGAGGTCATGACCCTCATGGTTAAGAAGGGGCCCCTGAGCAAGACCGTCGGAGATAAGGAGGAGGAAGAGCTATAAGGCAAGTTGTCGCTATGGACTCGATGTCGTAGGGACCACACCAAGGCAGCAAGCAGACTGCTTATCAAGCCATACGTAGAGACGAATGTGAATGAACAAAACGCCGGGAGATATTTAACTTATATCACCTACCGCATAACTGTCAGATTCTTTACATGTCAAGCACGCACTCAATGAGCCATGTATCCATAAATTGGGAAAGTGGAATAGACTGCGCATACACACCATCCTGGCTCTGTGATTGGCTCATTACATCCGAAACAGGCAAGTCATGTATCACATATTATCATGCAACGTCTGAGGAGCGTCGCGCCGGAGCGACGCTCCATTCGCTCATTTGTGGGTATATAGCTACTTCAAGTTAAAGCTGCCTACCTATCAGCTGAAGTATGTCCTTAGGTTGTTGTGAAATCGTGCAAAGCTGTCCACACACGGTGTCATGGCTTCATGGTGTCTTTCCGGTTCGAGGAACTCTCAGCGTTCTGACGAGTAGTATTCCTTCTTTCATTCTCAGAGTGGTATGGCTTTGTATATCAATATAAACTCAAACTTCTCCCGCGATGAGACAGTGTATAGTGAGCAATGCTCGCGAGATGGTCTTTCGCATGTTATCTTAATTAAGTAGAATAATGATGGTACTAGCTTAAGAGATAGAAGCTCGACGACGTTGTGTGGAATGCAGTACTGTTGTTTGACTAGACTCTTTAATCAGTGTATCCATGAGAGCCCATGAGAAGGATTATTTGGACGTGGCGATCGCGGCGTATAAGTGCATATGTAGGTATTAGATAGTTGCAGTAGCGAGCTTGGTGGGAGGAGAACTGAATTCCGCGACTACTGGTATAAAAAGTTTATGCCTTCAGTACGGAGGGCGTCCGCGGGGCGGAGCTTCATGTCGCACGTTTATGACCGAGCCCGTGCCCGCCCGTAAGGTACGGCAGTGCTAGTCGGAATAGAGACTAGTCCACTAGCTACTTTATGCGACGAGTTTGTTTGTGATCGCTTGCCTCAACATCGAGAACATGCAACGGGCGCAACATGGTGGCATGCCCCATCTGCGGCGAAAAAGTACGAGAAAAGGACATCAATGCCCACATTGACTCGGAGTGCAAAGAATACGTCAATATCGAATCAGAGCTCCCACAAACGGCACCTCCAAGCTCGACGCAGAAGGCATCCGGTGTTGCGAATTTTTTCTCGACACAAACCCCTCGACGCGTCAACACTTCTTCTCATCTGAAAAATGGATTACCTTCGTCGCCCTTGGCCCCGTCGCCTGCCGCCAGCCAACGACCACTGGGCCTGGCGCCTGCCAATTCGAATAAACGCTCGTTAGAAACAGTCAATGGCGAAGAAGCAAATGACGATTCTATACCATCAGAACCCGTGAAGAGGCAACGGACAAACGTGTTCCAGAAGGTGGCTCCACTGGCAGAGCGTATGCGACCACGTACGCTCGACGAAGTGACTGGGCAGGAACTTGTTGGCGCGACAGGAGTCATCAGAGGACTCATCGAGCAAGACCGTGTGCCGTCTATGATACTCTGGGGAGGACCTGGCACAGGAAAGACCACAATCGCGCGTCTGATCGCGAATACTGCCGGATGTCGGTTTGTCGAAATCAATAGTACAAGCAGCGGTGTCGGCGAATGCAAGAAGCTCTTCGCAGAGGCCAGAAGTGAACTGGGTCTGACTGGAAGGAAAACAATCATCTTTTGCGATGAAATACACAGGTTCTCAAAGAGCCAGCAGGACGTTTTTCTAGGGCCTGTTGAAGCTGGTCAGGTTACGTTGATCGGGGCAACGACAGAAAATCCGTCTTTCAAGGTTGTCAACGCTCTTCTATCGCGTTGCCGCACTTTCACGCTTTCCAAACTCACGGATGCCGACATCACGAGTATCTTGAAGCGTGCTGTCGAAGTAGAAGGTGTCTCCTCTCCTCTACTTGACGTGGCTATGATTCAATACTTGGCCGCATTTGCTGATGGCGATGCTCGAACCGGACTAAATCTCCTCGAGCTCGCCATAGACTTGTCCCAGCGACCATCAATGACTGCAGAATCCATAAAACAGTCACTGACACAAACACTGGTCTATGACCGCGCCGGCGACCAGCATTACGACACCATATCAGCTTTTCACAAGTCCCTTCGAGGTTCGGATGCAGACGCAGCTCTATATTACCTTGCCCGTATGCTTCAGTCTGGAGAGGACCCACTATACGTCGCTCGGCGCTTGATCGTTGTTGCGAGTGAAGACGTAGGCCTGGCCGACAATTCAATGTTATCGTTGGCGACTGCGGCGTACACGAGCGTGGAGAAGATTGGCATGCCAGAAGCACGCATACCGCTTGCGCACGCCACGGTAGCTCTAGCCTTGTCACCGAAATCAACACGTGCTTACAGAAGTATGAACAATGCGTATGCGGCACTGCAGGAGCCTGGTGTCGCGGGGCTACCCATCCCCTATCACATCCGAAATGCACCTACACGCCTGATGAAAGACATGGGTTATGGCAAGGAATACAAGTATAACCCAGACTATGTCAATGGAAATGTCAAACAGGAGTATCTTCCAGAAAAGTTACTTGGGAGAAAGTTCTTGGAAGTAGATGATCTCGGTACAAAGATCGATCCAGACCTTAATGGTGCCCTTGAGGCTAAGGAAGAGTCACCATGTGACAACATCGAAGAAGAGGAAGATGAACGACTGCAGCAGCTAGAGAATCAGGATCTCATCCCTGAAGTTGACGGATGATCCTGATGCCAGCGCTACTATCCCAGCTATTGGCAAATGAAAAGAGGCACGGGTGCTTCCACTGATAACCGGAACAGCCCGTGTTATGGGGCTAAACCCCCTGGATCGACAATAATGTTCCGTCCAGGACGGTGTGCAAACCAGTGGATCTGCAATGCGTTGCCGGGAACCACGTTAGCGCACCCAAGGATGCCCCGGAATTCGGGAAGTGATAATTAGCCGAAAAGCGTTAGCTCCCGCCGGGGAGGCACGTTTGGGGCTCCTTCGAACCTATTTGCCAATTTCCCGTCCACCTGGTCTCACCTCACGCCAGCACTTTGTGAAATTGGTGCTCTGCCCGATTCAAGAATTGGTGAGGCCATCACCATGGTAAGAATCTTTCTATTGTGTAGTGTGAACCCTGTTTGGGCCATACCATAAGCTCTAGGATGTTATTATCAATATGATGATCTGCTCAGCTCAGGGGAAAACAGCCAAGAGTACGACTATCGACTGCGGTATTTTGACAGAGCAAACAATTACTATTTTTATCCGGCACTTCATAACGTTTCTGGTGATACGCCCCTGGAACATGCCGTAGAAACACGCTGAAGGTTTAGATGTTAGTCTCTCACAAGAAAGACGGGGCCGCGGGCTACACAAGATCTCTTATGGGCGAATTATAGGTTGTAGCGGCACGCTTCATGAACATTCGCAAGGCTGGAGTTTGATGGAATACCACGTTCGCACCAACCTTCACTAATCATATCCTTCTGCGGCCTCTCACCGCTCACCTAAAGTAGACTAGTATCGAAACATCTACGACTTTTTACGGCACTGGATGCAACTTATCGCACATGTTTGGGTAAACTCTCGCAACCCTAGAGCTTCGAAGGTAAAGTGTTGGGCAATTATTCAGAGGGCACGGGCTGAGAGCTACATTGTTCTAGGGGCCTTGAGCTTTACCGCTTAAGGTAAGGGTTTAACCTCTTGAAGCTGGGATCTAACTCAACGTAGTAACATACATATAATTTGACTTTGGAGCAACGCGTTGCATCTTTGCACGATTCCCCACTCAATGGAACCTTGGCTCTGTCCCCAAACTGGAGCCGTGCATGAGATCCCATGCTCGGACGTAGAATTGTATCTGTGCACTCCACGAATAACTTCATGATGCGGCTTCTGCCAGGTTAGCTCCATATCTTACTGCATTTTGAAAGTATACTGTGATGGTCTGCCCATACATTGCGAGCAGACTACTGATAAACTTTCCTCATTAAGGCATGGGTATAATGTCTGGATGCCTGATGATTAACGACAAGCTCCCAGTAGGGTGGGACTCTAGGATGCTGATCAATAATAAGCAAAATGATAATCATTTCACAGTAACGGCAACTAGCATTAACGATGAGCAGATCAATAGTCCACCATGGTTCGCCCCTGTGCCGCTTGTCTAGAGCAACACTCAAATTCCTATAAAGGAGCCTCATCTCGCACCCTCGAGTATCTTTTTTCAGCATCCAGCATCTACTTCTACACCGCGTCTATCGACTGCTTCCACTCGTTAACAGTACTCTTTACTGACTTAATACACTCTTTACATTTCAATTAATACCTAATCAACCAACCCACCACCTCAAACCCAATCACCAAAATGCGTTTCTTCGTGCCAACCGTCCTCCTCTGCCTCATCGGCGCCCAGGCTCTGCCCCACGAGCTCCCAGTTGACCCTACCTGCGGCTCTGGCGTCGGTGTCCCGTCTCTCCCCGAGGGCGGTCTCCCCAACCTCCCAGGCACCCCGGGTCTCCCAAACCTCCCCGGTACCCCGGGTCTTCCAGTCGACCCTGAGGACCCCACCTCCAACCTTCCTCTTGACCCCGAGGAGCCGGAGCACGACGAGCCCGAGCACGATGAGCCCGAGTACCCCTCCGAGGGCGACCACGACGGCAGCGACAACAACAACACCTGCTCCACCGGTGAGCTCACCTGCTGTACCGGTGACGCTCTCATCTCTCTCTCCTGTCTCCTTCCCGGCCTGCTCGCACCTGCCTGCGGCCAACAAGTTTGCTGTATCAACAACGGCAGCGGTGACCAGACCTGCACCACCACCTCCGGCCTGAACATCAACGTGCCAATCACCTTCGGTGACATCGACATCTTGTAAGGAACGACAGGAGTTGAACTGGGTGGGAAACATCGGCTCGGCGATGGCATTGGCAGCGGTGGATCTAATAGACTTTGGTGGATTGGTGAGCGTCGGTTGTTTACTTGACAGGGGGGTTTCACGATTCCCATGTCTGGTGTGATAAATATAAATCTTTGCTTGGCACGCAGACGGACAGTTCATAAGACTGCTTTCCTGTAGCGACAAATATAGGGCTCTCGCCCAATTTACTGTGCTGGTAAACAAAGCTTCGTGTGCTTGACTTGTGACTCTACTCCATTTGGTAACTACATGCTTGGTTTCACGACATTCCATAGTGACGACTTCAGCTCGTGAAGGCATTCTTGAGAATCTAGTAATTAGATGGCCTCATCTTCTTGTCAATTTTGCCTCGAAGCCTTGTCGTGACTAGATATGTGCCAAGATCTGTGACTTTGACCCATAACTTTCGTGCGACGTGAAGTACGTATCAGGAGGTTTTTTCTTTCACAACCAACATGATATTTTGCTAGTGCAAGTGATGTCCACCATTCGTCCCTTCGATAGTGTTTTCCCCCTTAGCTAGCCATGCACCGTATACAGGTGGCAAAATATTATGTATCATCACATGTGATTCCATATCACATGCTGCGTTCAATCAATCACATTACCTACCATGTGGCGTTACCCGCCCGTTCTCCCAAACTATCGACTTAGAACAAACAATGTTCAGATTAGACTATTCCTGTCAAAGGCGAGGCAATTACACTCGGCCGCTTTACTTTGTATCTATCCTAAACACCGTTGTTGGAAGGTCTAGAGCCGCCGAAACGTGGAGTACGTTTGCCGATCGATGTCTTGAACTGTGAGTATGTTTGACGTGGCGATTTATACTAGTAGAAAAGACCCTTCGTGGTCAGCTAATCTAGAACTTGAGGAGAACTCGACGCTAAGAACGTGGTTCTGGTCGGTTTATTGTCGTGATTGAGTCCAGCGGAAACACACTGACACGTCGTGTGGTTATATGCTCGTGATTAATGTCTCTGTTTTCAGTCTTATTATAATGAAAATTTAGTGTTCTGATTGTAACACCACAAACATGTACCGATACCAGCGGCTGGTATTACTCCAACATAGACAAACCGGACTAGCTCACCCCTTAACGACACAATCATGAAAGATGGGAAAAGTTGTTCTGGTACTTGTAGTCATAGGCGGCGGAGCTGAGCTGAGCACTCGATGCAATCAAGAACGATCCAGAGTTTGAGCTCACAGCTCCTGTATGGCAAGTCCTGTGTGGAACACGCTGCTGTAGCTCATGAAAGCTCAAGCAGGAAAGAGAGGTATCACACAGACGGTGACGTATTCCGTCAGTGTACGTCGTCGGGCCATTCCAAGTTTGTGAAAAAATTTTCCAGCTTGCATTTACTCTCCGCGGACGAGAAAGAGTTCAAGTTGATTAGCGTGAGGATGTGACAAGACTATCATTTTCAGACTGCCGTTAGTTCGACTTGACTTATCATGTGCCTGGACTATTCCGGGAATCATGCGAGATCTAGACGTGCCCTGATGATCACCACGGAACAATAGTGAACAACGGTGGGCTGTTTCACCTTGACATTAGCCTTGTGGATCAAGACCAGTTACTAGGGAGCCACGATGTGACATGTGATCCTGACCACTTCTTAGTAGTACTAGACCTTCAGATGTCGGGCAGCACTACAATTCTTAATTGAGAATGTACGGAATGTGTGCAAGTCTTTGATAGCTTATCCCTCCTGCCAGAAAGAAAACTTCGAGGACACCAGAGACGCCTGCACATGTACTATCTTGGCTTCACCTATCAAAAGTTTCTGATACACGCTCTTCTGCTCTAGTCACTCGTTACCATTCACGACTTGTGTGCGCGGTAGACATAGTCGGCATCATTTAAGTAATAAATACTGGCCCTTCCGTTGGACGACATGCGTCATAGAATGCAGGCATCGAGAAAGACCTGGGCGGTGAGCTTACAGATTCTATGAAAGCGTCAATAGATGCCGATCCGCTACCGCATCAGCATTCAAACACATTTTACTGTTCACGTCGAAGACTAGAGTCTAGGGGAATTGATTTGAGATGTAGTGTCTTGCACCCCTAACTTATATGAGTGTTCTCTTGGAAGATCCTCAACTCGAGCGGCGTATTTTATCGCGTGTGATGGAGAGAGTAGACAGATATCGAAAGATAATCGCGAGCGTCATTAGTGATAGAACCTAGTCCGCTGGGAAGGTCCGACTAAGTTAATGGAGGTGAAAGTCGACGTCATGTCTAATAAGTTGATGAAAAAGGCATGAAGTTGATTGAGTGCTACACGAATTGAACTAGATCAATACTCTTAACCAAATGCAGACTAGCACAACGGCGTTATCTACGATGATGTAATTTGGGAATCGTGATGGCAGCATTTGTTAGTCAGTGTTGAGGAGTCGCTCTGTATCATTTACCATTGGCTAACTTTATACAGAAGTGTGATACTTGGACAAAGCTTGGTTGTTCTCAGCCCTATAGATTAACGTAGCCAACGGACTCCATTCACGAGAATGTCACTAAGGGACCAGAATGCTATCGTTGTGCGTGTGATATCAGTCACGTTAGATTCACAAACTGATACATGTTTAGACAGGGGCGTCTATGGGAATCGGAAGAGAGATCGCCAAAAGCCTCGCCGCCGAAGGGTGTAATGTGGTCTTATTCGCTCGAACAGCGGTAAGAGCATCGATACAAGTGTGAGGGTCCACTACTGAATAGTGCGACAGGAGAAACTTGAGGATCTGACTGCCGAAATCCAAAAGACTGCAACCTCAAAGGTGATCTACAGATCCGTCGACGTACAGCAATACGACTCTGTCAAAGCCGGGGTAGATTCTGCGGTCAACGAGCTTGGTGAAATTGACATTCTCGTGAACAATGTAGGATGTCCATGCCTTACATATGGATGAAAACGTTCTGATCGTACTCACAGGCTGGCCTCGCCCTGGGAGCCCCAAACCGGTTCCACGAACTCTCGATCGACCAGATTGTTCAGATGAACGGGACCAACATGAACGGATATATGTTCGCTGCGTATGCGGTTTTAAATGCTTCTATGGCGAAACGTAAGACTGGCACGATTTTGAACGTCTCGTCCACAACCGCGCTCGAGGCCCCTCCCTTTCCTGGAGAAGCGGTCTATCACTCCAACAAGGCTTTCCAAGAAGGCTTCAGCAATTCTCTGAGAAATGAACTGTGCGGAACGAATATCAGGGTGCTTGTGTTGCGGCCAGGTGTTGTTGCCACGAACTTTCACGAGCAGCGAGTCGGATATGACAAAGACTCGTACGATAATTTCATGCAGGGGTTCCAGTTAGTAGCCATAACCACAGAATCTCACAAACCAGGTTGCTTCTCCCTAACAAGTCCAGGCCTTTGACACCAGACCAGATTGCTCCGCACGCGATTTGGATGCTAAAGCAGCCAAACGGATGTTCCGTCAAGGCTCTGGATGTTATACCGACGGGTAAGATATGCTCGACAACTACAGGACAGCGCAAGTAACATATTGGTAGCACAAAGATCTTTGAATGTGTTTGACCGAGAGTGGAACTCTCGACACTCGTAGAGCCTGATGCATATGAACCCAGACGAGTCCCCAGATATTGAGAGTATCTTTTATCATGACACTATTGCGAATGAAGACCCAAAACCATTCCTAGGAAAGTCGTATGCGGCATATGGTGATATGCGAAAGCGGATTTGTACGAGGTCTGTGATTGGTCAGGATCGCCACGCTTCATGCCACTAATCACGTTTGAAAGGCGAAATCAAATCGAAAATATGAACAAAGGAGGTGCTTTGTGTTTCTTATATTACTGCCGGTCTGTTTAAAGTCGGGTATATAATTCGTGTATACATATCAAATTTGAAATATGATCGCCGTTATCCCTGATGCTATAACACGGCTCGTGCTTGTAAACTGCGGTGTCGCGGTGAGAGAGCGGTGTTCGATGTCCCGGAATGGTAAGGCGCGGAGCTTGACTCTAACACCGAGCCAGGACTTGACGCGAGAAGTCAGGATGCGGACAAGATGGAGGATTGAGTCCTGTTATATCTCATCAGGCTGATGTGAGTCATCCAAAAAGCAGCAGTCAAGATGAAAAAGTCGACAGTTGAGGCTGAAACAGCCGGAGTTAAGGTTAGGCGATGGCGATTCCACCGTCAGTGCGCTCAAAATTAGCTAGCGCCGTTGCCCCGCCCCTCGCCCGCTTGCATCGCACGCATCGCAAATTCATTTCTCCACCTTCACCCTCTGTGTTCTCTCTCGTCAACACTCCCACCAGAGGCATCGAAGGCCGTCCTTAAAGAGAGTTCGACCTCCCTCCATATTTCTCTCAAACTTTTCAACACCTCTCTTTCGTAACATATCCCAAAAGACCCACGCGCCACTAAAGCGGGGCATTTGAAATCAACCCCTCCAACGAAAATTCTTCTCTGAAGCACTTTCATCAACCGTCAAGATGGTTAAGTATGTCCACCCTCTTCCCCTCCTACCTCTGGTTATCTCTCTCTGAGTGCTCTCATTTAAATTGAGATATCACATACCAATTCAATCCTATCGATAGAAACTTGCTGACATGGATACAGCTTCACGGTCGAAGAGGTATATACCACCACCCGAGTTCGCGACCGAGATGACATACTGACAATACAACAAGATCCGTGAGCTCATGGACGATGCGGCCAACATCCGTAACATGTCGGTCATTGCCCACGGTGAGTCAAATTGGCGGCTATGGTGGAAAGTACCAGGAGTCTAATCATGGAACAGTCGATCACGGAAAGTCCACCTTGACCGATTCGCTAGTCCAGCGTGCTGGTATTATTTCGGCTGCAAAGGCTGGTGAGGCGCGTTTTACTGATACGCGTCCGGATGAGCAGGAGCGTGGTGTGACCATCAAGTCCACCGCCATCTCTCTGTACGCCACCCTGAACGACCCTGAGGATCTCAAGGATATCCCCGTCAAAACCACCAAGAATGACTTCTTGATCAACTTGATCGACTCACCAGGTCACGTCGATTTTTCTTCTGAAGTCACTGCTGCACTCCGCGTCACTGACGGTGCCCTTGTCGTCGTTGACACCATAGAAGGTGTGTGTGTGCAGACCGAGACTGTACTGCGCCAGGCTCTTGGTGAGCGTATTAAGCCTGTTGTCATTATCAACAAGGTTGATCGTGCTCTCCTCGAACTCCAACTTGAGAAGGAGGATCTGTACCAAAACTTCTCCCGTGTTATCGAGTCAGTCAACGTCGTTATCGCTACCTACTTCGACAAGGCTCTTGGCGATGTCCAAGTTTACCCAGAGAAGGGTACGGTCGCCTTCGGCTCTGGTCTTCATGGCTGGGCCTTCACCGTCCGCCAATTTGCCACAAAATATGCCAAGAAGTTTGGTGTCGACAAAACCAAGATGATGGACCGTCTTTGGGGCGACAACTACTTTAACCCTAAAACCAAGAAGTGGACCAAGACCGGTACCCACGAGGGCCAAACCCTTGAGCGTGCCTTCAACCAGTTCATTCTTGACCCCATCTTCCGTATCTTCAACGCGGTCATGAACTTCAAAACTGACGAAATTCCTAAGTTGCTCGAGAAGCTCGAGATCAAGCTGGCCAGTGATGAAAAGGAGCTTCAAGGCAAGCAGTTACTCAAGGTTGTGATGCGCAAATTCCTCCCTGCCGCCGATGCCCTCTTGGAGATGATGATTCTCCACCTCCCATCGCCCAAGACCGCTCAGAGGTACCGTATGGAGACATTGTATGAAGGTCCCAATGACGATGAGAACGCCATTGCTATCCGTGACTGTGACCCTAAGGGCCCTCTCATGCTGTACGTGTCCAAGATGGTGCCGACTTCAGACAAGGGACGTTTCTTCGCCTTTGGCCGTGTTTTCGCCGGTACTGTTCGCTCCGGGTTGAAGGTCCGTATCCAGGGCCCCAATTACACCCCTGGAAACAAGCAGGATCTTTTCATCAAGGCTGTGCAGCGTACCATCCTTATGATGGGTCGCTTTACCGAGCCCATTGAGAACGTCCCAGCTGGTAACATTTGCGGTCTCGTCGGTGTCGATCAGTTCTTGCTCAAGTCCGGTACGTTGACCACCAACGAGACTGCCCACAACTTGAAGGTCATGAAATTCTCTGTCTCTCCTGTCGTGCAACGTTCCGTTGAAGTCAAGAACGCCCAAGATCTTCCCAAGCTCGTCGAAGGTCTTAAGCGTCTCTCCAAGTCCGACCCTTGTGTCCTCACTTACATCAACGAATCTGGTGAGCACATTGTTGCCGGTGCTGGTGAGCTGCACTTGGAAATTTGCTTGAAGGATCTCGAAGAGGATCACGCTGGTGTGCCTCTCCGGGTTTCGGACCCTGTCGTCCAGTACCGCGAGACCGTTGGTACCGATTCTAGCATGACTGCTCTGTCCAAGTCGCCCAACAAGCACAATCGTCTCTACGTCACCGCGACCCCTCTTGCTGAGGAAGTCTCTGTTGCCATTGAGGCCGGAAAGATCACTCCCCGAGACGATTTTAAGGCTCGTGCTCGTATCCTGGCTGATGACTTCGGCTGGGATGTCACCGACGCCAGAAAGATCTGGTGTTTCGGCCCAGACACCAATGGTGCCAACTTGCTCGTTGACCAGACCAAGGCTGTGCAGTACCTGAACGAAATCAAGGACTCCGTTGTCTCTGGTTTCCAGTGGGCCACCAAGGAAGGTCCAGTTGCTGAGGAACCTATGCGTTCAGTCCGCTGGAACATTCAGGATGTCACCCTCCACACTGACGCCATTCACCGTGGTGGTGGCCAAATTATCCCCACCACACGTCGTGTGCTCTACGCGGCCGCTCTATTGGCTGAGCCAGGTCTCCAGGAGCCCGTCTACTTGGTCGAAATCCAGGTTCCCGAGCAGGCCATGGGTGGTATCTACGGTGTTCTTACGCGGAGAAGAGGACACGTCTTCGAGGAGGCCCAGCGTCCTGGTACTCCTCTGTTCAACATTAAAGCTTACCTTCCCGTCAACGAATCTTTCGGTTTCACCGCCGATCTACGATCCAACACTGCCGGACAAGCCTTTCCCCAATCAGTGTTCGACCACTGGCAGATCCTTCCTGGTGGCTCACCTCTTGACAAGACGACCATGCCTGGTAAGATTGTTGAGGAGATGCGAAAGCGTAAGGGTATCAAGCCTGAAGTACCGGGCGTCGAGAACGTAAGTTACGAAAATACAATATTTAGTTACTTTGCTAACATCACACTCCAGTACTACGACAAGCTATAAGGAGATGCTATCGAAATTGATAGATTTTCTTTCGTCCAAGTATACCTCTTTCCTGGATCAGTGGGGATCCTTTGTACGGCGCTTCTGATGTCTTAGCTCACCTGTTTCTGACGGATGAGCAAAATATATTCGGGCCACACCTAAAAGTACCGACATGAACGCGAATGGCCGGCGGTGATGGTCAAGAATATGAGTCCCCCTCCCCTTTCATATTCTCCGAATACCTACCTTCTTCTTACTCTCCCATCTGATGCATGTTTCTTTTGTGTACCTATCCGATCAAGTAAGAACGAGATAAATCACACCTTCTGTGGCATTTTTGTGATACCCAAGTGAAGAGCGAATTGTCGGCCCGACCTAGAAAGGCCACACGAAAGGAGAAGAATAGGACAGTTCCATTCTATCCGCACGCGCGGAACCATACCGAAAGTGGATCTAGTGCATCCCGTCTCGTGCGCTCCATTCAGAGCTCCAAGCCCAGTCAGGAACTGTTCACCCCACATAATCACCCAACTCACAGCTTCTGATGTGACCGACCCCTCACTTCGTATCATGAGGGTACAGCCTTCCCCCCGCCCGGTAATGGGTCATGGTTGTGATGACGATCGTTTGGTAAGCGCTGCCGGTAGGTGCACAGAGCTATATATATTCTTTACGGATCTGTTTATGCGTGTATCATACTTCCCGCAAGTAATCGGCTGATCTCCGCTACCCAGTTACTCCACTGCGAATGTTCATTCGACTGACCACGGTCGCTAATTTCCCCTCCTGACTGTTCAATTGACTTCATATTTCGCCTAGCAATCACCTTCAGAGCACCTGGAGATCACTTTTCGAGGGCCTCACTATTTACCTAATGGCTTCAATTGAAGTTGATTCGCCTGTTCACGTGAAAAAGTATGCCGGTGAAGGCGCTGAACGCTCGGAGCCTGGCAGCGTCAACCTGACGGCCGCATCCTTTCCGATAACTGTCACTCCAAGTGGTAATGTGGATGAGATCGCAGCAGATATTGTGGACCGCTTCAATACTAGTCTCAAGAATAAGGACTGGGCTGCTATTGCAGATCTCTTTCATGACTCTAGCTATTGGCGTGATCACCTCGTCTCAACATGGGACCTTCGCACTATCAAAGGTAAAGCTTCTATTAGGTCGTACCTTGAGGCGACATGCAGCATTATCGAAGTCTCTATCCGCCGCGGGGACCCCTTCCAGAGGCCACACTTCGGTCCGCTCGACGGTGTGAGTGATCCTCAAGGTATCACGTTCTTGATTGACTTCCAAAGTAAAATCGGAAGAGGTCAAGGTACTGTTCGACTTGGTGACGACGGACAAGGTTGGAAGATCCTGACCTTCTTCGTTACACTTCAAGAGCTGAAGGATTTCGAGGAACCGATAGGGCACCGGAGAGTACAGGGGGTACAGCATGGCGGGGACCCAAGTAGGAAAAATTGGCGTGAAAGAAGGACAGATGAATTCAACTTTAAGGATAGAGAACCCATTGTTCTGATCATTGGTATGCTTACGTCATTCTTGAAAGAGGTAGCTGACTCTTTGAATAGGAGCGGGCCAAGCTGGCTTGACGGCATCTGCTAGGTTCAAGATGCTAGGCATTCCTGCTCTTGCCATTGACCAGAACGAGCGTGTGGGTGACAATTGGCGGAAGCGGTATCATCAGCTTGTGTTGCACGATCCGGTCTGGTACGACCATATGCCTTACTTGAAATTCCCTTCCAATTGGCCCATCTTCACGCCGAAGGACAAACTGGCAGATTTCTTCGAGGCCTATGCTAAGCTTCTCGAGCTCAACATCTGGACTAGGACGAGTATCTTATCAAGCAAGTGGGACGAGGACGAGGCTAAATGGACTGTGGAAGTGGGACGCCTGTTGGATGACGGCAGAACTGAGAAGCGGACGTTCCACCCACGGCATATCATCCAGTAAGCCTTGTCGTCTCGATGATTGCGTTTAGTGGCTAACATGTCGATCTCAGAGCTACAGGCCATTCCGGCAAGAAGAATTTCCCAAGTATCAAAGGCATGGAAAATTTCAGAGGTGATCGCCTTTGCCATTCATCCGAATTCTCCGGGGCTCAAGAGAACAGTAAAGGGAAAAAAGCTATCGTCGTAGGTGCCTGTAATTCAAGTCACGATATCGCACAAGACTTCTACGAGAAGGGCTACGACGTGACAATGGTACAGCGCTCAACCACTTGCGTCGTGTCCAGTCATTCCATCACTCATATTGGACTCGCCGGCCTCTATGACGAAAATGGCCCACCTGTTGATGACGCAGACCTCTGGCTCTGGGGCTTACCTAGCGAGCTATTCAAGACGCAACAGGCTCGAGTCCACCGTCTACAACGAGACAACGACAAAGAACTCCTCGATGGGTTAGAGAAAGCAGGCTTCAAGGTGGACAAAGGTCCAGGTGATGGAGGACTTTTCATTAAGTACTTCCAACGTGGAGGCGGCTACTACATTGATGTGGGGGCTTCCAAACTCATTGGGGAGGGAAAGATCAAAGTCAAACAAGGCCAGGAGATTGGGGAGATTCTCGAGCACGAGATGCTCTTTGCAGACGGTACCAAGCTGCCTGCGGATGAGATCATCTTCGCGACTGGATACCAGAATATGAGAACTCAAGCTCAGCTGCTGTTTGGCGATGATGTGTATAATCGGACCGGAGACTTCTGGGGCTTTGACGAGGAGGGCGAGTTCAGGGTTGACTGTAGGAGGAGCGGTCATCCAGGGTTTTGGTACTTTGGAGGCAATCTCGCGATCTGTAGGTATTTTTCGAGGATTCTGGCGCTGCAGATCAAAGCAATTGAGACCGGATTGGCGAAGAGAGAGCCTGGTGGTGAGAAAGAGAGGACTGCCAAGGCCTAGTGCTATTGACCCTCAAAGGCAATGTAGGATTCTATATGAGCTATACATCTCTTTCGGGGCTTTATTCTGTACATTGAATGTGACTAGTAACGTGACGTTCAGATGAGAAAGGGAGTGAGAGCGTCACGTGCACGTGCCAAGCCTAGCAGCGCGACTGCATATTCCATCATCCCCGTGTCTTTCGCGCTATCTCTAGCAGAAGCGCCACTCGCAATTTGTCTGAGCTGTTGACAACTTTCGTGCAGCTTGTTCATGCCCGCGATCAACGACTGATGAAGCTTTGCGCCAGCTTGGACTCTTGCCGCTGAAACGCTACATAGACGGCGATACTAGTCCCCTTTCTCAACCCGCCTACGCGCATGCCACTTCTTACCCTCGCTTGATCACGACTTCATACACTTCTCGCGGCAAGATGCACGTTGACGAGGCAGACACACCTCTACTCAAAAAATGGATCGTAAAGCGACTTGAGGACATGTAGGTCCAGACTGTTGTAGCACAAGGTTTTAAGAAGACTGACCATTAGCACAGCTCAGACGCAGATTCTGATGTCCTTGCTGACTACGTCCTCGCGCTCGTAAAGTCGGATGACCCGGACGATCAAGTCCGAGCGACTTCGTTAGAGAGTTTGGAGGATTTCTTGAAAGAACGTACGCGATACCTTTATAACCATCTCGCGGGTGCAGACTGACGACGGTAGATACCTCAAAATTCGTTGACGATGTACTTCAAACCATCCGCACAAAATCATATGACTCAACAAAGCCCTATCCTGTGATACAGCCTCCGACCGGTCCAGCGTTCAACCCACCAAGTGGGCCGTCCGACCCGAACCGAAGGTCTAGCTTGCCAGGTCAAAATCCACTCCACGGCTCAGCGAATGGTGCCGGTGATCAATCGCGAAAAAGAAATTTCAATCAGACAGGACTGGGCGAAGGGCAAGATGGTCAATTTGGACGAGGCCCTGGTGACCGTGCAATCAAACAAATGCGAAGAGGTGGCAGGGGCGGCATCCCTACTGGTCCTGCAATGGGGACTGGGAGAGGAAACAGAGACGCGCACATGAGTGGCCAAAGGACTTCGATGTCTGCAATGCCGAGCATGCCTACGCCGCCGGGCTTTCCACCGATCGACCCTAATAACCCTCTGGCGGCTATGATGGCTATGCAAGCTATGGGCTTTCCTATGCCTGGATTTCCTGGTATGCCTGGAGCTGGCTCGCCCTCGTTCGGTCAGACTGGATCGTCACAGCAAAACGGTCCGCCTAAGAAGCCTGGTAAAAGATGTCGGGACTACGATACGAAAGGGTTCTGTGCTCTTGGCACTTCGTGTCCATATGAACATGGACCAGACAGTATAATGGTTGGAACAGAAGGTAGTAATAGCTCAACAACAATCCCTCATACGTCGCTAATAAAAGTTGTAGAATATGATCCCACGAAAGGCTCACCCGGTCATGAACAACGACAAAACGGTTTCGACCACGCAAGAGGAAGCGAACGGGGTCGTGGAAGAGGCCGCGGCCGTGGCGACAGAGGAGGTCACAACAAGAGCAACCGTGCAGCCTTCTCACAGGCAGGACCCAATTTTGACAAGTCAAACACAACCATTGTCGTCGAACAAATACCTGAGGACAAGTTCGATGAACCAATAGTGCGAGACTTCTTTTCGGAGTTTGGAAACATTACAGAGATCAAGATGCAAGCGTACAAACACCTTGCCATTGTTACGTTTGACGATTACTATGCTGCGCAGAAAGCATACGAGAGTCCAAAAGTCATATTCGATAACCGTTTCGTAAAGGTGTATTGGTACAAGCCAGACACCGTACCGACTCCACCAATCAACGGTCAAAATACTAGCTCTACAATATCGGAAACCAAGCCTGACGAAGAGATGATTGACCCTGTGGAGTTCGAGAAGAGGCAAGCTGAGGCACAGAAGGCACACGAGGAGAAGCAAAAGCAGATAGAAGCAGCCAAGAACGAGCGTGAAGAGCTCGAACGAAAAGTAAAAGCACAAGCAGAAGAGCGTAAGAAGCTCCTAGAAAAGCTCGCTGCCAAGACCGGCGGAGTTTCTGCTGGCCCTGCAGTTGGAGGTGCACAATCGCCCACTGCTGAAGCCGCTGGCGAAGAAGGCAAGCAATCGCAGACCGAAGCTCTCAAAGCCAAGTTGGCTGAACTCGAAGCTGAAGCTGAGCGCATTGGACTTCCAGATGAGCATAGTACTGGCTTCCGGGGCCGTGGTAGAGGTGGATACCGCGCTCGCGGCTTCCCATCTCGAGGACGAGGATATGACCCCGGCTTCCGCGGTTCATATCGCGGCCGTGGGGCCTTCAACGGGGGCGCACGCGGTGGCGTGATGAGACTAGATAACCGTCCCAAAAAAATCGTTGTCACCGCTCCGGAGCTTACGACGCCGGCGAAGGATGAGGCATTCCGCCAATACCTTTTTGTAAGTTTAAGTCCAACAAGGTGATCAGAGAAATTTGCGAGCTGATACTCAACACAGAACAACTATGAGTTCGATGCCATCGAGACCCATCCCTCCAAGCCGAGCTCTCTCATAGTTGGCTTCAAAGAACGTTATATTGCTGAGCAGTTCATAAACTCGACATTTGACGTCCCTAACGTTGGAAAGTTGGAGCTCACGTGGCATAGCGGCCCTACATCAACAACGACTACGCCGTCGGTCAATCCTGGGAATAAGGAGCTTGGGCTTGGGAGCGATGTGCATATGAGCAGCGAAGCGAACGGGGCGGGAACAGAGGAAGCGCCGAAAGCAGAGATGGATTACGATGTTGCAGATGATGAGGATCAGTGGATGGCTTCGTAAGGAACAGGGCCGCGCAAGATGGAAAAGGGGGAAACATTGGCAGACATGAGATGTAGAGGGGCTTTGTAATATTACCGCATACTGGGTGGCATATCGTACATTTCAGGATGAGTTGTCCACAACCGTTGCGCACTGTATGTGCTGTCTCCTCGACTAAGAATAATATGTGACCATTACCGTGATTAGTACCCGGTCTCACCGCATCCTTTTATACCTGTCGTTTGTCACTCCCATCTACGTCCCTGTTCAGTATTGTCTTCATGGGGCACCGCAAGCTTCGGAAAGCTTAGCCACGACGCCACCAGGATCGTCAATCGATGTCAATATTTGGGCTTCGGCCATCCATCCAAGCGTCTGATCTACATAATGGCACTTACGTTGCATTCCTTTATTTAGCAAGCATACCCAGCGAGCATTGTATGCCGACGCTTTGTGGGGCTGGGGGTTCATAAGAGGTCATACTCGGGTAGCTAGTATACTATAGACTCGCTGTATTTGGCGTTGGTGTGTACACATACGTGCAACGTCGAGAATGCCTCCATACCGTCATCTTTGATTGACATAACCGTACTAGATGTAGACCCTAACGCTCCGAGACATCCGTTGATGATGTAGACCGCCGTTCAAAGATGCTGAAGTATCTAATAGAGTCCTCTCGATGCATACCAAAGCCGACAGCTTCTCCAATCACTCTACTCCCATTTTCAGTCTCCAGTAACGGCTACATTGGCTTTACGCGGGCGAATTTTTGGAACACAGCCCTTTGTCTAGCTCGAACATATTCTTAATGAGACCTTTACTATTTTGTCCTTGTCACTGGATGATTTCTATTGTTGGATGTAGTGTAAAGCGATGGAGGAGGGTTCTGGTCTTGGATCGCGTTTCTCAACGCTGTTTCAAGCACAAGTAATCTGAGATGCCGTATATCTCGGAGAGTGTATTGATACACTAGCTACAACATAGTCTGAAACTTTTGGCTTAGGAATGACAGTTCTGTATGGGTGCGTCCATCTTTCGAGGCGGACATTGTGGTTGTTGTTTCTATGACATGTTTTGGATTGATTGACTTCGAACCTCGTTAGCGGAGCACAGAACTGGTAGATTAATAATATGTTTGCGGGATCCATCAACATAACGCTATAGTCATTGAGTGCGTCTCTGTATACCCCAGAATACCGACGATGTCAGCCGGAATCTACACAATAGCCATGAACTCCTGTTGCCTAGAACGAGGAAAGTATACAACGAACAAGAATAGAAAATGACAAAAGTGACTGAGAACGACCAATACAGCCTCACATGGGCGCCTGAGGGTCGGAGAGGTATTGACCATGTCATGGTGTTGCATTCGTAATCGGCCACTGGTCTTAGCAAGATACACTACAAGGGAATATAGCCGATTCGGAGTTGTGTTGAGGAGAGACACCATGACGCTAAAGAAGAAACAAGGGTTTCTCGATGTGGTATGACAGTAGTATATATCGGAATAGTAGCCCTGAAACCGGCAGTCGTACAGCAATGCCAGACCGTAGCGAAAGAGAGTGGGCGGCCACAAGAGCACACCAAATGTATCTCAACAGCCGGCTGAACAGAAAGTACATGACATGCTGAGGACTTACTTAAAATCCCCTCGTATTGAAAGCATGTCTGGTCCAGGATCGAAAGGCTGCACCTGGGTATTCGTGTAATGTGCGCTGCGGTCCTGTCGAAGTCCGCGGTCATAGAGCTACAACCTGTCACATTTTCGAAAAGAGGCAAGGCGAAGATTGGCTAGATACAGGCTGTAAGCTCACCGGAGAGCTCAGCAGAGTGTCCAGGATACATGCAAGTAACCGATGCTTACGTTGTGCCAACACTGTAGCATCAGGCTCTCCACCGATCTGACAGACACCCGCCCTCGGTGTGGCGTTGGCGTAACCGGCATTAATGCTTCAGGTTTCAAACAATGCATACACAACGCAAAGGCGGGAAGACCTTCGTGGCAAATTAGGCAACCGCAGCGCCATCCTTCGCGCCCAAACACAGGGGCCACATGATGCCCCGTGTACAAGGCAAACAGTTGGAGAATGTCGCGCGGTAATATATGATGAGCGGACTACCGTCAATGCGGCCACTGAGTGGTAAGCACGGTGAGGGGCTCGATATGGAATATAAGTACCCTACGATATTACTGCTGCGTTGGGTCAGAGTTTATACTATGACTGCCTGAGGCAGCAAGCCTGATAAGGTATTCAATTTAGGGCGCCTCATTGGCCACGTCCGTTACCACTGGTTCACCGCTGGTTGCATCCCTAACACTTTGGATGCAGGCGACTATGCAAGCGAGAGCCAGTCGCACACATTTTGTTGTTTAACACAACGTTTCGTATATTTGCTAATTCCAGGTCCCGAAAGCGCAACCAGTTGAATACGACGGGGGGGTATAATGAAACAAGGAAGAAAAGAACAGTGAATGAGAAAATTGGGCATGTTTCGGTCATATCTCCTCCGAGTATATTTTATCAGTTGCTGGCGCCTTCTTTGGAAACCTTTCCTTTGCGAATACTGACAATTAAACAGTTTGATGTAGGGAATCCAGTCGTTGTGCAATGCTCATGCGCCTAAGCAATTCGGTCATATCGTCATTAGTCGTCAAATTCGTTCGATTGGGAGAGTGAAAACACTACGTTTAAATGATGTGATGGGGAAAGAAGTATGCAAGCAGGTCGGGCATGAAGGTTGGAGGTCGGGCTCAGAAAAAAGAAAGTGAAGAGTGCCGAGAAGAAACGATCGAAAGAGCCAAAAGTACCGGGAGATTCAGAGAGCTTCCTCGGTGGCTGCTAGTCATCATATCAAACTTTACTGAAGTCTTCGGTAGGCCCCAGACGGCCTGCCCCTACGTTCGATTTGCCGACCGGCAGTCACCGTAAAATGTTCGTGGGGAGCAGATTGCAGAGTTCCAGTGGTCTGTAAGTCCTTGAGTTCCTGGTCGCTGATGAGTTTTTTGTTCCACAGAAACTTAAACAGTCCACGGTCTTTGTGGCTGCCTATAAGTGGTTCATTTCGCCGAAGATGTAGAGAAATGTGTGCCATTCGCCATTCCCAGGCCTTTTCGCCAGTCTCAAACTCCTCTACTCGCAAGCAGATTGGACATAATGATTTCTTCGGGGGTGTATTGCATCGCAAATGCGCTAGACAGTGTGTCCACCATTCCTCTAAGTCCGTGGAGGCGTACGAACACCTAAGGAACCAGAAAACACAGGGATGATTAGTTAGAGGTCTTCGTGGTCCCGAGTAGTCTTCAGCAGTTTCATTATAGCGGACCAGAAGATTGTCATCTTCGACCTGTAGAACCTCTTTGCCCCGGAAGTTGCGTGCTTCGTGGGTATCTGCGCTCATGCTTGTCAGCGTAGACACATCTGAACCTTCGAGCGAAGGTGGAGACGAAGCTTCTAACGTAGACGTCGAGGTAGGCCGTAAGGACAGGCTCTCAAAAGCAGAGGAGGTGGAGGTGACATTCTCCTCATCTAACGCAGGCATGGCGGAACCAGTTATTGATGTGCCCGACTGTGAGCCGCTGGACAACGATATTGCTCTAGGATACCGGGAGCTCGATCCCAGCTCTGACTGTGCTCCGAGATGCCTCAAGTTCTGCTCTTGAGCTGCAGTGATTCCAGGAGTCCCTCTCTCATAACTTTTAACCAGTGGGGTATCAGCTTCGGATGTGCTCAGGCAGTCTGAAATGGACAGTGTAGTCGAGTATCTCGTGACGGAATCGGTCACTGACAGGGTGTCAAGGTCATCGACCGCTCTTAGGATTGCCGGATCGTTCGACCGTCTTCCAAGTATCTCAGCCAGTGAAAGTGCTAATCGGGGAGGGCTTGCTGAATTGTGCAAAATTGCCCTGCCCCTCGACGCGTGTGGAGCGGGGAGCCCGCCCTCCTGGGGCCTACTTGGAGGAGCCACTGCAGGACATCAGCGATCTGTATGGAACGAACGAGACGATAGGCCCTTCAACGCGAGGGGAGGCTGCCATGCTGAAAGAGTACCAGATTGCACAGCCCACTACAAGGCTGCGAGAGTATACGTACTGGTCTCCGGAAATGATAAAGGGCGCTGCTGAGTCGAGCGGTGTCATTCCCTTCAAACTTTCGCCACAGGATGGGGATTGGGAGGCAAAAACCTTATTGCCTAGAGGCGCACTCGTTGTTGACGAAAGGCGTAACCTATTTCGCAAATGTCAGCTTGTGAATTCTGGAGTAAGCCGTATCGAGCGAAACTCATGGTCGTACTTGAAACTGCGCAGTCGTGCTGCCTCCAACCTGACGTGCTTAGGCTGCCTGGGAGATTCAACGACTTCAAGCTGATAGACTTGCCCCTTCTGGAAGAGCGTAGCCAACCACAGAAAAGTCGCAATTAGAATATAGTCTACAGTTCTTGCTAGAGAACCAATAATAATGGTTAACAAATCTTCCGTCGCTAGTTCATATTAAACCATGAAATATCTTTAGATTCATGCGAACCAGTGTTTCATGCTCATGTCAAGATATCCGATTCAAACTTGGATGTATCACGATTCTTTTGATCGTTCACGTAGCATTACACGGCAACGTTTCTCCCCACCTAGTGATTGTTACTATGCTCTAGCATTTGATGGCCTACGGCTCCTACTCCACTCACCATCCCTGGTATTTGCCTTACATGGAACCGAATCACATATTTGCACAATTCCCTGCATCCCTGGGTGGCATAACGATTCGTCTATTTCTCTTGGCTGCTTTTCCAGACTTCCGAATGGCAGCGAGGAGAATCAAGGCAGCAATCGTCTGGATGTCCTTCATATGTGGAGAATTACCCTTCGTGATGGCGCCTCTTGTTAGGCGGCCTCGCTCTCCATCACATATCACTATCGCTTGCTCAGTTTTCTGCATTAGGGACCTTACGTACATACATTAGCCATCGAGATCGGACGAAGTACTGTTTGTCTACTATGGCTGATAACGTACTGGAGAAGGAGGAAATTGGAATTCACTTGGAAAGTAGTAGTTAAGCGCCACAATCGCGCCACTCCTGCCCCACTGGCTGGGATCTCCACCTGCCATGCACTTTCCACTAGCTATCCAAACCTACGATCTTTGACTTCCTCTCCAGCAGTCAGCAGTAATATACTGGTTGCCCATGGGGATTGTAAATACCAGTGCATTTGAAACTACTGGCCCAATCACTTTCCATCTGTATCATTCACTTGACAATCGCTCGTCCAAAATCGGCCACTCGCTCTCAACATCACTCCCAAGTTCGAGGTATATAGTACGATGCCTCTAAACACTACACCCCATCCTTTGTGGACACAACCACCGTCTACAATCAATCCATCGGGACCAAACACCAATAGAAAGTACCACGCCTGCGCAACACTCCTCAATACGCCTCCCGGCCAGTCCTCGAAAGCACGATCCCCTCTCGCACTTAAACCTCGTGAAAGCCAT
This sequence comes from Pseudovirgaria hyperparasitica, assembly GCF_010093815.1. Taxonomy (NCBI): domain Eukaryota; kingdom Fungi; phylum Ascomycota; class Dothideomycetes; order Acrospermales; family Acrospermaceae; genus Pseudovirgaria; species Pseudovirgaria hyperparasitica. The sequence continues at coordinate 1,663,335 of NW_022985550.1, forward strand.
GAGTCGCTGGCGAAGCGCGTCGAAGCGGCGCGTATATTAGAAAGCAACGAGATGTTGATATGGTACAGTGTGGCGCGGGACGAGGTAAAACACTTCACTTTATCCCCAAAGACGTTCGTCGCAAGGACGACTGCTGCTGCTGCTGCAATTCCCCGTTGCAAACATGCTGACAGCGTTATATTGCATATGAAGACCGTCCCGCAAACACGCCTACATTTCCAACGCATCGTCTCCGGTATGCCCGCGCCGCCTGAGCCACCCTCGCCTACCTCGACAGTATCCTCCTTGTCGAATTCTCCGTTGCGAGAGTCGCCGCTACGCAACAACCCCTCGCTCACATCTCCGTCCACATCATCAAGGAAAGGAAAGGCTCCGTGTAGTCCTCGCCAAAATCCTCGCCAAAACCCTACTGAACCAGCTGTCGACAACACAGACGCACTGATGGCAGCAATGTTGGAAGCTGCTACAAGCGAGTCACTTGAGATGAATCCAACGCAGTATGCTACTGAAACTGCCGCAGGTCGGGCACGATACCCGCAAGCCAATGCATCAAATGTGGCCGGGCCTTCAACTGCAGCGGATAGACTCGATTTAGATGCAGATGATATTGATGATCACCTGTTTGACGAAACGTAGAACGAGACTGTGTATAGTGAACATGACGAGTGTGTTTGAGAGAAGAAGTGAGTTTAGGCTAAGATGCGCCATGCTGATGACCTGTTTCTTTAGGCAATTCTTCTGGGCGGTAGTTGGGGATGTGTAACAAGTATTATGAGCGACAGGCATGCCAGAGATACCCGTGCGAATAAAATTGTAACATAGGATAACAAGCACATGTTTCAGTGAACGTTGACTGAATGATACGTATATGCTCATTCACCTTCTGTGCTTTTTGCTGTACATATATCTGGTGCATACTCCCCTACACTGACTGATGCATGGATCCATCCCACGCCTAGCCCTCCTATGCAAATACATCCCAGCAGCCCCAAGACAACCATTTTTCTCTGAATGCTTTTCCTAACAGCCTCGCTCCTATTCACACGTTAACTACCCCCTACCAAGCTCACATATATGCTTCCCCGCCATAATAGGGTCGGATTGTCCTTAGGATGCAATGGACTTACATCCCCTCCTCCATGCCCACGTTGCGCCACCACGCCCCCCGATCGTCGTCCTTAGTCCGATTCACCATGCTCTCTGCGTCACCGACCTGTCGCCGCTCACTCACCTCCCACTTGTGTGCGTTCAGCTTGAGTTTCATGGCTCGAGCGGCCAGGGTGCCTCCACGCTTGAGCTGGTCGCGTATGCGCTCGGCCTCGGTCCAGCCGTTTGAAGGACTAGAAGAACTTCGGAGGACCGGTAATTGCTATTGAAGGGGCTCAGAAGAAGAGGAGAGGCGGTTCAAATGGAGATAAACGTCAGTACCATACCTGAGGGTGTTGTTAGTAATGGCACTTGGCACGTGTATTTTTGACGTTGGAGAAGCTTTACCCTTCCATGCTAATGAGCTTGAGGTCACCGCCAAAGTACCGCGCATACAGACGGGAAATGGGCAGACCATATCCAAAGCCCGCCATTGGTGCCTTGAAATCGCTTTTATTGAAGTCTGGGTCGAGATTCGGTGTTTGATCGACCGTCGTGTACATATATGTCCAAACAAGAGGTATTGAACTTCGCGGAATACCACCACCCTCATCACTGATCTTTATAGTTATATCTTCTTTGCCCTCTGCGACGATGACTTTGGTCACGGGAAACTCTTCCTTGTCCTGACCGTGAGTTTCGACAACGGCGCGCAGCGAATTCTTCAGGGTCTCAAAGAGCATATGTGACAAATGGCCAGGGACATACATAAAGTTGATATCGGGATTACAGATGAGTTGTACTTTAGGCGCATCAAAGAGTCCGTAGTGGTCTTCGCATACGAATCGAGCATTCTCGATGGCTTCCATGGCGAGGTCTTTGACATTTGTCTTTGTGCATATAATTCCTACGTAATCCGAATCTGTGCGTTTCTTCTGATCCGTCAATGCGATATGCTGGCCGATCAACATTCGTATGCCGATGCGAGACATGTAAAAACGGTCAAGGAAGGCCTGGATGTTGTGATCAATTTGCATCCGTTGACGCTTGCGCTTGTACTCTAATATGCCTTGAGCTATACTTATAAGTCAGCGGATTGTTTGCGAAAGGTTCGTAACAACACTGACCAACAGTCGTTACAACACTGTCATGCCTCCTTTTGATTGTGTCCAGCGCCGCAGCGAAATTACTGTTGTATTGCGAAAGCTCCGGTGGCCAGTCTTCACCGTCGTCGGCAGCAACGTAGTATCTCCTAGCGGCAGTCACTTGCTTTCCGTGGCCGTTTCCATTCCCATTGGTGGCTGGCGCTGATTTGTACTGGCCCTGCTTGACTGAAGGGTTCTGTGTGGTCTGGCTGAGCATTCGCGTGTCCCGCGCATTCTTTTTCGCTGGCTTCAGCAGTCTGTCGCGCACTTCTGTGGTCAAAGATGGCCGAGGTAATGTTGTTAATTCCTGTGCGCCTGTGAGTCTTCAGAATAACAACGTCAGAGGGTGATAGTGCATACCTCGAACGACTGTGCGTACCAATCCTGTACTCTTTGTATAGATGGCATATCATTCAGCCCATCGGGGAGATCATTGAGTTCTTGCACACGATGTGCCAGCCGTATGGGAAGTTCTTCGGACAGAAATTGTGATGCGCGAAAGAGAGTGCCCGTGGATGGTCGTTCTCCAAACTGCACCATTTGTCGTAGAGACACACCTATAGCTGTCAGACATCTTGAGCGCAATATAGGTAGCCATGCAAGTCTTACCTGTGGCAGGAAAGTTGCTGTAGTGCTGCGATTGATTAGCACACCTAGTCATACAGTGATGTCCAGCGACAAGAGCATACCTTGATGGTCTCCATCAGCTCTCTAGACTTCTTCCATGACATGACGGGTATGAATCTTCAAGGGCAATGTGCCCTCGAACGCGTCCTAAGCAGTCAACGTTGAGGTGCAGCCGACGTGGGGTGAGTCGTGTTGCTCTGACTATGACGCCGTTCCCATGGAAGCTATACGTGAAGCTACCAAGGTGGATATATACGGTTTAGAAATTGTGGTGTGCGGTCATAAATCACGAAGTAATAGCAGACATGGTAGATAGAGTGAGTAGGAAGCGAAAAACAAGCAATTGGGTCGACTATCGGGCGACGATGGTGTGTATAGGTAGGCGACGCTGTCCCTTGAGTGACTACAGCCCAGGGTATGAGCGGACAGTCTCACTTGCAGGGAGCTCCGCGGTGGGCAAAGTTGCCGAACCCTCCCCCCTCCGTGCGTGTGCCGTCACCACCTCGGAGTTCACGTGCCCTGCCTTTTTTCTGATTCGCTGTCCATTCCAGACTACCAAAAGCTGTCTTTATTCACATTGTAAAGTGGTGATGTTGTCGCATGTACTGGCTGGAACGGGCAAGATACGACTCCCAAATCTGACTATGGTTCGGAATGACATCTTCTGCCGCGCCCATGGATAGCACACCTCAAGCATCGTGAAGCGTTATAAAGCCAAGACCTGAAGCTGTACTAATGCAACATGATATCCACAGATAATCCATAGTCACAGAATAGGTCTTGCATCAATCACTGATAATAACCACCTTATAGCCAGCCCAACCACCTTATAGCCAGCCCAGCTCAGGTGCCCCTGGAGTGTAGCCTCGGTAGTGTTCGGGGCGACATCGCCTCTCATCCGCTTGAGCTGGCTGCGCTGCACGTCACACTACAGCTCCAGTTCCACCTCCTTGGCTGCGGCTCGGCGCATCCTGGTAGCTTCATGGGAGGGTATGCGCGTGACACTTGAAATTTCTCATGAGGTATTAGTCGCTAGAGATAGAAAGGCGAGCCGTATACGTGTCATTGATTTCCAACAAGTCTTGGAGTGAAACCCTATACTAGTACCGGTATGAAATGATTGCTGCTGCTGAGACCATGCTGGCTGCGAATACAGATGCGTATGGCCATGTCAACGACCAGAACACAGACTAGGTTGTAGCTCTATCGTCTATTTGACGTGAAAGTGGAGAATCTGAATTTACGGCAAAGTGCACCCATCAGTAGCACACCTAACCCCGGTCTAAATGCAAACAAAAGTAGTATATACAAAATCAGCGTTTCGGGTTCTAGACAGGAAGCCTCCTATCGTACGTCTTTTCAGGAATGTTGGTACATGAGGTTGCTCGGAAGAAAGGAATCGACGCATCTCATTATAACGTTTATTTGGTCGATTCGCGGAGGAAGGTAATCAGGTCATTTCGCTCCTTGGGCTTCTTCAGGCCACCGAATGCCATCTTTGTTCCAGGAATGTATTTCTTGGGGTTCTCAAGGTAGTCGAACTGTATTGGCGTTAGTGACTATTATCAAGAATGACGCGATAGCGACGAGCCGCAGACACATACCAGAGTGTCCTCCTGCCACTCTACACCCTTCTCCTTGTTGGCATCGGTGTAGGAGAAGCCCTCGACCTGGCCGGACTTGCGGCCGAACAGACCATGAAGGTTAGGGCCAATCTTGTTGGCCTCGCCCTTCCCTAAGGTATGACATTGTGCGCAACGAGTCTTGAAGAGGCCAGCTCCTTTCTTAGCATCGCCTGAAATTGCATATTAGCTTCGTTCTAGTAGTCCGCAAACGCCACTTCAAGAAAATTGAAAGCCTTCATGTTCCATCTCAATCAAGCGATTCTTTCGGGAGCGCGAAGCTTCAAATGTAGTTGCGCAGTTTATGCAACTGAGGCCGGAAGCTTATGATACAGTTGCACCGTATACTGTGGTCGCTGGACGATGTATACGTATTCTTATCGTCGAGTATGGATGACGTCGTAGAGTCAAAAGAATGTCTTACCGTCTGAGAAGCCCATTGTGGATGGTTATGTAGGTGAATAGCACAGGAAATGTGGTTGGTGAGATGGCGAGGTGGTAGAGATGTATAAGGCGTTGTCTGATGGATTATGATGATGTTATGGAGTAGTAGAGGATGAGAAGAAAGTTTCGAGCGCAAAAGCCAGCTTTTTCTATGAAGGCGATCGAAATGGCGCTAAAAGGACCCGCCGCATCCAATCAACAGCCGAGTGATTCCAATCTCCCGGCAAATTCTCGCAGATTCCCGTGACGCGGGCCCGTCATCTCCCTTCTATGACAGCCACAGCCACAGCTACATTGATTGGCACAGCTCCACTCGGCTGTTTAATGTTCTCTGTCTTCTTCTTCATCATTCACTATGATATCCCACACAGGCACCCTGACACATTGACTATCTCATATGTGTCTCAGTTGTACCGATTCCACTCATTTCGACATGTTCGAAGATTCCCACAGCGACTGTTAAACAACCGTCATTTACCGTGGGCAACAAAGAGTCCGACGCTACGCTTGAGATCTCGCAAACGAACGAGAAAATCGATAGCACAAAACCATTTCATTAAGCTTACATATGATACAGGTGGATTCAGTCTTCTTTTCCTTAGTCATCATCGATCGATGCTGTCCGGTAGGATCTCGACCAGAAATTTTACTAATCGATCACGATACCCGTCGCGTCATGACCAGTATATTTGCTGTGCCTTCCACACAAAGTCAACAATATCCTGTGTTCCTCAATGACCTATCCCATATGGTAAGGTAGTTAAGTGAGACATTCAGTAGATGCTCGAGTTGCGTCAATAGGCTTTTATGCTCTGGCGTAATCCTCTCTCATTCAACGACGAAGCCCTTTGGACTGGTATGACTTATGAACATATCCAATGCTGTTCGCAGGCGTCGTCCGTCACTCTTCTCTCATGTTACGTGTGGACACTCAACGCGACATAGGTGGATTCGGAAGAATCATTACGCGGTTGCCTTGGCATTACTGTCGGCAGTGTCTAGGATGAGGTTCGGTTATGTTGCAGGACGCAAGAGATACAATACTCCTGTACATACGGTACCACCCAGTGCTAAGATGACAGCTGAAGGCTCAGTCTCATATTTATAGGTGCATTGTCAGGTTCAAGCACGACTTCGAACACCTCACTGCAGAGATCTACGTAATTGACCGTCGACTGACGACCGTTGTAGTGTTACTACCCGGCTGCAGCTAATATAATATTAACCTTGGAAAGGTGCCAATTTCAAGGGTCGGGTACGGCGATCTCGCCAATTCTTTCCGGCAGCAGAAAATGGACAGGGATAGGTAGGAAAATAACCTCGTTGACATGTACCCCGCTAGCACTTACACGTATAATATACAGGGCTTATTCTTACAACACATATATATATATCTCCTATACCGAAAGAGACTTCTTATATAGTTACTGATTACTTCAACCACATCCTAGCTTACCATCACTCGCTCGCCCTTTTCGCTTCTGGCCAACATCACAAAGAATTCAGATCATGCTCTAATTCAGCTCACCTGGTGTAACAAAGTATGAACCGTATCCCTGACATCCTCTACGCAGACCGCAAAGCAAGCACATGGGTCATTGTTGGCGCCTCGCGTGGTATAGGACTTGAGTTTGTACGACAGCTACTTGATCGTGGGGAGCGCATCATTGCGACCGTACGTGAGCCTGTCGCGAGCACTGCCAGAGCTCTGTGGGGTGTGAGTGGAAGCGACCACGGGAGAGCGCAGATGTACGTATGCGATGTGATCAGTGAAGCCAGTATCAAGGTACGTTCTGTAGTATGGACACATTCAAGGAAACTCCAGAGGAAGTGTACAACCCTAACATAATGTCAGAATTTTGTCAACCAACTTACCTTGATACCGAATCTGAAGATCGACTATGTGGTCGTCAATGCGGGTGTTTTGCAATATCCTAATGTTTGTTTGTATATCATATATCTCTGAGATGTTCCACTGATGTTGCACAGAGAGCTACTGAGCTGTAGGTCTCCGGATTTCAATTTCGATTGGTTATGTTTTATTACGTCCTTTAAAAACTACCACAGATCCTTCGACCAATTTGCCTTTCATTTACATACCAACACAATCGGGCCGATAATCACAGCTCAGAAGCTGCTCCAAACACGCATTCCGATCGGAACCATCGTTTTCATGTCAAGCGACTCAGGTAGCGCTACTCTATTTCGGGATATGGAAGATGGGTATGTACGATGCTTACAACCTTCTTGTAGAGACAGCTTTTACGTGCCAAACTGGATAGGATCCTGACGTGGTACATCAGGTTTGCGGCATATTCAGCCTCGAAAGCGGCCCTGAATCAGATGTTACGACATATGGCCGCAGAGCTGAAACGTACGGATGACGATACGATTATCTTGGCTATGCATCCAGGAGAGGTAGCTACGTGAGAAGCCACTCTTTAATGTTCACCCGTTAAACGCATTCGTTGACGTAAGGATGCTAATATATAGCAGTGATATGGGCAACATCGAGACGCCCTTCGAAGTCGACGGCGTTATCACAGCCCAAGAATCAGTCAAGTGCATGATCGATGTTATCCAAAGTAAAGGCATACAGCATAGTGGGACATTCTGGACGTGGGAGAACAAGGTACGTGACTTCATCATGTCGGTAGTCCGTGCAAGGATATGACTCATGTGGTATAGGCATATCCATGGTGAGGACTGTACGAAAGGCTCGCTATGCGTTATATGCATTATAGATCTATAGAGATGCATGGCTCAATTCCTTGTCTCCCACCTCACCCCAGTATAACTTACATCCCATCTCAGATCACCGGGCTCACTTTCCAGAGCTAGATCTAAGTGCGACCAATATAGATCCGGTTGCATACAAGCCACAAACCCAAGACGCCTCTCAATCAAAGCTCACTGATCAAAATCTCACCGCTGTGGCCCTGCCCAAACAGAAATGCCCACTGCCCGGTCTTTTTGAGTCCTTGACTAACATCCGCCAGTCCATCCTTGATATCCTTCTCAGTATACGCCTTGGTGGATTCTTCATTTGCCTCTGGAAAGCCTTGGAGGAACCACTCGGGGCTCTCGTTGATCTCACCTTCTTCTTGACTGGGAGCCTTTTCGTCTTGATCCTGGAGAATGGTTTTGGCGGATACGCTGGAGAGGAGTGGACGCACGTTGTAGCGTGGGTGATCCTTGACGGAGTAGGATTCTGGGTAGTTTCTTGCGTCATGGAGTTGGGTGGTTCGGGTGTCTGTTTGGTTGCGACCACGATGAGCATGCTGATGGGCGTAATGACGCATATCACGCATCTGTTTCCTCCCCTGGGCTCGTTGTTCCCCTCGTGCCACATCTCCTTTATTCATGCCCTCCCTGCGAGCATCTCGGCTATGCATCAACTCCCCTGTCTGCATCCTGGCCCGCTCACCGCTATCAAAATCCTTTGTTTGTTTCCGGAACTTCGGAGTGTTCCGCACCTTCCCGATCCCCAATCTCTTCCGATCCTTCGCCTCAGCTTCACGCCTTCGATGCTCGATGCGACGTAGACGCTTTGCGCCATCACGTTCGCGCATAGAGACGCGACGGGCAGAGTGGTGATTCGCAGTCTGATTGTTGCGATTGTTCGTAGTTCTCAACGGGAGCCTCTGCTTGTTTGTGGCCATTGGTGACGAAGGCTCATCGTGCCCACGTATCTCGTCTTTCTCCTTCTCAAAATACGGTAGCTCAACCTCATAGTGGCTTCCAGCACTAAAATCACCATGCGCGTTCATCCCACGAACGGCAGGTTCATCCCTGAAGACAGTCCGCAGAGGACACAGCGAAAGCATGCATATGCGGTGATGCACAAACCCCGGTGGCGGAATAAGCGTGAACCGCGAGGATATGAAATGTCGGAATCTGCATATGTAATGAGGATTGCGGCGCACAAGACGGCAGTCGCCGTGGTGGTACCAGAACGAGCAGATGGTTCTGCTATAATCAACGGCGTCAGCAGGTAGGGCGTCGCGACCTTGGCCTGTTGCTGTTGGTATTTGAAAGGGTGCAGTATGAGAGTCGTGGTGGCCTGTAATCTCTGAGTGTCGGGAGACTAAAGTGGAAGTCTGAGCCGAACTCGATGGCAAGATCAAGGCTGGAGAAACGGGTTGAGGAATCATGGATGGAGATGTTGCTGCGGTGATACAAGCAATAGTCTCCGGGGAAAGGTTAAGCTGGAGAAACGCGAGACTCGGTACTTTTGCCGAGTCTATAATTGACAGCAACTGCTTTTCTGGAAGTGGTGATGTAGGTGAGATGCAGTCGGTCAGAGACGGCGTATATGAAGTCGTGGACGAAGCCGTTGAAGTTGGTGACGACATCTCCGCAAGTAGAAGGGTAAGATCGTATTCGATTGAATGTTGATCGTATAGAGTGTTTTCAAGACGTGGTGGTGGGCAGCAGGCAGCAATATTGATCGAGACCATCGGCAGAATGGTCGAGCAAACGGGTAGATAAGCCTGTTAAAAGACTGATATAATGAATGTGAATAAGAACGAGAACTGAGTCGAAAAGAGCCGGAGCTATAAGCGAATAATATGTAAACACTGCTCGCGATGCAGAGGGTGAAGTCAGGACTAGTGATAATTTGCGGTTCAAGACTACAAGAAAAGGAGTGAATGACGAGATCCGACCAAGGGATTGAAAGACTAAAAATTCACATGCATTAATATCGAGCCCCCAATCCAGCAATGGCAAAGACTAATTTAAGCAAACCCCAAGAGACCAATGCCAATCCACCGAAAGCAATAACAAGGGTCTGTAAATTCTTCCTCTCTATCTTACTCCATTTCCCTGGCTGACCGACTTCACCCATATTCGTAATAGTCTCATACTGTGGAATATACTTCAACTCGAACAATGTTTCCACTCCACCCAGGCCGACTTTACTCTTCACAACCAATTCATAGTACAGCCTCTTCAACCAGGCAATCTTTCTTCGATCCAAGTAAGAGATACTTCGCGCCGTGTAGCACATAAACATAAAGAACAAACACTGTCCAGCCATTAAAGCAGAATAATATAGACTGGGTCGTGGCAAAGCAAGTTTATCTGCCAAGTCATTCCCATTCAGCCATCTTGCACTGGCAGTCAACATCTCGGCGCTTGCGAACGCTGGAGGCTGCCCTTGCAAGCATATGATGACGTTGTTGGCTAGAATCTTGCTTGTCTCACTGGGCTGTACTTCATGTAACAGTAAAGTCTCCACGATTGCTTTGGCCTTGCTCGGACTTGCGAAGGTCTCGTGTGGTGTGCCCATCAGGTATGCAACGTACCGCCACAAGGCTAGGTAATCTTCAGTTTCCTGCTTTCGAAGGAAAATACCTTGACGGGGAAGTGATATCCAGATAAGGGTAGAGCTGAATGTTGCAATCGTGCCGATGCAGTCTAGGTCATTGATTGGCACACCCCATTGCTCAAGATCATAGTAGTCTGGCCGAGTAGCACGCATAGCCATGATGCGTTGACGAACAGCAGCGTGAAGTAACCGCACACGAATGGAAGCTTGGAAGCCGGCGCCATTAGGCTTGATAGATTCGAGGGATTGTGTGCATTGGAGGATGTGCTGTGTGGTTTCGAGGAGTCGACGTCGTGCGACCTTCGGCGCAAATCCTCCGGTACGTGCAAGGGTTTCCACGACACGAGCCGCACCCATACCACCGAGAAGCGATTGGTATGTGAGACCTGTAAGAGCAGGACCGCCGTATCTGTAGAAGACATCCTGTCCACGCTGTATCTGGTCCCAATCGACCCAGTCCGGAACAGTTGTGACTTCGGCCCACAGCGTGGAAAGAGATTCGTCCGAATGGGCATGCTCCTTCAACAACGCATAGAGGTCACGCTGGACTACAGACTTCAGGTCGGGAGGCTTGGTTGAAGCGTCATCCTGAAGGGTATCTTTGACAGGCTTGGTAGCTTTGACATCACTGTTACGTGGTAAAGTCCCTTTTGGGGGACATATCTCATTCAGCTTGAGGAGGGCATCTTCAGCGAGACGGTCGTAAGTGAATTTCAGGGGCTGTAACTCTTCTTTGCTAGGGTGATCATCAGTCAACTCGTACGTATAGCCCCAAGCCCTATGACCATATCAGTACAACATTCCTAATCAGGCTAGTGGAGCAGTAGACAAACGTCCGAGTGTTTGGACCCTTCCAAAGCGGCCCCAACCATGTCATCGTATGTGGAAACTACGTCTATACAAACGATGCAGAGCAGTAAGATTGAAGGATAATACTGGCAGAAGAAGAGCAGCCATCGGCCCGTTTGGCCACGAGCCGAAGTGCATTATATCTGTCGTAGCGTCATCATGTGGAGTTTGGTACTGCCGAGGATTTAGCTTCATATCTAGAGAGGGTGGCTAGCATGACAGCCGAAAACAAACACCCATGGCCCTGCAAAGAAACCTACATCCATACAGGTGGAAGACATCCATGTTTTGATGCTCGAGTAGTTGCAAGGAATATCTCGGATGTTGTTGATGCCTGCGGGGTTGACAGCCATGACACTGATGACAGCCAGGGTAGTCGATTTAGGCTTGCCCCTGAGGCATCAAGGCAGCATTTTGCACAAAGCGCTAAGCAACTGGAACGACGTCGGACTCGCAAGCAACCTGACCTTTAAAAAATTCACGAGGGCTCGACAAGGCTCTGCAGCTCGACCCCAGAATCTCTTGTTCTACACCACAGCGCCACAACTGATGGCCGGCACGCATTTTTCATGATCCATGACGTGTCGCTATCTTTACCGATGTCTCCAGCCGACTAGTCGAGTGTTTCTGTCGTCTACGTTCCCCAAATGGCAGTCCGCTCTTACCATTCCGTCACTTGAGCCATCACGCTCTTACGCCTTCAACACGAGCCGCAAAAATCGCAATAAGACTACTGGCAATGCCACCGATCCGAAGCTCGCTCAGTACTGGGCTACTATCCACGATGCTGAAGCCTACCTTAAATTACCCTTGTCAAAAGTCGATGGTCGATGGCGCGCGAAACGCCTGAGAGGGCGGGCGAGGGCTTTGTTGCAGCAGAAGATCGACAAGAAGATAGAAAAATCTGGTGATGACCCAAAGGAGCGCTCCAGGCTCGTCAAGAAGATGAGCGCATTCGAATTAGAACTTTACCACGAGGACGAAGGGACCGTTGCCTCTGCAAGCACCATACCAGATCTTATAGGAAAAGCTTTAGACGAGTCTTTAAAGATGGAAGCAAAGGCCCACGTGAGGCCGTCTCCCGGCAGTTCAGAACCGAACAAGACCAAGGATGTTGGAAATACCAGGCACGAGAGACCTGCGCGTCCAAACAAGAACAAGGAGCCCTGGCAGGTGCAGAAAGAGGCGCTCAAAGACAAGTTTGGCGATGAGCCTTGGACACCCAGGAAGAAGCTTTCACCAGGCACCATGGACGGTATGCGTATGTTGCATCAATCGGACAAGGCGAAATATACAACTGCGGTTTTGGCCGACTCTTTCAAGATCTCGCCCGACGCGGTCAGACGCATTCTAAAGAGCAAATGGGAACCTTCTGAGGAGGAGGCCGATGAAAGACGAGAACGGTGGGAGCGCCGAGGCCAGAAGATATGGGAGAATAAGGTTGAGATGGGCATGAAGCCACCTAAGAAGTGGCGCGAAAGGGGTGTTGGCCGTGCAGAGCCTGGCTTCTATCCCAAGTGGAAGAAAGGAGGGCAGGCGAAGCCGTTCGCTAGTGACGACCCGTTACCGTTCGGTGAATCATATACTGAGGTCAGAGCACGCAAGGAGCCCAGGGATATCAGGACCGTCTCGAGTCAGATCCTGTAAAGTTCGAGATGTATTGTAATTACTGTACCATAAGGAATAAATGAATGTATAAATATCCAATAGACGCAACTAAGTGCGTGTAGTGGAGGTAGGGTATGTAAATTAGAGAAAGTGCAAGGCATGTGTCACGGGTGTAAGCCAAGACGTAGATCCATCCGATGTAGTGGGTGGGTCAACTCCATCCATAGTCCAACGCGGAGCTGTTAAGGTTGTGGACTGTAGTACCAGCCACAACTTATCCTCGTTCTCCAAGTTTCACCAACATATCAGCTTGTGGTGTTGAGTGAATACAGCTACCGGAACAATCGAAAGCACAACTATTCGGATGTCCAATTGAATTCGTGCACGGCAAAAGCATGGCGCACCCTCGAACTCCATGACCGCACTCCTCCGCAACCCCTACCCCCCAATGGTTGAGCTCCTCAGAGAGCTTGAATTATGTCCTCCAACATCAGGGTCTTCGTTCAATGGAAAGACGCGACGGTATTTGCAGGCGAAGATCTCGAATGCACAATAACCTTCAAGAACGTGGCGTTGCTTCCACAGGCAGATCGATCGCCCAATCGAAGACAGAACGGCTTCCTTGCAGCCGTTGAACGACAGCAACACCGAAACCCTGCCCTCAGACCTTCTGTGAAGCCCTCGCTGTCTCGAAACTCCTCGTTCGGCCCACAACTACCTACACAGCATGCGAAAGGGCATCGGCCCACCCTGTCCTTGAGCACCTCCGCAACTACTGTTCCCTCAATATCGCAATTCGCCGGAGGAGCCAACACGCCCACGAGTGCAGGTCCACATGGGAGATCATTGTCGATAGTATCACTTGGTAGCGGAGGCAACAGAGATCCCGATCGAGCTTCACATAGCAGTCCGCGAAGACCAACTCGACCGCATGGCCGGTCTGCTAGTCTACAGGTAGTACCAGGCAAGAAGACTGGAAGTCCTCATACAGGTAAGACAGGATGGTATACTTCTCGGGACTGTGCTTACGATTTCAAGGCTCACACAGAGCTCAGTCGGCCACACAGACGCCTACTGTCTTCAGTTCAGCAGCGCCTGCTTTGACGACTCCTTCACGGTTTTCCGGCGCAAAGCGAAGCGGCATAACACACATCTCAAGTACCGGTCGTCGAGGATCAGGTTCTTTGACACCACACTTCAAGTTTCCGCAAGGAACAGTGGACAATGAAAATGAGACAATATCAGAGCATCCAGTAGGAGTGTATGGGCGGCCGCCACGTGTGAGAGGGAACAGCCCTCGACCGGCAGATGAGATGTCTGCAACAGGCGAAACGTTGTCACCTGTTGCGCGACTTCTATCGGGTACGAGCATGAATGGAACACCTCGGAGCAGCGGAGAATTCTATTCGATGAGCAATCATTCTTCAGAGACCCTCCCCTCTGAATACATTACCCAACCTATGGCTCGCTTACTGCCTCCCTCACATTCACGGCGATCCTCTCAAGCTCCGCAGCCACGTGTTGGGCCGGAATCGCTGATGATGGGCTACGCTCAAGTCATGGGTTCCTTCACCTTGGACGGGTCTCTCATCAATCAAGCTCCATTTGAGGAAGTGAAACGCAAGGGCGTACTTGGAGGACAAGGAGGTGGTGGTGTGGTGGGCGTAGAACGATTGAAGAGGGACAGTGGATTATTCGGCGCTCTAGGATGGGGAACTCTAGGAGAGTCTTTGGGTGGCCTTCTTGGAACATCAGAGCCAAGCAGCATGCGAGAGATGCGTGGTATAGCTAACAGCAAAACCGTGCCACTCTTAACAACACCCCAATCCATTCTGTTCGTTGACCTTAGGCTAGCCCCTGGAGAAAGCCGGAGCTATCGATACAAATTCAAACTACCACGAGGCCTACCACCAACGCATAAAGGACGTGCAGTCAAAGTAGCATATCATCTTGCTATAGGAACTCAGAGACCAGGAATGGTAAACGGGCAGCAGCAAGTGCGGCATGTCGATATTCCTTTCCGAGTTTTCGGAGGGGTCACGGGTCAGCTCTATCGTACAGTCCGAAGTAGTTTCGCTAACTCTAATGCAGGGGAAGGAGAAATACTGGGTCACGATCTGATGTCTCCATATATCATACTTCGGGACGAAGCCCAGACGGAGAGGATAGATGTCGAAGTCGCTACTCCCCATCAACGCAAAACACCTAAACCATCACCGCGCATCGGATCAGGATCAGCAGATTTCCTAGACTATGTCAATAATCTCCTCGACAAACCAGACGACAACTCTACAGCCGGCCTTCTCTCCCCAACAGCCGAAGACCCTCGCCGCAAATCGATCGCGGAAGAGCTCCCCAATACGATGAAGGAGATCATTGATCTGGCCATAATGCGCTGTAACAACGTCGCATCATCCTCCCAAAGCACCTCACGATTTGATATCGCTCGTTCTGGGTATCGTGTTGCGACCATTAACCTCGGCCGGCCCGCCTACCGCCTCGGGGAAACGATCTCCGTTGTCATCGACTTCTCAAACACCGACATTCCCTGCTACTCTGTTATCTTCTGCCTCGAGACTGCCGAGCGCGTCGACCCCGCCATTGCTCTGCGCTCTCACTCGAGTATATATAGAGCGACGCGGAAAGTACATGCTGTGTTCTCCGATAATGCGCTCTATTCGCAAAGACTGACATTTGCGCCTACGATACCTCCGAATGCGACACCGGATTTTGTTACGTCGGGTGTGAGTCTGGAGTGGCGCCTAAGAATTGAATTTACGACACCACGCCTGACGTACGAGGAAGTAGAGGAAGGTGCATGGACGGATGTGCTTGAAGAGGTGGGGAATGATGATCGAGGAGTCATCCTAGCAGCGGCTGAGAAACTACCATGCGAGACCTTTGAGGTTTCGGTTCCGATACGGATTTATGGGGCCGTGACAGGATGCGTAGAGAACGTGAGCGAGGGAGGGTTGGTGGTGTAAGGCCAGGCCAGGCACTAGATGAAGAAAGATGGCAAGACGGAGCAGAGCAGAGGAATGTCATGGATACCCGGCAAAGAACTCAGATAGCATGTGTGTAATTAAAGAAGAAACATGTGCTCATACACTGTATATACCTCATCCATGAATAGATCGCGGACATATACACGACGCACAGTTCTCCCTAACGTGATGATTAAACACCTATACCATGAATTTTCTACAATTTTATACTCCGCCTAGGTGTCAAGTAGTCTGGCGAAAAGCAACGGAACTGCCTCTGGCGCTGTTGGCAAGTACCTGATTTCCGGGAAGCCGGAGGGGGGGGCTTGGCGGGAATGTGGACGATAGCGAAATTATACGCTTCACAAACAGTTCAGGTACTCAACGACTTACGAAAGTACAAGATTTCCGTTTTAGGCTGGGGTGTGACCAATAGCCAATCATACGCAAGTACCGGCGCTTCATGCCTTGGTGCCTTAGGTAAACCTGCCAGCCATGGAGACGGGAATAGGCTACACCAATGGCAAGAACGGATTGATCACTATCAACCAGGCATGGAGAGTAAGTTCGTAGGCCGCTCTACTACTACCTTAGCGAGAAAACTATATACTTTCTGTGGTGAATCAGTACCAACAAAATTTATAAGTTTGATCTATTATAAGTATTATTAGGTACTTGTTTAACCCTGGCTACACCCCTGCGCCCCTACTTTGCGTGTCAAACTCCAACTTGATCACATCAGTCTTCAGCTTTGCTGAGCATATGACCACCTTTCGACAGTGAAAAGGTGGTTCTAGCAAAGAGGCCCTGCTGGGGCACAATACACAAAGTATCTTGAGTCAATAGAATGCCCGACATTACAAGTATGTATAATAACTCCGACTCTGGAGATCTCATTCGTCATCTATATGCCTTGGTGCTGGAAAATACGTAGTTCCGGGCAGGAGCTGGTCCTCCGAGTCTCCGTTGGCTTTCTTCTCTTCATCGCTCGCATCGTCCGGGCCCCCTGACTTATCAAGCGCTAGGTTGCTGAAGAGACGGCCGACATGATCGGCGCCGAATATCCAGAACAAACATGCGAACGCGATTGGTGCCACCCCCACAGAGAAGCCGAACTTGGAGTAAAACACAATATCTACCCCACCCACGACGCCAAGTACGATTGCAACGATCGTTACATGTACACGCGCGGCAATCGCGATCCACATTGATATGTCGAAGGCTGTTCGACGAGAGAGAAGATTCAGGACAACGGTAGTTGCTGCAAACAGTGCTAGTGCGCCCCAGAAATAGCTGTATGCTGGCGTGTAGAGGTCTCGTTCCAAGCCATGTATTTGCTCGGCTGTCGGAACTTGGTTGTCCACCAGCGTCGAGGCGTAAATACCACCGGCCACTGATGAGAACAGATTGTAAATGGGTTCTGTTAGCGCTGATACCCAGTTCGAAGAGCCAACAGGAGAGGCGAGAATGTCACGTGTGTTTTCTGGATTGCAGATCCCCGTCGTATTCGCGACGCGTTGCAAGGAGTCATTAATCAGCGGTATAAGTTGTAGAGAGTTTGCTTTGTCCTCAAGCTTGAGATTGTCGACCACAAGTTGTAATGGGTCCACAAGCTGGGACCCTTCGAGATGCTGGTAGGCGCAGAGATCCTGTATATCATCCGCAAAATCGAGGATGGTGTTATGAAAGTATCGCCCCCGTACTAGCTGCTGCACTCCTTCTACCACACCGATGATCGATAGGTGAAGTGGGAAATGCAAAAAAGCCCAGAACTGTTGTCGTAGAGTACCGATCAGGCCATCAGGTGTACTATCAAAGTAGATTGCGTACATCATGAAGATGATCTACCCCACAGTCAGGATGTTTGTGTTCAAGGACGAATGGACGATGTAATAGAGATAGTACTGACCAAGAGGATTACCAATGTCAGTCCATAGTACTCTGATACTTGGGTTGTACGGAGGATAATCGATATCGTCTTCCCAATTCCAAGAATACCTTCGCCAATGACAATGAGTGTCAAAAGTCCCATTCTCTCAACAAGATGTGTGTGTTTGAAGCTGATGTCGCGCCACTTTGCTGACACACCCAATACACAGATGATTTCGATGACCATTGTGGCGTACCAGACGACGTAAACATATCTTAGATAATCCGGAGTACGAAACGCGAGACTCAGAAGCCCGAGTGCTGTTGCCGAGATAGAATAGCACAAGACGTTCAAGACGACTGGTAGAATGACTTGCTTGAGACCGCGAATGTAACAGAAATATGCTACGTTGAGATACTGAATTGCGAATAACGCGCGACTGGCAGCAAGAGCATAGCTCAGTATTTGAAGAGTCTCGTTGGAAGGTGTTTGGCTGATACCGTACGTCCGACTACCGGTTGGCTGGAAATGTGATCCGACAAGTGAGAACACGACGAATACGGCACATTGTACCAGTTTGCATGCACGCTCATACATACAGTCATCTGCGAAGCGAACGTCAAACATGGTTATCGAGAACCATGTGCCCCAGAGAATACCGAAGAAAGCTATTAGGGTTAGTCGGTTCAAGCTTGATCGGAGTCTTCCACGTCAAATCGACACGTACCAACATAGTTCACAAAGCCGTCATTATCCACTATGATGTGATATTGGGTGAACAGAGCCAAGTTAGCCACGAAGAAAAGGTCAAAGAATAGCTCCATTGAATTGGCTTCGTGGCGCTGGGAAAACGAGAAATGCGTCGGCCCTTCTTTCACATTAAGAGTCGGATCTGTGATCCATGGTAGTAACGGGTATCGCTTCTTCTGTGCAGTGGGCTTTCCATCCCGAGCTGCCCTATAAACGGTCAGCCCTGTCCACCAGAGTATAATCTTTATGAAGGAAGTGTGACTTACTGACGAAAAGTTGGCATCCTAGTGACCATGTTGTGTTAAAATCGAATTGAAGTCTGTATAGGAATAAGTGACCAAGGAGCTAGATTTTGGGGGGTCCTTATGTAGATGCCAGCGGGTCTAGCTGAGATGTCGCTGTGTCGGGACTCCATACGGGGAATGACGCAGCATTGCAGCTATGCCGTCTAAAGATCGTGTAGGTGCACAGCTGATGCGAAGCCACTGGGTTGGGGGCTCTGTCATAACGTTACTCGATTCGTAGTAACCACGAGCACGTCCACACCCACTCCTCGCTTCTAATTTAAGAGATGAAGATGGGTCTGGTTGATCGATCGGGGTGTATGCACCTAGCCAGCGGCAATGCTTAGTCTTGTGAGGCGTTACGCTCGCGAGCTCGTGTTGGCTTGCGGTGCGATGATCAGATCTCTTCCTAATTGAGTAGATACGCGTATAGTACTTCATAGTATTAGTGTTTAGATCGTATCCTGCAAGGCTTGTTAAGTCTCAAAGTAGACTAGTGTACGTCTAAAAGCTTAGCCACCAGATCAATTGCTGACTTATTGCGAGCCAAGTACGATGACGTAGTGGTCATACAAATTGAGTTGGTTATAGTACGCGTAGGGAACGCAAGTCCAGTGGGTACAAGGAGTGTCTGTTGATATCGAGTAAAGGTCTCCGGGCTGAAATCTGGCAGTCAACAACGCACCCAGTCGATGTTGCAAGCTACACTAGACCTCTCCTTGTGATATCCATGAAGCCTTCGAAGCTCTTGGTTAACCATTTTCCTCGCTCTCCATTAATCCAGGCTCTTATTCGTCAATCTTAGACCCCATGGCACAATTGTGCCGCTCCAGCCTTTGTTTATACTGGATGAAAGTGACAGCGGATGGTGGTCGGACCGATACCATTATCAGTACACTTAATTGGGAGCAACTATATGCATGCAAGCTGTATGACGCGTTGCAGAGAAGACTTTTACAAGACGAACGCGTATGAGGAAGCGTAGTAAGTATTGTACATAGCTAAGTGTACGGTGGTGGTTGATATTGAGGTATCGCGGTTGTCTCTTTTTAAGGTGGTGCCATGGATCACCCGCCAGAGCCCAGGGTCAGGCTATCGAGAATTGTGGTCCGGTGGCCGTTACCGGCTAAATAATGATTGCAGAGGACTCCCGCATCATCAATTGGCCGTCCACGTTTCTAAAGCTGCACTGTGACTCACTACTCTCCACAGAGTCTATTGTAGAGTTGAGCTGTCGTCCTTGTCTGTCCAAGGGATTCTGTTATCCTTTTACATCATATATACAATACGATTGATCATTCCTGAAGTACCAATTGCCCCTCTATCGCCATGGACGCCATCAAACGCACATTTGCGCAGTGCCGCAAAGAGCAGCGAGTGAGTTTTCGACGCTTACCCACAAGGTCGTCCACTGATTACAATGGCAGTCCGCCCTCGTGACTTATGTCACCGCTGGTTATCCTACCATTGAGGAGACGCCAAATGTCCTCCTTGGCATGGAAGCTGGTGGCGCCGGTATGCATTGTAGCACCACACTCTGGTGGCAAGATGTTAACGAGAAAATGACCAGACATTATCGAACTTGGAATGCCATTTACCGACCCAATCGCTGATGGCCCAACGATCCAGAAGTCCAACCTCAAAGCCCTCCAGAATGGGGTCACGACTGAATCCTGCCTCCAAATGGTTCGCGATGCACGCAAACGTGGACTCAAGGCTCCGATCCTTCTGATGGGATACTACAACCCGGTTCTCAGCTATGGTGAAGACAAGATGTTGAAGGACACGCGTGAAGCTGGAGCCAATGGTTTTATCCTCGTTGATCTGCCTCCTGAGGAAGCCGTTCAATTTAGAAACAATTGTGCCTCTGCAGGCCTCTCTTACGTTCCTCTAATTGCACCAGCAACATCTGAGGCTCGTATGAGAGTCTTGTGTGGCATTGCCGACTCCTTCATTTACGTCGTGTCAAGAATGGGTGTGACCGGTGCAACTGGTACCATGAACGCTGCTCTACCGCAACTTCTTGAGCGAGTCCGCAAGTACTCAGGCAATAAACCCGCAGCTGTTGGCTTCGGCATCAGCACACGAGATCATTTCTTGAGCGTAGGAAAGATCGCAGATGGTGTAGTCATTGGTAGCCAGATCGTCAACGTTTTGTCTGAGGCCAAAGAGGGGGCTGCTGCCAAAGCAGTGGAAGACTATTGCAGTGATATAACCGGTCGACGACCCGGGAATGACTCTACGACTCGCGAAGTTGGCATTGTTGAAACGATGGCCGAAGCTGCGGAACCGACTGGCGTTCACCCAACCAAGGTCATCCGTGACGGTGACGTTCCAGATGGCCCTGGTCTCATGGATCAGATTGATGACCTGAACATCAACGGAGTTAACGAGCATACGAATGGAGATGCCAAAGGAGTCGCAGGCCCATCTCGATTCGGCGAGTTCGGTGGCCAGTACGTCCCTGAATCACTGATGGACTGTCTTGCTGAGCTTGAGACTGGCTTCAACGAAATGAAGGACGATCCCAAGTTCTGGGAAGAGTATCGTACGTACTATCCGTACATGGGCCGCCCTGGCCAGATGCACCTCGCTGAACGTCTCACTGAGCACGCCGGCGGGGCGAATATCTGGCTCAAGCGCGAGGACCTCAATCATACGGGTAGTCACAAAATCAACAATGCTCTTGGCCAAGTTCTCCTTGCCCGCCGCCTCGGCAAAACTGAGATTATCGCTGAAACGGGTGCTGGCCAGCATGGCGTCGCGACCGCGACTGTATGCGCGAAGTTCAATATGAAATGCACAATCTACATGGGCGCCGAGGACGTCCGTAGACAGGCCCTCAATGTGTTCCGAATCAAGCTTCTAGGCGCAGATGTCGTCGCTGTCGAAGCTGGCTCTCGCACATTGCGCGATGCAGTAAATGAAGCTCTACGCCAATGGGTCGTCAACCTGTCCACGACGCACTATATCATTGGATCTGCTATCGGGCCACACCCTTTCCCAACCATTGTTCGCACTTTCCAATCCGTCATCGGAAACGAGACGAAGGAACAGATGCTATCTAAGCGCGGTAAGCTCCCCGACGCTGTGGTCGCATGCGTTGGCGGTGGAAGCAACGCCGTTGGCATGTTCTACCCGTTCTCCAAGGACCCCAGTGTCAAACTTCTCGGCGTCGAAGCCGGAGGCGACGGTATTGAGACTGGACGACACAGCGCTGCGCTGACAGGCGGCACGAAGGGTGTGTTCCACGGCGTCCGCACATATATCATGCAGGACAAGCACGGTCAAATCCAGGACACGCACTCAGTCTCCGCAGGACTGGATTATCCTGGTGTTGGGCCAGAGCTGTCGAGCTGGAAGGACTCGGAGCGAGCGAAATTTATTGTTGCTACCGATGCCGAGGCGTTTGCCGGTTTTAGACTCATCTCGCAACTCGAAGGTATAATCCCGGCCCTTGAGACGGCACATGCTGTCTGGGGTGCGCTAGAGTTGGCGAAGACAATGTCCAAGGATCAGGATATCGTTATTTGTGTTAGTGGACGCGGTGACAAGGATGTACAGAGTGTTGCTGAGGAGTTGCCCAAGTTGGGTCCTCAGATCGGCTGGAATTTGAGGTTCTAAGAATCACCATGTTAGATTCATGATAGATATGTACGGACATGCACGGACGTAGTTGACTTCTCCTCTTCTGACGGAGCTCTCTGTAGCTTCGACCCACTTCAATCGAAAAGAAACGGCCCTTCACTCGCTCGGGCATGCTTTTGAATCTTTCTCAGTGCACTTCTAACATACTTTCTCTGTTCGTTCGATGCTAGTGCTAGATCCTGCTACTCTGGTGCTATCCATGTCACACACAGTTCACCCATCTCCTGCAATAGCTACAGGTGTTGTGACAGGTATGGCAACACACCGGGTCGCTCCTTCCGTAAGGAGTCTACTTCGCCTCGTCACACTATAGCGTCTCACATGTGCTGACTGCGATTGGTTTTATTAGTACAAATATATATTCTCAACATTGTAGACCAGGTGCTAGTATACTATGTTATTATATCATGTCTTCGCATTATATAAGACCTATCATTTGCGCCCAAGTCGTCTATGCTCTTCCTCATCTACATGCCCTATTAAAGTATAGGCCCACGGAGGGAGTCTTATCATCGTTCAGTTGGTATCAATGAGTGGATTAGGCTGATCCTGCTTCGTCGTCATCATCATCGTTCCCACCTTCTAGTCAGTGACTCCGAATGGCCTCTATCGTTGTGAACCCTTTCGCTGCCGCCTGCAACTCTTCCTCCTTTGATGTGTCCGACTGGTCTAGGACCCGGACCGCCGCAAGCGCAGCATCGACTTCTTCCTCGGCACGATAGCCGTATATCCACGGCTGCACCTCCGGACATGTCCACCGACTTGGAAATGCGCCGGTCAACTCCTTCCCGAGCTGGGACAGGAACAGCTCGTCCCGGGCTTCTTGCTCAGGGCCGTTCTCCATGTGGAAGTCTCGTCGTTGCTTGAATGTCTCGCGGACGATGGCCTCGCCGCGTGATTTGCGAAGCCGTTGGAAGATCTCGAGGAGTTTGGGGAGGTCGGATCGGTGCTCTAGGCTGCCGAGGAGGCGCCCGAGGACGGCGCCGTCTTCCATTGCGGAGTTTGCACCCTGGGCGAGATATGGGAGCATGGGATGGCATGAATCGCCGCTGTGGGAGATCAGTGTGGACTCTTTGCACTTGCGAAATGTTCTTACATCATGACAAAGTTTGACTGTGCATTGACCCACGAGTCCATCTCGTCCCGATGCATCAGCTTCCACTTATCCACAGTAGTGACGCATTTCAGAAATCTGGTCAAAACGGGATCCCAGCCGTCGAAGAGCTTCATCATTTCATCCACCGACCCCTGTTGCTTCGACACATGTTCTGGTAGGTCGTCCGGGACTAGCAACACAATGTTATAGATGGTACCATCCCGAATAGAGTACGCAACAACGTGAGCTTTCGGCCCAACCCAGAAGCGACACGCAGGTTTCGAGACCATGTCTCGAAGATCCTGATCCTTTATCTGGTCCAGTGGCAGAAGGATGCGATACGCCAGATCTCCGGTTGGCAGGGGCGTGTCTTTTTTCTTGAGCAGACACTCTCTACATTTCGACCATAATCCGTCCGCAGCAACAATCATGTCGCAATGGTACTCCGCACCGGATTCAGTGGTCACTCGTGGTGCATCAAAGTCGATATTCGATACTCTCGTGCCTAGCTTCACAGCTACGCCCAGTTCATTTGCGCGTCTGGCCAGTTCCCGTTGCACATCTACACGATGCAGATCCCAGAACGGCGCGCCATATCTTTCACGCATGTGCACGTTGAACTGATCGTCCTTTGCCAAGAGCTTTCCGTCGGAGTATCGATGGACTGATAGGACGGTGGGCTCTGCGGCGGACTGTTTGAGGCGATCATACACTCCCCATGCCTGGAATAGCCGGGATGCATTGGGAGTTATTTGTAGGCCAGCTCCAACCTATATCGTTTGGATCAGTTTCTGCGGTCGATATTGCGAGGTTCAATAGTTTTACCTCAGCGAGCTCCTTGGCGCTTTCTAATATGGTCACTTTGTGTCCATGAAGAGCGCATGATATTGCAGCAGCCAGACCTGCAAGTCCAGCTCCGACGACGATGATGTCAAGTTGAGAAGATGAATGTGTCCTGGCAGCCATTGTCACATTGAACGTTCGTGGGCACTCCAGACAGACTGATTATAGATACATGATGAGTTGATGAGGGTGTTTATGGTTATGAGAAGAGATGCGATCACCTAAATCACAGACATCAAAGTAGTTACGGGCAAGTCGGCACCTTTCTGTGGATCATGTCACGGCGTTGACGGTGAAGCCTCGGAAAAGCCAGATGAGATATTTTGCCAGTTCGGTTAACCGTTACATCGAGATGGAACGGTCGAGGCCGTGAGCCCTGCCTATTTGCCTGGAAAGGGCCAGCCTGTTGCGCCACTGGACTTGCGAGCTGTGATAGATGTGGTCCTGGTTCAAGAGGTAACATGGAAGAGTTATGACGGAGCGCGGGCTTCGAAAGCGGGAGGTAAATTTCGAGATCAAGCATGCCGGAGAGGCGTTGTCCAGACGGGCAAGAACTCCCGTAGAGGTTGTTGCAACAAGGTGGAGATGTGGAGATGTGGAATGTGGCTTCGGAATTGCCGACTGTTATTGTAACAGTTGTGTAGACCTTAATAGATGATAGGAGCATATGTCGGGGTCGGTGTCGGCTTGCTGACATAATACACAGGCGGCAGTACTTCGGTGAGTATCATGAATAGGCCTGAAAATACAGGCATCAAATAGTGCCCTCGCCGATTGGTCAGACGTTGCTACAGCTGCGCTAAACTTCGTTAGGATGTGCACACTCCGTGTATGTACGAAATGAGAAGTCACGTGCTTTGCTGTATCAGTTACCCCCGGTCGAGCGTTTCTCCGCCTCCGCCTCCGCCTCCGCATCCGCATTGGGAAGATGAAGACGCACGTGGTGGATAATGCTTCGGGCACGATCTGAGCCTCAATCAGACTGTTTGCAGTCAACTTCACCTACTATCAGACGTTCCTGGTCAGGGACAGTGAGGTGTCTGCATGCTGCAAAGCGACAGAACACGAGAAATCCGAATCAAAGTTCAAACCTCTGCCGAAGGGGGCATAGCTCGAATTTGGTAGCTTGCAGCAAGGTTCCAACAGACACCTCACCTTACCGCACCACACCCGCTCTGTCGATCTGCCTGTTGCGAAAACCTAAATCGACCTCGACCATTCCTCGTGTTTCCAAACGCCAACCTCAATTGAAACGGAGGATTTTCTACCTTCGTCCTCGATGTCTCTTCTTCTCTCAGCACATTCTTCCTCCGTGGCAGCACCATGAATCCTCAACAGATGCCGGCTGCCGCAGCGAGCAGCTCCGCTGCAACAGCCCCCAAGAGAACGAGACGCCCACGCGCTATCCAGGCTTGTAACTTTTGTCGATCCAAAAAGTACAAATGTGATGGCGCATGGCCGTGTGCGCCATGCCAGAGTAAATCTCGCATGCTGAACTGACATCCACAATCACCACTGACCACCCATCTCAGAGCATCGCGAAGAATGTGTCTTCAGAGGTCAAAACCCTGCAGCAGGGGGCCCAGTTTACTCCGCAACGTAAGTTGCAATCCTCGGAAGATGCATTATGATGAAAATAGCATGCGTTGCGATGGATGCAGGTTCCAGCAGTGACCATATGTGATTATCGTGCGCTTGTGCTGATTTGAAATCGACTCGGGCATTGGCTGAGTCTTTAAACAGTTATGTACATGACCTGGAAAGACGATTACGCCAGGCTGAGAGTGCTCTCTCGTCTCCTCAGGCCACTCACAATGCTTCCGGTCTGGTGAGCTCTGCAAGTCAGCTACACACCGAAGCGACACGCAGCACGATGCTGACCCCATCCTCTGGCACTGGCAACGACAAGTCTACCATCCTCAAATCAACAGAGATTCGTCACGAGACTACGCCGGATACGAGCGATGACGGCGAGACAGAAGTTGTAGATGTCAACCCCATTACGTCATCCATTGAGTTTCATGGTAATTCTTCGTCAATGGCATTTCTTGGCCGTGTCCGCCAGGAGTATTCTGCATCGCCAGACGAACCAGTTCGAGCTGGATCAGAAAGGCCCTCGCTAGTCAGCGCTTTTCAGAATACCAATTTCGGTGCTCAAAATGACAGAATCATGAACTGGAACGATGGATTCGATGAACGACTCTTCTCTCCTCAGCTTTACGTCTTTGTGGAGACGTACTTCAGCAATCTCCACTACATCCATCCTATCATAGATCAAGCCCACTTTCTTCGACGTTGCGATGACCTCTGGCAAGGCCACCCCGAACGCCAACCACGGAGTTTTATTGCCATGTATTTTGCAATGCTATCACTAGGCTCTTTGATACGAAATTGGACCGAGGAGAGAATCAATGATATGGGACGTTTTGATTGGAGCCGCATGCTCTTCGAGAGAGCGGAGCTCGCGCTCGGGAAACCCGGTTATCTGAACGATCTCGAAGCTATCCATACGCTTTTCTTACTGGCCAAAGTCTGCCAAAATGAATTGAATCCAAATTTATCATACATGTACCTGGGCGTCGCCATTAGGACCGCACTCTCGATTGGCTTGAACCGGAATGCCTTGCCAGGGAGACATACAGCAGACTCGCCCGAGGCACACTATCTATCACGGACGTGGTGGGGCCTATACTCTCTCGAAATGGAACTCAGTTTCGCGCTTGGCCGGCCAGACACCCTCGGCATGGAGGACTACCACAACAGACCGAAACCACCTGTCGATGACTCCGAGACCGGAATATTGACCAGTATGCTTGGGCTCGCTCGGATCATGCGTTCGACTTCAATTAGCATCTACCTGAGTAAAGCTACCATTGCCGAGAAGCTCACAAGAGCTTTTGAGATTGAGGCTGATATTGATGCGTGGGTCCAGACGTTACCAGTCAGAATCAGACCGAACATGACGCCTGATCATAAGCGGAATGCTCTGACAGATCCAACATGGGCACAGCGTCAGCGAATGGTGTTGCAGATCCGTTACTATAATGTCAAAATGCTCTTGCTTCGCCCATGCGTGGTACATGCAGCCAAGCTTGCTGCTCAGAGCCGACCTCTACCGACAGGGATGGAGGAGGCGATTGCCAAGTGTACAGATGCGGCCGCCAGTACTATTGAGATTATCTACGAAACATGTCGTCTTCACGATTTCTTCCGTACATGGTGAGTTCGGATTCATTTTCTGACTTCTTAATAGGGCTAACTACCACAGGTGGTACAACACAACATACGTGACATTCGCAGCATCCATTTTACTCTTCATTGCCGCTCAGCCACAGCTCTCGTCGTCATCATCATCTTCATCACACCATAAGCCACCTTATTTACCCCTCATCGACCAGTCACTTGAAATCCTCGATGCTATGCATGAATCAGTGGTAGCTCGTAAAACTGCTGGCATAATGCGGCAAATGGTAGCAAGGTTCCGCGAGAGAAGCACTCCTTCCTCACAGTCCCCACACAGCCAGTCTGGTTCTCTGCCCGTTCACAGAGTGCCTAGCGCCCCGAGGTATATTGTCCAAGCTGCACCCGGCCAGCAGCAATTCGTTCCAGAACCGCGGTTTGATGCGGTTTTCCCAGAAGCTGTTGGTAATCCGAGCTTTGGTCTGGGTATGTGGGATCTGGCGGGTCCGCAAGGAGGTTACGGAACCTGGGATTATACTAACTTCTCAAACGATGTCTACTGGCAGGGGGGATGAAAATCCGGGGTGGAAGAGGTTCGACCACTTGCCGCGACACATTCGGCTTTGCAGCACTAGAAGGAGGAAGCCGAAGGCCCTTCTGGCTTTCATTCCTCGAAAGTCCCGTACTTCCGAGCTTCAAACATTTGCGAGGAAGACTGTTTTGAGCGCATTATCTCAAGGAGAGCATATCGGCAGCCAAGACTATGGCATAAGTCTCAAGCACAGAGGCCAGCGACTGCGCATATCTGGGGGTCCTTATTGTCCACGAATCCGATCGAATTGAAGAGCATCGATCGGGTGCCGGCGCATGACAAAGGACGTGTTGATCGTCCATTCCTAGAAGCCTGGACCCCTTCCGACAATCTTTTCGAGAAAATCGAACCCTTTCCTCTGTTCGTCCCAGACTTTACTTCCCTTGACCATCTTTCCGGCAAAGGTATGTTTCTCGCCTTCGATCTCGATCATCTCGGCATCGACCCCATAATCCTTCATCCGAGCGTACAGAGCGCGGCTCAAATGAACCGGGACCATGTCATCGGCAAGCCCATGCACGATGCACACTGGTGGCCATGTGGCAGACACGTTCTCACAGGGGTCAATTGCCGCTAGATTCCCGTCTGGTTGAATTGTCTGGATTACCTCACCACGTGATATTTTAGTCAGTGCGAATGCAGTTCGTGGGTCGTCCTTGGGTGAGAGCTGGCCTTGGCCTTCGAGCGACATTCCACCAACGGTCGGGACCGGGCCGTCAAAAATGCGGTTTATGAATTCTTCTGATACATCGGGTGTGGGCACGTGTGCGAGTGGTGTGGTCCAGATAGGGTCCTTGAGCGAGGCTGGGCCATAGAAGTCGAGTACAGCAGCAACTGGGCGGGAAACACCGTATGCCTAGTATATGAGCTACGATCTGCCATGTAGGGGGCCGCAATGTCAATACATACCAATCCCAGAGCCAAGTGACCTCCAGAGCTCGTACCAAAGCCCATGACACGATCTGTATCTACTCCAAACTTTTCAAAGCCGTGCGCCCTCAAAGCTTGATAGAGTCCTCCGTCATAAACCCAAGCCAAAGCATCTCTACAGTCTCGTAACGGGCCGTCGAGAATACTGACTTGTGGGCAGAGGCGATGATCTAGGGCAAGGACAATCCAGCCACGATCAAGACAGTTTTGGACCTGATCCTTGTTGACCATGCTTGAGGATCCCAGCATGAAAGCCCCACCATGGATGTTAAGGATCACGGGATACTTGGTAACTGTTGATGGAGTAGACGACGGGAGGTAGACATCCGTCTCGATCTCCAGGTCGGGTAGTGTCTTGTAAGGAACGCGGAGGGTAGCATTGAGTGAGGCCATGGATCACAAACGTGGGTAGAGAGGGTCTAGATGAAAGATAAAAGATACAAACAAGCAGGTATTAGAACTACGAGGCGCCACCATTTCCAACAAGCGAGCGGTCAGGTGACATAGTAGTTGTACACCGCATTGCACATAACAACTCAGGACAATCACAGCCACTCACATTTCAGCTCATGTCCGGAACATCCGTCTTGGACTTTCCCCCAAGCCTGTGATTCTTCATTGCGTGGCTTCCGAACGAACGTCCATTCACAGAGGTGGATCTAGTCGGATCTTCCGGATAGCATCGAATTGCTCAGCTTGTCCCCACGCTCTGATCAGGAAAAGCCGTGCCAACAGGAATCCGAGCTGGATAATCAAGCAACAGAAGCTTTACTGCAACAGGCCCACTTGTTTTCGCGCAGACTTAAGCTTTCGCAAGGCAGCAAAACCCGGCGGCTTTTGTAGAGGGAGCGGTTGAGGGGCACGGGAGACGACGGACTCCAACAATCATACACCAACGTAGTTAACGAACTGTTAAAGAGCCTGTACGGGCACAAGTACACAGAACGTCTCTTCATAAGTCATATCAGCAGCAATACTCTATCACAATGTCTACTTCAACATCTTCCAAAGCCATTCCCACCCATGATTCACCTCCCATCCCACCCGCGTCCACCAGCACATACATCATCCCGCAGCTCTCCGGCGAGCTCGTCTCAATCCCGGGCTCCAAATCCGTTTTCCGCATTCTCGCCTCCGAGAAACAAACCGGCGACGACTCCATCGGCGTCTTCAGCTCCGGTGGCGCCCTTGCCGACGCCCCTGGCTTCCACCACCATGAGCGTGCACACGACATCTTCATGGTGACAAAAGGCGAGCTGAAGCTCTGGGTTGGCGACTCATGTCGAATCCTCCAAGCCGGTGATTTTGCGAGTATACCACCGGTATGTCCCTGAAGCCCTCTTTGCTTTTGCCCAATTACGCTTTTTCTTCGATACGACCATGCCTCAGCTGACAGCAGCAACAAGAAAATAATCCACAACCCGCACCTCCTCGGTCCCATCACCGAAACGTACGGCCTGATCCACCCGTCCTCCTGGATCGATTTCTTCCGCTACGTGTCCGAGCCCACCGACATCCCCAGCATCATCTATCCAGAGCAAGACTCGCGCTCCTTGCCCGCCCTGCTCGTCCCCAAAGTCATCGCCGCCGCAAAAGCCGGCAAGGACTACGATGTGCATTTCCACCGCGAGCATGTCGGCTGCGAGGTCGCTCCCTGGTCCGATGCAGACACCGTCCTGCCCGACGGCGAGGCGCCCTACTACCTGCGCGCAAACCGCGGCCCGCGCTGGATCCTGGGCGGCGTGGTCAGTAGGCCGTTCATCACGGGCACGCAGTCGAGCGGCAAGTTTGCGATTACGAGTCTAGAGGGCTCGAGCCACTTGGACGCGGGGCTGAATCCGCTGGCGGCGCCATTGAGGTATGCGGTGCATCATGTGCTGGTGGTCATGGAGGGCAAGGCGACGATAAACGTGGAGGGATATGCGCCTGCGACACTGACGGAGGGCGAGACGGTGTTTGTGCAAGCGGGCGTGGCGTGGGGCGTGGTGTTTGAGAGTCGGTTTGTGAGGATTTGGAGTTTTTCGAGTGGGGATGGGGTGGAGAGGGTGATTGAGCGGGCAGGGAGGCAGTATACAGAAGGATATGTGGTGCCTGACAAAGCTGAGTCTTGGGATGCTCAGAAGTTTGAGGAGGTGTGTAAGGAACTACAGGTTAAGGCTGCTTGATTGTTGGATAGACACATTACGATATACTACCTACAGCAATGCTTTGGCACTTCGGCAATACTTTGGTACGGTACATAACACAAAACTTCACGCTATTTGCATTTCTGTGCCCATGTGTCTGACGAAAGAGGAAACCTATTCGGCGTCCGTCGTTAGATATCGTGGTGTTTTGTAAACCTTTTCACGCATTTCCGCGTCAACATTCACACGTCACAGACGGGCTTATTTGGACCATTTAATGAATACTGTATGCGAATCCTCTTGCTTCCCGCACCAATCACACAATTGCAAAAACAGGAAGCAATCCAGGACGTCGGAGTGTCCACATCATTGTAAATCTTTTTCTCCCGGTCAAACTATGTGTATAAAATCTCAGCTTGTCACGCACAGGACCCCACGATATCTTATGTTATTGACATATTACGTTAAATGCTATATCAAGACTATAAGGCTTTAGGCAGACGAGACAAAGCATTCAGCCTATCACACTGGCTCTTCGAACCATCGCAACTCAGTGCTCCACCTCCCGAGGTAGCCACTTTTCCGTAACAATTCTGAGTCTTTTACCCCAAACCCAGATCGGGATGACCATCAACGAAAACAGTCCCATTAGACCGCCAAAAACACCAAAAGGTACCGCCGGACCAGCAGACGTAACCCACTCGCCGACGAAGAATGTCCATGAGAAAGCGACGATGGCACGCATAGTTGTTACAGCGACGAAGCAGTCCCCAGAAACGGCGTTGTAGGACTCGATCAACTATCATTCAAGTCAGCGAAATCCATCCGGAGTGTGTCAAACAGCAAAGTAGACTCACATAATTGAACCCAACGCTTGGTGCCTGCATCAAGCCAAAAGCCAACATTCCAAGTCCGACTTCCATTCCGACCCATGCCTTGGGCAGAGAACTCCACGCGCTAAAGCCAAATGTCCACAATCCACAAGTCGCCAGGAACAAACCTGGCAACGTTACCGGGAGTCGGTCCTCTGCCTCGGATAATCCATGGCTCCCGTGCTTCGCTTTGGATGTAAGAGCATGATCTACGCTGAGATACGTAGCTGCGGCACCAAGAACCGAACCAACGAGACCACCGACGTTGATGAGACCAGCGTTTGCGCCCCAGAGGTACGGGGGCGAGGCAACGATCGTGGGGCCGACCGTCGATATGGCGACGATACCACCAACGAGACCTGCATACCAGAACATGACCAGCCACACGCCAGGCAGGCGGAGAGTTTTATACGGAGCAAAAAAGCGGCGCAATAAGCCTGGGCGGTATGTACCGATTTTGAGCGATCGAAGAAAAGAGTAGGAGCCCGTGATCTCATTATGATGGGTTGTAGTCTGCTCAAGGCGGATATCTGGAACCTTCTCGTGTGTGTCTAAGGATGGTTCTTGTCTGCTGTTGAGACCTAAAACCTTCTGCCGGTCAAACATAGTCTCTGGCGCGAGGAAGAAGCACAGGACAAGTGTGATCGCGGCTAAAATTACGTTAATCCAATGGATCCATGGAATCCCCATGTTACCCGCAATATAGCCTCCTGATATCCCACCGACTAAAGAGCCGGTCAAAAGGAAAATTGTGTATACGCCCTAGGGGATGCGTCAGTGAAGGAAATGACATACAAGATTCTCTTTGCTTACCATTGCTCGTCCTGTCTGGTGAGTGAAGAAGATCTCCCCAACTACGTCAGGGGATACTGGGAGGGAGACATTAGCTCGATCCTATCACACGGTAGGTTTCTTGAACTAACCAGCTTCTGAAGGAGCTTGTCCAATACCCATGAAGACGCGAGCGGCAAGGAGACTACTGAAGCTTGTTGCTAAGCCCGCCCACATAGATGAGAAAACGAGGAGCACCAGGCTGATCAGGATAACAGGCCGGCGGCCAAACGTGTTCGCCAATGGGACCCACCAAATGTTCGCAACACCTTGCATGAGAACATTGACAGCGATCAGTTGAGAAAGTCTTGAAAAAGCCACAGGCGGATTGAAGGCTAGCGGTGTCGCAAGGAGCGGGAGCGCGCTGGCAATTGACGAAGACGCGAAGTTCCCGATGAAAGCGTCTATGGACATGCAAAGAAGGATGGCTATCTTACGCCACATGGGCCAATTCAGAGGATCTGCTGCATCGGAAGACGGTTGAGGCACCAAACGCAAATGATGGATATGGCCGGGCTCATCGTCAAAGCGCTGGGCTATGTACAATGTCAGTGAAACGAAATAGACTCTATTGGTGGCATGGTAGTACCGATCAATCTGGAAGTCCCAGGGGGTGTTGCTTCCGCCAACTCCTGCTTCGACAACGAAAAGGCGTATTTGAAGCTCGCCATGATGTGCGGATGTTCAAGATCGAGAGCACATCAGACCATCAATGGCAGATTGAGATGTATAAATAAAACTACTGCTGAAGCGTAAACCATAGCCCAGACCATCTCGCATAATTGCTGGCCTGAGTGTCAAGTGTCCCCTGTCACAGGTTAATCGTGCGGGAGCTAATCCTTTCCGTGTATTCTACCCCATGGGGGTGGCTGGCTTTGCATCGAATGAAGACGTGGACAGTTTCGTGCAGAACGACTCCACATGTTCCGGCAACAAGCGACGGTAGATCAGATCACAAAGATCATTCATGCTGCATAACGGGTATGCTCAGGCTATGCGGAAGAGCCGAAGTGGTCGATTCGGTAAGGATGAAGCATTTCGGAAATGCCGGCCCCACAAGGGAGAACGTACACCCATGCCCTTGCTGAAGCCTGATTCGTACTCCTCCCGTCCGCTACGGCGTCAAGCCGGAAGCGGTCGAGATCGGCAAACAAGGTTCGAGATGATATGCCTTTCTCGAGACACATCCGCTTGCAATTGTCGCGAGTGTTTGATTGCATGCCTCTGATGCGCTATTTTATAGTAGCTAGGGTGACACCCTGGACGAGCCGAGGCTACCGACCGCTAAGATCAAGCGGTTTGATATGATAACAATCATGACACGGCGGCGACGCTCATTTGGTATCTGATTATAGCTATCAGGGCCCACAAAACCGGTTTGTGTATTGCCATCGTTCTACTGCATAATCACGCGTGGCAGTGCTGCTGTATCGGATCAATCAAATGCTGAGTGTGGGTGTGGATGTCTATACTTACAAGCAGGCGGATGTACTGAAACTGTTGTTCAAATCTTCGGCGCACATGATAGATGTTGGCTGATGAGATGGTAGACGGAGTTAATCCAGGTATCAATCCAAAGACACGGGGGTGACTTCCGAGGAATAGGCGACGCGACGCGTTCACATTGACGTTGAACCTTCCGCTTTGTAGGGACAACATTTCCCCAGTATTGTTGTATCACATCCCATTAAACAATGTCGTCCGCCTCGAAACACCCTCCATGAAAAGACCACGCAAGCGGAAGACTTCAGAACCCTCATTTCACGGTCATACAATCTACTGACCCACATCACTGCGATCAAGGCTGACGATGACGACCACTGGCACGCAAAATGCGTCTAATGCACTCAAAATCCTATGGGACCGACTCTCGCTCTGGAGCTATAATTTCAAGACACAATCCCACGACACTTTTTCCCGCATGCGCTGGGAAGACTACATACGCCTCGTCGCCGTTCTTGGTGCATACATTCTCATTATCCGCCCAGTTCTCGTGAAACTTGGGGCGAGACATCAGATGCGAGAGCTCGAACGGCAAGAGGCAAGGGACAAGAATCTCGGTAGCAGCAATGTGAACGACCAAGGCTCGCAGCACTCCGCGAACAGTGGGACGACCGGTACAGATTCGGCGGTGGATCCGGCGGTGCGTCACAGACAATTAATACGCAAGGCTTTGCTAGAACACGAGGAGAACTTGCGAGCAACAAGGGAGGAAGAAGACGACGACGATCAAGACATCGATGAATTTCTTATAGAATAGACTATGGTCTTGGCTGCTAATTGGTGTTGGTCGTACTACAGCCTTATGGTTGCATTATACAGTTAGAGATACCGTGGATAGAGATACCTAATCATACCTTATATACAAAGTACGTACGAGACAATGGATATCAGCTTATAATCACTTTGAAAAAGCACTTGCGCACCGACTTAACCATTATTTTTGCTGTATACTTATAAGCTGTTGATATGGATTATTCAACCCAAAACTGTCTAGCGCCAAATAGCTATCGCGAAACTTCACTTTCGTGACAATGTATAATAGAAAAAGTCCATCCCAACACACAACCCTCACGACACCTTCGCGTTCGCCTCTACGCCAATTACACTGTTGACCGTCCGGAATATTCTGATCATCTACTGTTAAGGATCGGACGCACTGCACCGCGATACCCTCCCGCGAACCATTCCACGAACCCATCAACATCAATCCACCCTGTCTATCCTCAGCCGCGCAACAGCGCAACACAACCACTACCCTACACTTAAACGATACAATGCCGCGCCCATCACCCAAAGCCCTCAATCCATTGCGCGCCCCACAATCATACTTCCGCATCTACCTACGGCGCTCTGCCATCGGGCTGCCCGCCAAACAGGCTGGTGTGCTGGACGCATTGGGTCTGCGCCGACGCACAGCGACTGTATACCATCCGGTCACACCGGACGTGGCAGGTCAGATCTTTCGTGTGAAGGAATTGGTCGATGTCGAGGAAGTAGATCGTCCTTTGGATAAGAAGGAGATAAAGGCGCGGAGGACGCCGGCGACAGGGTACTATGTGGAGAGTAGGGCGGGGAGTGCATGGGCTGATGAATGAAGGGTTTGATGGAAAAAGAACGAACAGGACACCAATGAAAGACATGGGGTCTGCCGGACCGACATTGGAAGAGTGTAGATGTAATATAGTGGCTGTTTGAGAGCGTCCCAGATTTCCCGGAGATCTTAAGAGCGTCGTTGCTATGATTTGTAGAGGAACTCGTGCGGTGCAGATCAAATTGTTTGTATGTACTATTTACAATGAATACACCTGAAAACCACGATCTCTAATCTTCCCACGGCTTTGGGTATATTCGTAATAGCATCCGCTCGCCTGCGACTTCATTACTGGCTTCTAAAGATGGGACTTCTCAGACAGAGTACTGAGGCTCGACAAACACCACCACCTTCGTTGAAAAGTCAGGTATCGGCCCATAGAACCTTGATTTCGTCTTACATATGAAGGAATCCCCTTGCATGTGGAAGAGTAGTTCTTACGAGGTACAATTGGCAGTGTGCAGAAATTCACCAAAAGTTCTGCATTGGTCTGTACTCGCCGGGATCAGTAGTACTCATAATGAGCGTCTGTCATGGTTGTCTGAGTTTATGGACAGGGTTTTCGAACAGCTTGACTACTGCGCCTGGAAAGTTGATAGCTAGTTCGATCGTGACCGAACACTTACCGTCGAATAAACCTTCTCAAAGGGGTGAAAAGAGCCATATACCTGTCATGATCATTTCATCACCACTCGCAATTATGGAGAGAGACCAGAGAGCAAGGTGAGATGTAGCGAAGCTGTTCGTCCAAGGTTAGCAAACGATGTGCGTCACCAGGTAGCAGTTGATCGAATGTCTGGCACTGAAAATTCCAGTGAGTATATATTATTTTGTTCAGTAGTTGCTTTTAGCCATGTCTTCGTGTCATGCTATCTGGTGATAAGCAAATATATACTTAAAGAATCTCAATTGTACCATCAAGACTGCTCGCGTGACCACATGTTCCTCAACGGGAATATATGGTCAGCTGCCGGCGGTAATTTACAAGCCCTGGGTGTCTCATAGTGGAGTTGCGCGGCTCATCTTTAGTAGGCGCTGGACACCGACCTGGGGGTATAATTAGCACGTTATTATGAATGGAGTAGCATGCATCCTACCATCCAATTACTACCTTCATCGTTCTTCACCTTGATGATATCGGTAATTATAGCAGTTGCTTGTT
Organism: Pseudovirgaria hyperparasitica; assembly: GCF_010093815.1. Classification (NCBI taxonomy): domain Eukaryota; kingdom Fungi; phylum Ascomycota; class Dothideomycetes; order Acrospermales; family Acrospermaceae; genus Pseudovirgaria; species Pseudovirgaria hyperparasitica. Next base: position 1,700,310 of record NW_022985550.1, read on the forward strand.
CGTAATTGCGGCCTTGGAGAGCCTGCGCCAATTCTCCCATCTGCTGCACAGTGCCAGGTTTGACAACGTCCTCATTGTTCAGGTGGTCGAAGAGTATGTTCAACCGTTTTTCTGTATCTAAAACCTGAGGCTTGAATGAGGCTGGCGCTTTGGATTTCACGCGCTGCATGTCTCCACTTAGGATCTCAAAAATGGGTTGCGCTGGCGGGGGAATATGTGACCGATCTCCGGGAGCTAGGTGTTGTTAGTTAGGATACTGGATCATCATCAATATATCATGGGACTTACGATACTTGGCAGCAGCTGGTGGAGGGGTAGGTACGGCTTGGGGTGGTCCGGAAGGTGGCCTCTGAGGTGGTCCAGGAGGTGGTGCAGCCCGTGGGGGTCCCTGTGGTGGGCCTCGTGGCGGTCCCGATGGGGGTGGTGCCTGAGCAGAAGCCGGTCCAGGTCCTGGCTGAGGTGCATACTGTGATGGTGCTGCCCCATAATAGTTCTGGGGTGGGGGTCCTGTAGCTCGAGGCGTTGGAAGACCACCTGGAGGGGGAGTAGGTTGTGATCCCGGGGCAGGGGCGTAACGATTGGAAGACGGAGCGGCTGTGGATGGCGGAGGGTTGTATGGTGACGGTCCACGGGGCGGCGCTTGAACCGGTGGCGCAAAGCCAGTCTGGTTCGGCGACTGTGTAGGGGGAGCATACGCATTCGCTGCGGACGATGATGGACGGGGAGGAGGTTGAAACGTCTGAGGAGCCGAAGGTGGTGGTCCTGCACCACCTAAAGGTCCTTTCGGAGGAGGTGGTGGAGTCGGTCTTGACTGCTGAAAGCCTGTTGGCGACATCATAGGGGGAGGCCCAGTAGTTTGTTGATTCCCGAAAGGTCCTTGAACAGTAGGCGTGTTACGACGTGGCGGGGGTATCTTGGGTCCGAAATCGGGTGTGTCATTCCACTGAGCGATGTCTTTGCGCTGAGCAGCGGGTACCACTGATGGTGAAGATGTAAACCCGCGAGGGGGTGGGGGAATACTCTGTTGCTGGGGTGCTTGATAGCCACCATAACTTGGCTGGGGAATGCCAGGCGCTGTAGCAGGAGCGTAAGCATTGGGAGTGTAGCTTCTCGCTCCTGGAGCAGGAGGATAAGGATTTGTCGCCTGCTGAGCTTGAGACGCGTATGCTGATACCGTTTGCTGTTGTACTGGTGCATATGGCGATGGTACAGACTGGGTGGGGGCTGGAGCTGGTTGGGTTTGAGCATAGCTTGGTACTACCCGTTGTCCACGCTGAGCCTGAGTAACAGCAGGCGCTGGCTGGTTCTGGACAGTAGGAGTTGCTTTCGTTGTTGCTTGCTTCACGCGATTGCGAGCAACATCCGCCGCTGGGTACTTGGCCGGAAGCAAGTCGAGGTACTTTTCAGCAACGTGCAACTGTCCATGCGCTGCAACAACATCAGCATACTCAGTATACTTCGCATAAAGAGCCGCCAGTTTCCAGTCCTCGGCCTGATTGAGCTGCTCGTCCCGGAAGCCAGTGACCTTCCTAAAGATGGTGACTTTTTCGATAAAATCCTGGAGAGATTTGGCGTGGACAAAGAAACTTGTCTCTTGTTCAGCTTCTTCCAATCCTGCATTCTCATTCTCCTGTAGCTCTTGTACCCAGTTCGTGACAACCTTTTCAAGCTTGGAACCTGCCAAGTAACAGAAAGATGCGTCACGACGAAGAGACTTCCTATCAGCCGCATCGGCGTATGCCTCTTCGAGTCTATCACCAAGCGCTTCGCACAGATCAGGAAACTCAGACGCATCGGCAAAAGTGCAAACAGTCGCCATCACTTCCTTCCAGTTATCGAGATTGGCGTTATGGACAGTGTCCCACAAATTCTTGCCCACAACGGAGGCTAGGAGGCGCAGGTAATTGGGTCCCTGTGCTTTACCTTTAAAATACGCGGCTTGTGCTCTGGCTATACACTCTTGACCACCACAAATAGCAATCATGAAGGCATCGGACATGCGGTCTTCTTGTAAGCAGACATCGAGAGCCCGATCGAAGTTTCCCAGAATCAAATATTGTGTAATCCTCTTATCGGCTTCAGATTCTTGCCCGCTATACAGATTGAATGGATTGTTCGTCCGCGCTCCTTTAGTAGCTGCAAGATCGGAGAGGAAACTGTCAACGTCACCACCATCAAAGAAAGCTGACCCGTCCTTGTCTTCGGCTTTGCCGTTGACCTCCACTTGTGATTCTTCAGGCGCGACAGCAGCATCAGCGAAGCCTAGATAATCTACGAGCTTTTTACGGGCGTTGCCGGTGATCAGCGTCTCGATGACAGTCCAATCAGCCTTCTCTTCGTCCGTGCGAGCAGTCGATATCTTATCTTCGCAAATCTTGGCCAAATCACCTTCTTCCAAGGTCTTTTCAAACCTTTCCGTAGCAATTCCTACCGCTGCATCTGCTGCGAACGTGGATATAGTAATCTTGGATTGACTTGAACCGAGCTCCGTTGTAGACAGCTTCACGAGCTTGCCACCGAAGCCGAATGAGACGCCTACAGGTCGCCGCAACCACTTTGGCGCTTGTGGCAAGGAGAATGTATCTCCCTGTGGTAGCGTCTGGGCGCTGGCAAAAAAGTCTTCTCCGCTGAGAGACTGACTAGTCGTGGTCGTAGCCTTGTCGTCTTTGCGGGTGCTCTGTATCGTCTGTACTGCGATCCTCCCATCAAATGATGCTGTAGCAATGAGACCTGGATTATGAGGGTTGAACCTGGTTTGGAAAGTCCAATTTGTCACAATTGGAAACTCTCCAAGAGCCTGCCCGGTGTGCGGGTTCCAGCAAATCGTCTTGTTATCCTTACCGCATGACAGAAGGAGATCACTATCATGTCTACACCAGTCTAAGGATAAGACGCCCTGTTCATGTGCCTTCAGTATTTTCTCCGGCGCGTTCGAATTCCTTAGGTCCCACATGAGAATTAAGGGGTCCATGTCGTTCGGCACGGCAGTTATTAACCTGGTTGGAACGTTGGGATCCCATGCAACCGCGCTGACGGCTTTTCTTCCATAGTTGTTCAATGTGAGGTTCTCTTTCTTCTCTTTCACGTTCCAGACCGTGACAAAGCCACCGCTACTACCGGTAGCCAATATGTGGGGGACCTTCTTGTTCCAATCGATTGCTTCAATATCATCTGCTCGCGCGGCGGAGGAACCTAGCCGGAAGGAGCTGGATGGATTGGTAACGTCCGTGATGTAGAGCTCGCCTTTGGCTCCGCCAGTTGCGAGGAGCTCCGGGCGGAACGGGTTGAACTGGAGGGCTTTGATGGGCCCGGTGTGCTTATCAATACGTGTGATATGCGAGTCGCTGCCTCGATTAGTCTACTCCATCGTCGTCTGTATCCTTAGACTCTCACCTTGCATTCTTAAGCAGCTTCTCGGCATCCCACAAATCGAGTGAACCATTTTCGAGTGCGCCCGCAATTATGCCTCGAGGATGGTCGTTAGTTGGTTGGGACCAAGCAATGTCATGAAATCTACACAAGTTAGTGTCAACATCATATCTTGTGGCTTGCCGCAATTGTCATTCTACGTACCTCGAATCTGCAGATATGCTTGCGATAGGAGTAATTTCTGCTCCCTGTGCGACGTTGTCCAGAGCCAATTCCCAGAGCTCCAGAACTGTCTCATTTGAAAAGTCCGCATCTACAGCTCCTGCTCTTGTACCCGTGGCAATCAGCGGGGCCTGCGCACCTGGGGACCACGCAAAGGTGGCCGTGCGTGGGATCTCTCGCAAGCGCACCATCACGAAAGTGTGGAGGAGGGGTGGAAGTGATCAAGGTGGCCGATCCAGTGTGTGGGTAGGGGATCGTAGGGTAAGCGGACGAGGTAGAGGTAAGAGATTCAATTGTGGTGGTTGCCTACTGGTTGTGCAGCAAGCGTCTTTGAAATGTAAACTGTGTCTATTGTCAACTGCTCAGGTCGGTTGGACCCCTTCCACGTGACGTAGGGAAGACCCACGCAGATTGACTTTCTATCAAGATACATCAACACAAGTTTCATCGTAACACCGATGGTCCAAAAAAAAGTGACAACGACTACAGAATATAAAGATGACTGAAAGATCAACTGAGCGAACGGTCTATGTCAGCGGCCTTGACAACAGCGTGACATCGCATACTCTACATGCAGCTTTTGTGCCGTTCGGGGAGATAGTCGATATATCTCTGCCAAAACCAGACTTGCCGTCTTCAACGGAACCACATCGAGGATTTGGCTATGTTGAGTTTGAGCATTCGGATGACGCGAAAGAGGCCATAGACAACATGGATCAAAGCGAGCTATATGGGCGTGTCATTAAGGTCGCACAGGCCAAGCCCCAAAAAGATGCGTCGGAGGGACTAGGTAGTAAGACGGCAGTTTGGCAGCAGGTATGTCACAAGGTGCATTTTAATCATGGATAGTGCTAATTGCCACTTAGGAGGGTTGGCTCGCAAAACACGCCGTCAGTGAAGAAGACCGGCAAGCGACTGAACAGGCGCGAGAGCGGTCACCAGCACCGGACCCAATGCAAGGTCTGGAGGAGTTGGACGTTGTGGGCCCAAAGCCCGAATGAGAAGCCAACCGGCATTTTGTCACTCTGGATTCTTTCGCAGCAATGCTAGGAGTTGTGGCGTATGAGATATGGTTTGGCCGACTAGTAGCTTCTCCGTCCATCCAAATCTTTACAGTAGCTCTTCCAGAGCTATACAAAAAGTAAAAGTATAAACTAGTGATCACCGCGAGGGCCTTGTCGGGTAAGTCGAAGGGTCTTATCGGTGACCAAATGACGACCGAGGGAGTAGGCGGCAGCGCCCAATGCAACGCTACTCTCGTGAGAATACGACCGGGAAACGCAAGCCGTGAAGCGGAGGTTTGATACTTACGCAAGAACAACACCTAGGGGATAGTTAGTTGGGCAGATGAGTGAAGGGACAAGCTTTGATTATAGACTCACCAAGGGGGATAAGCTCTGGAGGGATCTTCTTCAAAGTACGGATGCGCTGGGAAATAGTGTGTGCTGTACGGCAGCAATGGTCAGCTCTCCTTCATTCTTTAATCCGCAGATATCTAAGGTAGTTCGTATGTGATCCAAAGCGCGTGTGACATACCGCTGTGCTCCTCTTTCTGTTTCTTCATTAGCAACCCTTCGATGATAGTATGAGCGGGACTACAAGAAGTTTACCGGGACGGGGCGCATCATCCGAGGTGAAGCCTGCATGCGCATGATACGCGTAGGCTGCATCCTGAGTATTCTAGAGGACTGCATAGTGTCGATGGGAGTGGAGAGTTGTATGGAAAGCAATTGGTAGAATGAGGTTATGATCCAAGAAGCTCTCGCCGCTCCATATCCGCGATATGGACAATCACGTGCTAAGCCGAGCTCCGAAAGAACCCCCAGAGCTCCTTTGACCTCACCACAACCACATCCTCTATACCGGTCTCCCGTAACGCCCGCCCATTGACCAATCCGCAGTTTTCCTACCATTCTGCAATCATGTCGGACGACGAGGAGCGTGTGACCAAGCCATTTATGTTCGTTACTGGTAAGCAGCCCTGGTCTTGAATTGCGGACTGAGCACTAATCGTACCATAGCCGGTATGTTCACGATGCAGGCCTACTTTCTCGACAATACTCTACCACAGTCCTTATGTTCACCACTACGAACGACTTGATCGATATATCACCAGTGCGCACGCGTATACAAACTAATCCTCCCCCTCGCATAGGTTTCGACGCCCGTTTTCCGAACCAAAATCAGACCAAGCATTGCTGGCAGAACTACGTTGACTACTTCAAATGCATCAACGCTAAGGGAGAAGATTTCAAGCCTTGCCGCCAGGTACATATACCCTTAGTCGTGTGAGACGAAGATTGGTGGACTTCCAGGAGTGTGCAACAACAAAAGTCCGGTCTGCAGTCGACCACGACAGGCGTCGCAGTCGCTACTCCGTGATATGATACGACTCGGCGCGAGATGGATAGATGCATGACACATTGGCTAACAACAAGTACAGTTCTTCCATGCCTATCGCTCCTTATGTCCTCGCTCTTGGCATGAAAGATGGGATGAGCAGCGTGGTGCGTACATCGACTGTTATATGGACTTACCGTCACGACTATACTAATAGACACGCAGAAAATGGCACTTTCCCAGCCCGGCTGGACGAGTAAACAAATATTTCATTTGTCCAAGTGTGGTTGTAGACACGTGGAAGGCGGACCAGTCAAATCATCCTCTGTATCATATGCACACCACCCGAGCAGTATAGAGCTTTCCACAATTCCATGACTACTTTCAGCGGGACAACTTTGAGTGAGACCACCATATCGAACAGTCCTACAGTACTGTACCGTACTATATCACTTCTCCAGATCGCTTGAACTACTGATCAACTCTATCCCATTGCAACCTCGAATAGTTGCCCAGTAGAGTCCTAAGCAACCCGTTTTTCTCTTCGTTTTCATCCCCGGTTCTCGCCAGTGCCATTGCTTTCACGGCCCACAACTGACAAGCTTCGTCATCGCCCGCACAATATGCATCTACGCCCCGATTGAATGCTGTGGTCGCCAGCCACTCTAGCTCAACTTTAGGATATACGTTTCCATGCGCCTTCAACCGCTCCGCCGTACGGGTGGCCTGATCGAGACACTGCAGACTAACCTTTTCGTCAATATTGACTGCAATCTGAAAGAGGCAACGAATCCAGCGTGCGAGTTTCGTTATATCCTCTGTTGAGGGGTCCGTCGTGGATGATGATGCTTTCCAGGCTGCATTGATGACCTTCTGTAGAGATTTGAGGACGTGCGATTGATGCGTTCTGCCAGCTTCAGAGTGCGAGAGTGCGAGGTCTGTTACGAGAGTAGAATGTATGAGGAGAATAAGGTCGGCTAAGGTGGCGAGGTGCGATGAGACGTCAAATGTGAAAGCAGAGTCGAGCAGTTCGTCAATGGAGGACCAGTCGGCGAGCTTTAGAAGGGCTTCAAGTTCATAAGTGAGCACCTGAGTGTGTTTCGCAACAAGGTCGTCGCGGGCTGTCGGTGCAAGCTCGGACACCGCGGACAGTTGTGTATAGACCAACTCACGGAATATCTTTCCATGTTTGCGAACAGAGAGATAGTTGTTCAGGGACTGTTCTGAATTGTCATGACTGCGTGCCACGGTAAGGTATGCTGTGGTAGCAAGGTAATGACAGAAAATTTTGCGGAGTAGCAGCCCCCTTTCTGATTTCTCGGCGCACTTTGCTTCAAGGAACTCGACAAATTGAACGCATACTAAGAGCAGTTGACCTAGGTGTTCGGGGCTCATTCTGGCGCAATATTTCAAAGCCAGGTTGTAGCTGGACTTAGAGAACCACTCCAACTCAGTCACTGTGAAGTCGCTTGCGGAGGTCTTGTTCGGTTTTTTGCTTGCTTCCTTTGCCGCCTTCAATGCACCCTCAAATAGACTGAGCAGAGCCTTTACCGCTTGCTTATCGAGGTCCTCTTCAGTCTCAAACTGTTTTATAAGCAAGCGAATTGCACATCTTAATAGGATAGCCAGATGTACACCTTCTGGAACGTTATAGTTATACCGCTCGACGACTTTCTGGAGAGCCATGGTCGCTTGGCGTTTATCTCCAGCTTTTTGAGCCTCAAGTATACAAGCATAGAGAATGGTGGCGTCCTTGTTCGACGCCTTGCTAACTGCCTCTAAACATTCGATAGCTTGCTCTTCTTGATTGCTGCGTAATGCGACTTTGTACATTAAATATTGCGTGATCCCGGCAAGCTTCCCGGTCTCTGTCATTGTAAAAAAAGTACGACGAGCATCTGCATAGTCTTGAATGGCGAGGGAGCAGAGGATCATCTTTCGAGAAATCTTTGCTTTATTCATCTCTCCAGCATTCTCAAAAAGATTATGCAAGGACATATTGCACCAAGTCCGCGAAGACTCATATCGCTGCTGACTATACGATGTCTCTATCTTTCTCCACAGTAAAGTCTGAGCTGCGTGTGTTGCTATCGCACTGAATGGCTGCTGTAGATTGTTGCGGATGAGATCGAGAAATACCGAGAATGATGCAAAATGTTCATCGCTGTCAGGCGTTTGGGAGTCAACCCATATTCTTGTAACGCATGCCTTCTCCAGATATTTGTGTCGATCCGGTTCACAAAGCCTTTGCAGAATCAACTCGTCCAGGACGGTACAAGCGCTTTTCGTATCATCCTTACTCTTCAAGTAGTGTATGTGATGCATAAGAGTTTTGAAGTTGGTGTCAGTTATCACGAGACTTGGAACCATACGTAAGAGTGCTGCGACAATGTAAGCTGCCCAGACCGGCTATTACGCTGAAATGAACGGACTGCTGGAGTAGGTGGCAGTGTCAGGGCTTCTTTCCGTTGACATCATCTCAAGTTTCAAGAGCAAGACTACCATTTTGTCCGTGAAGTCCTAGACGTATGGTCGGTAAGATCATTTGACAGGAGCAGAGACTGAACGTACGGACTCCATCAGACGTAACAAATCCCAAGCTCTGCGACGGGAATCATTCTCATTCAATGTGTGGAGAGCCTTGACTACGCTCTAAGTTAGCATTCTTAGTCACATATTCCATAGACATCGTACCAAGACTTTGTAGGATACTTAGTCTGAGCTCTACAGAATCGGCGCTCAGCTGGTCCACATCTTGCGCAGAGAGCACGTCGTGCGATCTTTCCAGCCACCTCACGGCTAAGTCATATTGTTTCCTACACAAACAGTCTTTCCCTATCTCCAATAGCAAGTCGGCGAAGCTCTCGGCTGCACCAGGGTCGAGACTCCCGACTGGATGCCCCCCCTTGGAAAACATACTTTCCGCAAGATCAAGACGTGACTGCTTCCACGCCTAGTCGATTGTTCAGCCTGTCTCACTTATGCCCAATATCAACTTACAAGTGCTATCCTAATAGCATAATACTCGACTCTCAATTTCGCGGGCACATTTCCTTGCTCACACATCGGGTCGTCTGCCTTCTCTGAAGCATTGACATAGTCCGCCGCTCTTTCCAAAGCTTTTAAGGAGAGCTCCAATTCCCCTGCTTCGATACAGAACTTGGATGCCTTCAGTGCCACCTTCAATACCCTGACCGCATTATTGCCCATTGAACGCGATTTCGTAGTCTGCTGCCCATAGTCAAGCAGAAGAAAGGCAAATACACGGAGGAGACACAGTGTTCGCTGTTTGTCCTTTTCTGTGCTCATGCCTTCACGGTGCATGCGAGTGGAGAGGTTCCATAGCTCAGTCCCCATGGAGTCCAGATCCTGCTGTTGCGTCGCCGAAACCACTGACACGTTCAGAGGGACTGATGTGACGTGTTTGTGCAAGTCATTGCGAATGGAGGTGCTGTAAATGTCGTTTTCGAGGCGTGCAGGGAGGCTCCGAGCAAATGCTATGGGAATGTCCGTCAATCGCAGTGAAAGTGAACAAAATGGTACACTTACATAGTAGGGCTTTAATCTTTTGGTCCTTTGCGCTTTTGTTTTGAAGCATAGGCGCCATGTTGCGAATACGCAGAGATCGTGGTGCGTTAGGCTGACAAGATAAGCTCTGAAGAATAGACGTTGTCTTGGCATTCTTGATGTCTGCAACCAAAATCTTGCCTGCGACCTACAGATGGACTTTCATGAATGTAGCTTCTAAATTCTTTTAGGGGCCAGTAGAGACAAAAGTATGCCCTCTGTTAATGATCTGTTGCAGCCCTAAGCGTAAAGCTGTAGTAAGCCACAAATAAGAGAAGTGGAAAAGTGCAAAAGAAATGTACTCATACATGTCCTAGGGAGGAATCGAACTCAAGCCTGGTAGCAGGATCAATGATCCAGTGTTGCAAGAGCAGGTTTGAGCCCAACATGATACCACCCGACCACGGTAGATGATTAACTATAAGCGGCTGATATTTTTATTGTTTCGGTGCCTTATATGACCATAAAATGCTGCCTGCTCACAGTGAGCACCATGCAAGAAGAGGACTAGCGTGCACCGAATCGACGACTCTGGAAGCATCGACGGTAGATTGTACGCGGTAATGCGCTTCCCCTCTTTGTCTCCGTCAAGGGGTTCCACTCGGAGCAAACATTACCTAGCGACTTTACCAAGCCACGCTGAGAAGCATAATCCAAATGATAGAATAATTGACGCCACGCATTTCATAGCAACGATCCACCTGCACACCTACTGGAGCTTTAGGCCTTTCGTGGAATACTGACCAAATACGCCATACTCCACAAAAGTGACAGTAATTATACAGACAGCAGCGAAAGTGTAGAATATCTCTTGTTAACTCTTGAGTAGCAGTCTAAAGGAGATTGTTCATTCCGTTACCTTCTATTGGCTTTGTGTGTGTATGTAGTCGGCATAGTCGGGTATGACATGGACGAGAAAAGTTGAAACGAGCTTCGCCCAACAACGCTACGCAAACATGTGCAAGTTATTGGGGAAAGAATCACCAACATAGACAATTAGGAGATAGAAAGGATGACAGTGACTTTACCATCGGGGAAATCACAGTCGTTGCTTCTGACATCGACCTCATAGAGAAAATATGACCTACTGGGTGCTCGCTGCGCATGGCTTGAATTTGCGCGATGTGCGCAAAGGATCCGTTATAGTGCACAGTTAAAACAGACACTATTACCACAACCAAAGGATGAAGGAATATACTCAATATGTAATATGAGTGAGCTATGAAGAGTCTGGAGCCGCTATAGGAAGAAAGTTACCAACGATCAGCGATGGTCTAAGAGATCATTAGTAAGGATATTACGAAGGACTCCATGACAGCTCACATTGCATGTTGATCCCGACGTATCGTAAACGAGAAACAACATCGTATTTCTGGATCATGGGAGTTTGGGTCGGGATTTTTTAAGGAGCACGATGTTAATATGGCCTTTTGGCTCTGGTCGAAGGCTATAGAGCCAAACTTTTCCCAGTAATTGGCTAGAGAGTCCTCAACGATAATTTCGTGGATTGCAAGCTTGCCCTAGGGCATCGATTAGTCACGGATGTGCTTGGTCGGAAAGCCGGCTTACATCTCTGAGGCTTTCGATAGGCACATGAATAAGGTCTGCCATCTCTTCGTTTCCTCGGAAAATCTCCCCAGTCCTTCGCCAAGAACAAGCCGGGATGGCCATACTGGCAAAGACCCTGTCATAATCCATCAGGCTCCGCTCGAACCACATCTCCACTCTTATGAGCTCCAGATCGGTAAGTATCTGCATCCGATCTCGGAACTGCGGTCGGAACTTGTCAAGCTGTCTTAAGATCCTCTGCCTGTTGTGCGGTTGTAGATGGTGTTTCATATAGTTATTCAGTCTATCGTAGCCCTTGACATAGTTGAAGGGTTTCAAGAGACCGGCATCGTATTTGGCCTGTAGCAGGTTTTGCATTCGCTTCTCGGGTGCGTCGGTTCCCGACGGGTCGGCAGCTGTCATGTAATACTTCTCGCGTGCTTTGTCTGGCGACAGCCCACCTTGCTGACGAGAAGGTGAAATGTTCGTGGGCGCCTGGGAAGATGCATATTGTTGCTGGGCATGGGTTGCATTCGGAGGCGGCATTACGGAACTTGCTGTCATCTGACCCATAGTATTCGTCAAAGACGGATCGGAGAAGATCCCATGGATATCGTCCCCCCTATAAAGCCCGCCATCGTCCATCAGACTGTTGTTGAGAAAATCACTGAGTAAGTTATACTCGTTGTGGACTTCTGAAGTGTTGAACATGTATGATGGATGGAGGCTGTGCATGTCTTGAAAATGAGAACCCAAGTTCCAATCATTATAACCTAGGACTGCGTAACTTCTGTCAGTATCTCGAACAAGAGGCGGAAGGGTGCAACCAACGCGAGGAGTTGTTGCCGGTCAATGCTGGGCCTTGGGCGGCAGATACGGAGCCAGCCTGGCCGATGGACGATGAGCTGGCAAGAGTATCCTGCTGTGATTGCTGTGGAGCTAGGTTCAGACCTGCATGGTGGGTATTTGCACGATGATCAAGCGCAGGGAGTTCTGAGGGGGAGTCGTCTAGCTTTCCAGCCTCTGCCTCGCCATGAGTACTCTCTTGTTTAGATTTCGGCTTCTTAGTAGGCTCCTCATCATGACATAGATGTCCAATACTTCGCTTAATACAGCGCGTACATGGTCTTTCCTGCAGTACAGCCAAGAGGGATCACAGTCAGCATATGGCGAGAAATTGGCCAGGAGCATTTCCTTAGGACTCTACGTACGGTATCGCAAGTCATATGCTAGATATAAATAAAACAATACTAGTCAGCCTGTTGTGTTCCTTGGGGGGCGTCCCGGCAGGCGCCAGGCGCACGTTGCGCTGCGAAGGGCCGAAGAGATTCAAAAGATATGGAACTCACCGAGCGACGGCAGTATAAACACGCTGTGGGACAGTATTTAGCAAGGATTCAGTGCAGCATCTGAAAGACATGGCGATCCGTGGCTTACCATGATTGACCTTCCTTCGCTTCTTGGGACTCTTGCCAGTGCGTTCAGCGACAGCATGCGGCGGCGACGGCTTCTCTTTTCCAGTCGCCTCAGGAGGCTGTTCGGGTGGTCTACTGGGGGAAGCCCCTTGCTCTGGTGTCGAGGTGGACGTCATGGTCGGACTCGTGTAGCTTGAAGATCCTCTGTGGCGCTTTTTCGTGTCTCCTCGCTCGCTCGCATGCGATGTACGAGCCTGCAGCAGGCTTTGTACGCCTCGCAGGTAATGTCTCTGAATTCGGAAAGTTGCAGCAGCGAGCAGTATAGCCGCAGGGAGGTGTCGTTGGTGGTTGTTAGATGTCGGCGCGTGTTTTAGAGACGATTTAGCAGCGAAGCATTATAGGACATGGACAATCCCCGCCAGCTTCTTTCGCAATCGTCGTGTGGGCGCATCGTGAATGAGGGTTTATGAAAGCACGCGAGCGGGAATCATCAGATGGAAGCGTCTTCACGCGCGCGGGCTAAAGTGGAGTTGGAGTCAGCAGTCCCAGAGTTCGTCTACGGGAGTTCTGGAGCGGCAGGACACCCTGGTATTAGCGGGAGCCGCGGCTGGCCTGTGGCTAAAATCTCCGTGGGCAGCTGTCACGGGCACAGCGGGAGAGCTCTAACATATTACTGTACGTACTCTTTTCTAAGTGATTAGTGGTGCCCTATTGTTCTGTCCGCCCTCCATACCGAGGCTTGTACACGTTGTTTACTAGCGTGATTCGTCCATGTATAAATATCTACATACATCTCATGTGATCCCTTGTTCTCGATCTCGACAGACTCATAAAATGATGTCGAAGGGCCAGGTGCATTCAAAAGCTGTGGTAGCTTTTCCAATGTCTGCATCCCTACCCGAGCAGGGTACATGGTATTATGATGGCCTGATGTGTGATGATGATCACAGTGTGTTTGTCTGTCCAGGGCTTTTGGTACTCAATCTTTGGACAATTTCATGCTAATATGCACGAAGACAGATAGTGGAATGTCAACAGTCCATAAAAGGTCGTCTACGGACAAAAGACAAAGTGATACCCGGTACTTTGACACTCATGCGAAGACCAGGAAAGGTTCGAGACCTCGTTATTCCACATTTGTTAACTGTCGGGTGTGGTAGAGGCCGTGTACATTTCGACCTAGGTACGGGGCATACGGGGTCAAGGTACCGCCTGGGCGGTTTGATCGACCGTAACAGCCTTGCTCGAATCACAGCCTTTCCATCGTGCGACCCTGCCTGAGGAAAGTCGTCTGTTGTAAGCCAATCAAGTATGTGATTCACGCAGAGCATCATCCAGGCAGGGATACGAACTGTTCTGAGTCCATGTGCTCGGAAAGGACGCCTGTCAGTGCACAATGCGCTTGGGCTATTGTGTTGCGCAAGCCATAGATCGGTGCGACATTGGCCTGCATACTCTCCAGATGATTTCTTAGCTGATCCAGCAATGGCACAAGATCCTGATCTGTTTCATCTATCGAAGTGGCGTTGATCCTAGTCGAAAAAGCGACTTTTATGCTCTCCGGGTGGTCGTCGTCCCCAGTGGCTGCCGAGCTACGGAGTAAGGGGTGTAACTAGATGGCATTTAATCGAATGTTGTGCACTGGCGAAGCTGTTACATACCTTGGCGCCTGTCTGTCTATGTTTTTGTTCGGCTAACTTGGCCTTTGATTCGAGCTGCTCGCTCACAGCTCGATCGTGACTGAGGGCTCGTTCCTCTTTCTCTATTTCAGCTTCAAGAAGTTTAACGCCATGTAGTGACGCAGTGAGCTGTCCATCAAGAAGACGCTGGGCGAAGTCAGCAAAAAGTGTAATATTCCTAGGTATCGACCCTCACATTGCGCTCCATCAGTTTTTCCAGATCGAAATGTAACTCTTTTGTTTTAGGTGGAAAAGGCATATTCGGCAGTCGTGTCTCGAGTCTCTGTACAAGTTGGCCGAGAATCGCTTCTGCCTCCCTTCGATGCTTCTCATCCTTTCTCGAGGCTACCACAGGCCATTTCGCAGCTTTAAATATCTCTTTGACCTGGTCTTGTGCTGATACGCTAAGATGTGTCCATTTTGATTTCACTACTGACTGAGGAATGTATCGTGTTCGTGGTTTCAAATGTGGGAACTCCCTTCTCAGCTTTGCCGCTGTACGGTTGCGTTGACCTGGGTGCGCTGCCTTGCGACGCTGCGCATCCACGTTCCGGCTTAAAGATGATTGAGGTAGTTTACGGTGCACGACGGGTGATGGTTGAGCTAGCTCGTCCTCGCCAGGAGCAGTATCATTCGTTTTCTTCGACATGGCACGTTTGCGTAGAGCTTCGTGGTGCGACAGTGGTGAATGTGCCTTTTTTGCGGCTTCCTTGCTGTCCTTCACTGCAGCAGACGATTTATGTGGCACTTTCGTAGGGCGTCCAGGTTTGTTCGAGTGCGATTTTGGAGCCTAGAAGCTGTCAGATGAGGACCGCGAAGGAGCAGAAGGATCTAGCAGCATTTGGGGACTGACCATAATCGTCGTCGGGAGTCATCATTAATCGTCTTCGGTGGTCATGATCTTGACGTGTCGGCCGACACCGCGACGCGTCCGTTTGGCTTCTGCAAGGCGATATCACGCTAGTCGCATCGGGCTAAGATCTACATTATGGAAGAACATAAATGCATGCGGGTATCTTCGAACTTGGCTTTGAGGCACATTGTTTCATGCTTAGTAATATCAAAGAACCCAATATCGAGCATCCATCCGCTTCGAATCATAACGCCGACAAATGCACATGACGCTAATTCGCTCCACTGAGACCACCTACTACTTGATTTTGCTCATCACAGTCTCCGGACCCCTCTCTGCGTAAACTTCAGCAGCCTTTGCCTTTACGCTGTTCAGTGTACTTCTGTCAAAGTCGTCCCGAGCTCGCATAACAGCCTCAACCCAGCTCATACTGGTATCCCAATAATCGATTTTGAATTGTTCGTAGACAGCCGGAAGCTCTGCTTTCTCTGCATTAAGCATTCGGAGGAAGCCGTCAACGACGCGCCATTTCTGCTTTATAACGTCAAAGGCTGGAAATTGCTTGAAGAAGTCAAAAGCTGTTACAAGATCGTCTCGGATCTTGTCTCCGTATGGGTCACTTCGTCGGAACTTTACGCCTTTATTGCGTACTGAGCTGAGATACCGTACGAGTAGCTCATCTGCAAGCTCTTCTACCAAGATGTCCCGGAGCGAAGGATGTAGAACCCCTTCGTAGTCCGACAGGTAATCTTGAAAGGTGAGGACGAACTGCGAGATCCGTTTCTGGCCGTACCACGCTTGTGTAAAGAATTCTCCCAGAAAAGGTTTGAAATCGACAGCGAAAATGAGTGATGCAAAGACTGATATGCAGTGCGTACCGAGATCTATGTAGCCATCACGAAGACTGTCACTTGTCGCCAGAGCCTGTTGTGCGTATTGGGGAGACACTAATGGTGTGAAGTCGCGTGAGAATCGGGAGAGGTATGAGACCGACCCTTCTGTGTTGTCACCATCATCAATGCAGGCGATTTGATCGTTGGCAATAGCAACAATCCAGTCTTGGAGCGGCTGCAGTCCTTCTATATCTGCAGTGGGCATTGAGTATTTTTGCAGCTCATTGTCGATAAGATTCTGCCAGAGCTGTTGCCGCGCAGTCAGTGCTCGGAACATAGCTTCAACGACACCCTCTGCGACATCAGTCCGGTCACTGTTTCCTGCGACTGTCAATTGCTCTCGCAACATAAACCACAGATCTGGCAGTGTCTTGGTCCGGAAACAGCCGTTCTCATCTTGACTGAGAGATCCTTCCTGTCTTGAGAGGAACGTCTGCTTGTCATTGGAAGCCATACGGTCCATCCACTCTTCGACAGATTTGATAATCTGCTGCCTATATTCGCGGACAAGCTCGTCACTGCGGTTGTCGATGACGTGGGGAATCAAGTCGTCTTCGGATAAACCAAGTTTCTTCATTTTCGCATAATATTTCTCGACCCACTGCGCGATGATTAAGAGGTGAGCATTAGTTCGATCCTCTGCGTCAACCCGGGATATGAGCCAATCATGCATAGTATTGTGATATATGTTCGCATACGTTTGCATTATTCTCCATTTCTTGGGCATAAGTGTAACCATTCCAATTTTGACTGTATTGAGGTCGTTGAAGTACCACCGCAACTTCTTGTCCAGCCGGTCAGGCTCGTTCAAGAATGCTTGATTCGCCTGGTCCATCTGTTCTCGACAAACTTTTTCGATTGAATGCAAAAACCTGTCTTTATACCCTCGTACTTCTTTTGGTCCGGAAGCTATCGATTTGAAACGTGCTGCAAGCTCCTTATATTCTTTCTGTGCGTCCTGGAGGGCTCTGGCCTTCTTATCGTTCTTCTCCTCCGCATCAATGATGGTAGCAAGTCTTACGACCATACCATGATTGTTCGTCTGGACAAACTCGATGAGTGACATGCAAGCATAATCTATATGCTTGTCAAACTTCCCAATCAATTCGTCTAGGCGGTTGAAGTAATCTTGCAGAGTGTAGCCGGAGTTCAATTGAAGGTTCTCGAGAAGCTCCATTGAGGTGTTTGCCGACGATCTAATTTGGTCCATCGCAGAATCCTTGATGTTCCTAAGCTCGGTCAACCCATAATGCACCTGAAGCAGATTAGGTTGTGTGTCCAAGTCTTGTTCGTTCTCCTGTAGTAGTGCTTCGAGCTCATCCAGCTTTTCTTCGAACCTATCTATATCTCTTTTCATTGTTTCCACTTGCGCAAAGTTGCGATGCGTTTGTGCGACCAGATTGATATGAGGGAAGTCTCGAATCATCTGGGTGGAGTCTGAACATAGCTTGTCGATTTTCATCATCTCCTCTTTGATCAAATTTATGGTTCTTTGGCCATCTGTGATGCTGCCCATGCCGGATTGCGTTATTTCCAGCTGCTCCCTCAACCCTAATTTCAATTGTGTGTCTACGGCAGCCTTCTTGCGAGTGAACTCGGACTTTAGGGCGGATATCTTGTCAAGGTCCTCCGGATGGCGGAGAAGCTCCGCGAGCTTGACAGTAACGGTTTCCACATCATTCATGTCGTCAGAACGCCTGGCTAGTCGGAAATCCCAGCCTCGTGGGCACCAGTTGATGTGTCTCCAACTGCCCGGTTTCGCGTTGGAGTGCCGCTGCGAGTTTGCCGAAGATCTGCCGCATCTACCACAGGTGGGAACTTAACGTCCGGATCTGTACCTTTCCGTAAACAGGTGGGGCGTCCTACGTTGGAGCGTTCGTGCCATCATCGACTGGAATTATGCGAAAAGTATCTTCTATTGACCGAGCATCCGTCCAGACTGCCAAATCCATCGCCACTGTTCCTGATGCTCCGGTGCGGTATGTTTCACCCTATCAAAAGGTCCAAGTGACGTCCAAATCGGGAAATTGTGTGTAAAGCAAACCTACGCATCACGAGGCGCAATAATGGGTCTCTCTGATCTACAGCTTACCCTACGTGGAGTCCGCAGAGGAAGCAAGGCTAGTATATCAAGTATAGCAGCCATAGACGAGAGCTCAATCGTGCACCCGATGCTCAGATCCCGGAAGAGGACATTGTCAATACCATTGCTGCACCCGGCTAAAGTTGGACTCACGAAGCGGTCTTTACAAAGTACCCTGGATCAGGAACAATGCCTTCTATTTAAAATGCTCCCATACGAAATACGCTTGATCATTTGGGAGCTCATACTTGGTGGCAAGCATGTTCATATTTTCAATTGGAAAAAGCTTGGACATCAAGTTTGTCAAACGCTCGAGGAGTCCTCATACGGTGTTCGCCAAGTTTGTTTATTTCGGATGCCAGTAGATGGCACCACAAAAGCAGTAATACATGGAGCACCGCAGAAGCTTCTTCCTCTTTTACGAAGTTGCCGGCGAATGTATGTCCTTTCCCCCTGCTTGACCCAGTCAATCCTCATGTTCCGTAGATATTCCGAAGCCATTGACATTCTCTATGCCAAGAACATATTCGACTTCAATAATCTTCGCTATAAGATTGATGGTCTCTCCGATCGTCTGATGCCTTGCAGATGGAACTCGATTCGTCAAGTATCTCTCACGTGGTATTTTCCTTCTTCCAAACTTGATGCAGGACGACCGCTGGTAGAAAATGATTGGGACCGCTCTTGTAGGGCGCTAGCTTCAATGACAGGTCTACAGAAGCTTACCGTTGGATTGATCACGGAAAGAAGCACAATTGAACGAACGTACATCCGTGAGATCCTCGGTCCCGTGGAAAGTATTAGCACTACCGGCTTGTATGTTGACATATATGTATCATGGGAGGAAACCGAAGACAGCTCCAGAGCCGAAAGAACACTTTTAGGGCGTGATGTGCACATCGTGCTACATCATTTACCGACGATTGTCTCGAAGGCGTATAGTGAAAGCATACATGCACCTCGAGACATTGGTTCATTATACAGGCCTAGGCAGACTAGCACTATAAATTAAAATCGTCTTTTCGTGTCAAGCTGCAACAAGGTTGACTTGAGACAATATAAGCACAGGGTTCGTGCATATCGGTAATGGGTATATATGGGGTATGCATGATGCATTTTGACGCTTCGGAGCCGGGATCAACGGGGCATAGCGTCGCTTCCGTATCCGCCTCCCGACGTGTTAGCACGAATCGGCTAGTTGCATGTGACGGCATCTTGCAACTTCTATAATAAAAACGCGGCGGCGTTCATATACTGCGATGATCACCTGTACAATCCCTTACCATCCTTGAATAACCATGCCTGGCTCCTCGAGGTTACCGGTCAGCCTACGAGACACCATCAGCGGCCCAAGAGCATCGGCGCGCAAACAACTACTGGCCCTGAATCTTGACTTGTGAGCTCTCCCGAGGCGCCCCGCGCATTACAACGTGTTAACGGGGATTACTAGATTGAGGAACATCGTATTCGCTCTATTCCTCCTACGATGGTCGCGTAAAGCCTTCTATCAGCTCAAGGGCCGCGGTATCGCAGGCTCTTCTGTCGACGCGTACATATCGATCCGGCGCACCTTATATGGCATATTTCTCAGGCTGCCTGGTGTTCGATCCAAGGTTCAGGCCGGCATCGATCAGTCCATCATTGATCTCGAGAAGAAGCTTATCGCAAGCGGACCAGACACAGAGCGCTTCCTTGCGCTTCCACAGAATGGATGGACTGGAGAAAAGGTTAGACAAGAGCTGGAAAAGCTTTATGAGATGAAGCATACGAGGTGGGAGGATGGAAGGGTCAGTGGCGCAGTATATCACGGTGGAGATGATCTTATCAAGTTGCAAACGGAAGCTTTTGGAAAGTTCACTGTCAGCAATCCGATTCATCCAGATGTCTTTCCTGGTGTGAGAAAGATGGAAGCAGAGATCGTGAGCATAGTATGTGTGATTCAGGGTCAATTCAATAGCAACGTTAACCCTAAGAATAGGTTCTCGGAATCTTCAATGCGCCACAGGGCTCTGGTGGGGTGACAACGAGCGGTGGCACTGAGTCTATTCTTATGGCTTGCCTCAGTGCCCGACAGAAAGCATATCATGAGCGCGGAGTCACTTCGCCGGAGATGATTCTTCCTGATACGGCTCACACTGCATTCCGCAAAGCAGGCGAGTATTTCAAGATCAAGATCCATTTAGTGAAATGCCCTGCCCCGCATTACAAAGTACACATCCCGTCCGTGTCCCGACTCGTCAACCCGAACACAGTCCTGCTCGTTGGGTCGGCACCCAACTTTCCACACGGGATCATCGACGATATCTCGGCCCTGTCGAGGCTTGCAGTCCGCAAGTCAATACCTCTGCATGTCGATTGCTGCCTCGGCAGTTTCCTTGTACCTTTTTTGCAAAAGGCAGGGTACGAATCGGAACCTTTCGATTTCCGCCTGAAGGGTGTCACCAGTATCAGCTGCGATACCCACAAATACGGTTTTGCACCAAAGGGTAACTCTACCGTACTGTACCGAACAGAGAAACTGCGAAGCTACCAATACTTCGTCTCTCCAGACTGGTCAGGGGGTGTCTACGCTTCACCCTCGATTGCGGGATCCCGCCCTGGAGCACTCATAGCTGGTTGCTGGGCGAGCTTGATGACGCAAGGCGAGAACGGGTATATCGATGCGTGTCACAAGATTGTCGGTGCCACTAAACGCATTGAGTCTGCGATTCGCGACGACCCTGCGCTCAGCTCTGATCTCAAGGTTATCGGCCGACCCCTCGTCAGCGTCGTTGCGTTCTCGTCATCGACACTATACATATATGATATCGCAGATGGCATGTCAGCCAAAGGCTGGCACCTGAATGCTTTGCAGGATCCACCAGCCATCCACGTGGCTGTGACGCTACCGATCGTTGCGGCAGCCGACAAGATGTTGAAGGATCTCGCAGATGTGCTCGAGGAGGAGCGAGAGAAGGATCGGAAGCGGATCGCGGAGGGCAAGGGCCGTAAGGGTGAGGCGCGAGGGAGTGCCAGTGCTCTGTATGGTGTGGCGGGTAGTCTGCCCAACAAGGGCGTTGTCGTAGAGCTCGCAAAGGGCTTCTTGGACACACTGTACAAGGCCTGAAGGAGATGCACGGTATGTGTTACCCACAGACGAAGGAGGCGGTCGTGTACTATATTCTAGTAACCAGAAATAGCACCATCGGAAGAAGCACAAATCTATGCATATGATCATCAGAGCCACACTGGCTACAACGCCAATCCGTTCCAACATCATCACCCTTCTACCCTCTCCACATACAATCAAGCTTCCTCCCCAATCTCCACCTCCCCCTCCCCCTCCCCCTGCCTCCGCACCCCCTCCAACACCCTCCCAGGCCTCGCCATAATCCCCACCGCAACCCCAACCATAGCCCTCACCCGCTCCCTATTCAACTCCTCCTCCCCCATCACCGCCAACCTCCCCTCCCTCTCCCTCCTCCACTCCACAAACACCCCCTTCTCCACCCCATCCTCCTCCCCACGAATCGCACATCCACACTCCTCCCACACCCGCAACTGCCGCACAAACCCCTCATTCGGCGTAATCACATCTCTGCTCTCCCGTGCCAGGTCCAGCGCCGCGGCGTATGTCAGTCCGCGCGACCACATCAGATATGCTACTATGACGGCGCCGCTGCGCGATATGCCTGCGCGGCAGTGCACGAGGACGCCGTGGATGGGGTTGGGGTCGGGGTCTTTAGTTGTGCTGCTGTCATTTGATTCATCGGTGACGGAGTCGGGGCTGCTTTGATGACGTGCCAGGGCAGAGTGGATAAACGCACAGCAGTCTGCAAAGTGGCTGAGCAGGTCGGCGAAGGGGTCGTCTGCGACTGGGACGTGTTTGAATGTGCATGTAGCGCGGATGGTGGGCGAGTAGGGCGGGCGTTCGTGGGGCTCGAGGACGGCGAGGATGTGGGAGATGTGGTGGGTTTCGAGGCAGTCGGTTGTGGCGGAGGAGGAGAATGCGAAGCGGCTGTGCGGGTTAGAGGGTTTTTTATTCGGGGTTGGGTTTGTGGGGGATAATATTGGTGTACAGGGGAGTTGCTGATGGTGGTTCTTGATATGCATGTTATGGTGTGTTTGTTAGTCTTTGAGTACTGACCGTCCGGATATGAAGAGGCCTGGGATGGCTTTGATGGGTGTGATATGGGCGGAGGCCGGACCTGGGTTATCGACCCAGTCGGCGTTGAGTAGGATTGGGGTTGTCATGGTGCTGACTATAGGTTAATACAATGTTCGACAGAATCCCAATGTTGAATCTAAAAAGTAGTATATCAAGATGTTCAAGATCAGATGAACAGGCTACAGGATTCGAGGGTGCCTTGCGGCTGACCCATGCAGCCACGACCACGTGATATATGTACAATCCATTGATTGATGAGTGGCATCCTCCTCATTCTAATTCCAAAAAGTGGAAGCCTTGGGGCAAGCGTCATCATTACCCGACTCTTGCCATGAAGATAGAAATGTATGTGACTCCAAGCCAATATTCACGCAGTCCAGATACGGAGTTTCAAGGATTGCTGCAAATGAGGACAAGAGGGTATCACATGAGCTGATCTGAAGAAGATGAAAAGAAAGGCCTCAGTCCGTAATGCCAACGTGAGATGCATTCGCTAGAATCGCTTCAATCGTTATGTCGTAAATCATTCAAGTTACGGAGGCGAAAGTCCTCCTGGCGGTCCGGTCATACCATGGTGATGTATTCACCTGCATGCTTGAAGTTCGCACAGTAATGTTCCGTGCTTCCAAATCTATACCGTCTAAGCTTCTTCGTTTGGATACCTGTCTTGAATCATGCCACTCTTGTACGCGAGGCGCAACGTCACGCACTCTCCATCTCTTCTTTGGATCCTCTGCCATGAGGTCTTCGACAAACTTGAGCGCATGTCTCTCCGCTGTAGTCGAGTCTTTATTCATGCGTAGTCGATTAAAAAAGTCATTCCTGATAAGATCCATATTCGCATGGAAGCTAAGACCAGAACCATTTTTCCGGCGCCAGTTGTCAAAGGTATCTAAGGAATAGCCCCTAAGGACAGCTAACATGCAGAGAAATACACAACCGAGTGAAAATGCATCGGCAAGGCGAGTCGATTTTCTCTCTTGATTCCTGATGACTTCTGGTGCAGCGTACACAAAAGACGGGTCTGCTGCATGTGACTTTGCTGGTGAGTCTTCTAGCTCGTCTCCAACGCCAAAAACCGAAAGCACCACTCTACTTCCATAGATAAGTATCTTTTGGGGTCTGATACTGCGATGAGTGATCTTCCGAGGGGGCGAATGAATGAAAGCAACGGCTTGTATGATATCGTTGACCCAGCTCAGAAGTTGGCGAGATGTAGTGGCGTCTGGTATTCGTTGGATGGGGCGCAGAAAATCATCCAAGTTGCATTGTGCTGGCATCGTGATGAACGCTACTGTAGATCTTTCAGCGTAAGAACACAATATCTTGGCCAAATTCGGATGATCAAATCGGTTGAAAGACAAGATCTGTTTTACGAGACTTTCTTGTTGAGTAGGTCGAAGTTCACGGTAGCTCTTGCGAACGTAGACTATACTCTCAGATTCACCCAGCCATGACACCCGATCAACGACTTGACCAGGGCTTTCCGAGTCCTTGACTATGCCCTGGCTCAAGATAGGAGTTCTCTCATTCTTCTTAAACTCAAAGTGCTGTCCATTACGCGGTAGCTTCCTGGCCATCACCCGCCATTGCGTCTCAACTATCTTCTTTGGCTTTGCTGCAATTCGTTCCAAGTCTTCTTCCTGGAAAGGAAGTTGGTCGTCTGTCAACATGTAGAATGAAGCCCTCGGAAAAGCTGCAACATCTTCGCACATCAAAAACAGCAATGCAACGAATGGGTTTCGGCAGGCCCAATTGTAAGCATTATTCTTACTCTCCTGCGATACGCCAACCCGCACAAGCAGCGACGGATAGTGATGCAAGAAAGACTGCGCCATATGCTTCGTAATCACTGTGCGCTCCAGTGATTGCAAGTCGAGCAGGTACGCATTCTGGCGATTCTGACTAGGGGTGGACGATGTAGGATATTCGAAAACCCTCTGGATGGGCTCCGGACTCGAGACGCCATAGTTTGAATTATTGAAGCCAGCTATCGCATTGTTTGGTCGGAGCGGCTGCGGAGCCTGCACAGGAGTTGTCGAACGACTCGTGTATTGAGGGGTTCGAGATTCAGGAGTGCCGCCCGAAGGCGACCTCTTTGCAGCCGTGTAAGCAAACCACGGGTTAGACGAGTGCGAGGGCTGAGGAGATTTGACAGTAGGGGTCGACTGCGGCGTCCACGAAGACATGGGCGACTGAGCATATTGAGTAGGAGTTATGCTACGGCTGGTCGAAGACGTTGATGCACTAGACGAGGATTGGGGACGTGGACTTTCTTCCCACCCACCAGAAAGGTCTAGCAGCGACGGCGCTGAATGCAGGTTTGGATACCGGTTAGCCATCTGATCTAAGCGTGACTGGATTTCCAAGCCCAACAGCAGTTCCAAGCAACAGTGGATGCTTGTGAGAAGAATCGACGCCTGTTCTGCATCTGTTGGACAGGGGTAGAGCAAGTGTCGATATCAAGTCATGGTATGTTAGATCCAGAAGTTGGCGATCACGTGGACAGATATGCCCTATACTCCAGAGAGTCTGGCACAGATAGCACAGAGAAGAGACGATCGAGGAAATAAGAATGGTGGAGGAGACAAGACGATCGTTTGTGCGGCGATCGAGGGGGGTATGGTGGAGGAAGAGATGGCTGCGGGATGCAGGTCCGGCGACGATGAACACGACGGAGGAATGAACGGCATCTTCAGTGTTCAGTCGAGGAGAGAGATCAAGCGTCTGATGTGTTGGCACCTAAGAGCATGAGCATGAGCGTGAGCATGAGCATGCAGGCGTTGGTGCATGAAGGTGGTCTTTGTCGTCATTAGGGACGGCGAGGGTGAGCGAGTATGGAGGCAGCACGAAGCTCGACCCTGGTGAGTTAGCGGCCGAATTGTACACATGGCAGCTCCAGACTCGCGCTCGCCCTCATCGCATTCTGCTCTCGTTCCCCCATCTGTCCTGCACCACCGCATCACCATCCTCTATTTTGCTTGTGTTCGGTCCGAATGGGAAACGCGTTCCTGAGCGATGCATCCGCCTTCGATTATTACGGCCCAAAGGCGACCGACACTATCGCCTCTTACGATGACAGATAGCTAGCGCGGGCATGATAGACCGAGTCGGCTGCCTGGCCCATCTCAGATCCACCAGAGGCCGGTAGACACATAAGAAAAGAGGAGGACGTTGATATTGGCCTCATACCACGTTCCGAGTCGCTCGTTTCCGCCATCAGCAAACAATATTAGCTGTCAAATCTGATCTCTAATATCCGAGAAGTTGGCCTTCTGCAGGCGGATCTGTGGGCCTCGTTGTCGGCCAGCAAGCGCCGGCGGCCAACAGAACCACTGGGGGGCTTCCTGCGAGTCATGCGATGGGCAATGATAATGATTAAGCCACTCAGTAGGCGTCATGTCTGTGATAACAGCAGCAGCCGTGCTGTAGATACGGTAGGTAGGCGGTGAGGACGTTCAAAGTATCAGGTTGCGCTGCTTGAGGGACGAATGGTAGGAGAATTGGTAGGAGAATGAAGAGTGAGACAAAAGGTGTCGCCAGGGCTGTTGGGGCTCATCGCCTGGACGCGTCTGATTGGCTGCAACTGGCCGCCCTATACCATTGTCCAAACCTCCTCCACTTGTTGACTACTCTTAGGCGCTTCAACTGTCTCACTCTATTCACATCTTTCTGTAGCGCTGAGGTCTTGATGAGCCTCTTTTCTTTTCTTCAAGCAAAGTGGCGCATGTGGATTCTCCACCGTCAGCAGCGGGAGCCGCCTTCTATCCTGTTCTGGGATAATCACTCGATCATGCATCACGCTCACAGATCCTTCGTCGCAGTCCCCTGTCATCGCCATTTATGCTTTCACGACTCTGCGCCAGAGATATTGCCTTCTCTGTGTTTGTAAACTCGTCTGGAACTGTTTCTTGTCTCGGTCGCCTGTCAAGTACCCTCTCTTCATCATACTGCTCATCGCTAGGCTGGCACTGGCTGATGTGCTTTGTTGCGTCTCGTCTTTCATGCGGGCCGATTCCCTCTATCTCCTCACATTCTCATTCTCATTCTCATTCTCAGCTTTTCATTTTACATTCTAATCACTCGGCATTTTTGCTGAGCGCCGTTCTTTTCGTGCATCACTGCGCTGCTGTGCAGCTTTGCAGTCGATTTCGTTAGCTTCGCCTCTAATTTTTTAACTACACTATTAATTGGTCCAACTCCACAAGCACGGCGCGTACCACCAACAAATCACGATGCGGCTCTGGTCATCTATTCTCCGTGGCTTGCTGCTTACCTCGCAGGCTGCGCAAGTGTCTACCAGCAGTATACATGAGGCAGGATTCCTCTCTTCCAATTTCCTTCGAACTAGAGGCGAGGACATCGAAGCACATCTCCGCCAACATGCAAACGATAGAATCAGGAGCATGCAACGAAGACAGACACCTTCAGCAATCGCAGGAGCTCCAGGACCTTCACTTAGCCCGGCTTCTGGAGATGCATCCAACTTTGACCTGAACGCGTGGCAAGCGCAGACACAAGCCGCTTGCATGAATTCAATAGCCGCACTTAACGGGCAGGCCTCAAACCCAAGTGGCATGGCCGTATGCTACAATCTTCCTTTCCTCGACAACAGTACCGGTGTCTTCCAGGCAGAGTTGCGACTGTACAACGTGTCTGCTCCGGTCGATACGTGGAAAGGTGTGACGGAGAACGATATCAGCTTGGAGTTGGCATACACTGGAGCTACAGTTCAAGCTACGAATGATACGTTCGCCAAACGTGACACTACATTGTCATGGCCTCCGGTCCGTGCGAGACTCGTATTGAAGCACGTGGCAACGACGAAGCTCGAGGCCAGACAGGACGCTTCTAGCACAAAGGAGCTGCAGGTGTTGAACTATGTCGGTCGAGTGAATGCTAACTTGTTGGGCAGTGCCATGTCCAAGTAGGTTTTTACAGCCACTCATTCAATCGCGCTGTGTCTGACAATCTATAGTCCTCGACTACAACAGTTCCTCGTACCGACGATCCGTCTGACAGCGACCTCACCAAGTACAAACGAACAGGTCAACACAGTTCTCTCTTCAAGCGAAGCATCCTTTGTCAACGGAGTCTTCTCCCAAGCAGCCGTGAGTAGCCCAGACTCGGCCGCCCAAGCATCCGCATCCGCGGCTGCAGCCATACCCTTCGTGTTACCAGGCGTTACCTTTGGAATCTTCCCTGTCGGCTTCATCATCACCATGTCCTGGACAGTCCTTTTCGTCGCAGTCGTCGGCTATGGAACCTGGGGCAGATATCAGTTTCGAGAGCATTACCGGAGAAGGGTCAAGAGGGATCAGGCCATCGCGCTCAACAACATATGATCGATTTCCCAGACGATCATCATTTTCAGTATTATCATATATCATATCTGTAGCATTTAGCGATCATAAATCAGTCTTTTTTTTCCCCTTTGAAATCCGCTTCAAAGTCGTCTTACATGCTGCTACGCTTGAGACCCTGATCCTCTCTCATGACACTGTGCCGATACTTTTCTGAAATCTACGGTCAACTCCTGGTCTCATACCACTTCGCACAGATACAGCTTTGTTAAGTATGAGCTGCAAAGTGCAGCAGCTCCGTATGGCTCTGCTCTGTCTTGCTCTAGTACTATCTCCAGAGGAGCAGCATATCATAACAACCCACACACTTCACCTACAACCACAGCCGTGCTCCATGTCGAAACATACTCTCCTAACTAGTAGATATACACCTTTCTATCTAGTGTGACAGATCGATGTCCGTGACCCTAGACACCTACACATAATGCTATAGTTGTTACCCATTATACTAAAAAAATGCCAATTCACTTTTCCCAACTATAAAGCTCACGAAGTTCCACGATCGTCATTATCTATTGGAATTACCTATTCCATTAGATAAGAATACAAAGTAATTGGCTCGTAGGGTTATCATTCATCTAATTCACTTTTTCCATAACTATAAAGCGCACGAAGTTCTACCATAGTCATTATCTATTAGAACTACCTATTTCATATAATAAGAGCATAAGGTGATTAGCTAGTAGGGTTCTTGTTATTTCCTGTTACCTTTCACTTATAGGATTCTACTTTGTTCAAGTAGTATAATAGACACAAAGTATTGTTATTATCATTGTTATCACGTCATGTTATGTCATGTCATGTCATATCATGACCAGAAGTAATCTAGTTCACTTCTTTTTTAAACACAGAGCCCCACTTTTTCCCCCGCGAGAATTCGACCACGAAGTACCACGACCAAGTCAATCTAAGAATTACCTCTTCTGTTAAGAGGGGGCCCGTGAGGCCAATGGTTGTTGTCAGAGTCGTCGTTCACCACCACTACCAACCACCACCACTTTGGCACGGCGGGTCGTCTGAAGATTTATTGGCATAGTGTTTACAAGCACGACGTCAACGTCAACGACTATAGTACAGGGAGTATACTGCTAGACTACAAAGCAGCTGCGATGAAGCAAAGCACGAGGACCGCTCAAAAAAAAAGGTTCTATAACATCTTCAAAAGCATCTTGATCAGCTTCACCTTGTCGTCATCATCATCGTCGTCATCATCGTCGTGATCATGGTGTTTGACCGCTGGACTTTTATGTCTGCAAATAACACGTATCAGCGGAGAGAAAGAAACTAGGAGAGCAAAAGTAGCGGTTGCCAAAAACTTACGCGAAGAACAGGATCTTGATGGCAATGGCAAGACCGGCATGCAGGGCAATCACGACGATCAGCAGTATCTTCGATGTCCGCATGTCCGTTGCGCTGAGCATCGGGTAGAGGTTGCGGAAGAGGAAGAGTGCGGAGACGGCAAAGCCGACGCCGACGAAGACGAAGTTGAGGACTAGGGAGTGGGGGCAACGCATTAGTATCTGATCTTCCATTGAATAATAACGTGGTTTGGGAGTGAGTTCCAATCTTACTGTCGATGTGCGACCACGAGATGAACGCGACGGGTATCCAGATGATGTTCGCATATCCATAGAGAGCCCAACACTCCATCAAGTTCGCCGACTCGCTACCAAACCACTTCAGCGTCCCGAACAGCGCAACAGGTATCACACTCGTGTATCCGTATATCAGCCCGGCAGCACCTATGTTCTAAGTATCAGTACCAAAACTCGTGTTTCCAAGACTGTCCTTATTGATTGCCCAAATCACATACCACTCAGCAGTTTGAAATCATAATTGAAATGCACCTTGTCATCGTGCGCCATGTACTTGTTGATCGTGCCGGAGAGGAACAAGATGACCACCACCGTCGTCGCGATCCAGAACGGACCATACAGATCCGGATTCCCCTCGAGCACATCGAGGAAGTTTGCGCGCGGGAATACCGCCGTATAGCAGCGCTTCAGGACTTCATTTGTGTCGACGTCGAAGAACTGTTGGTAGAAGGAGATGCTCCACAGGAAGCGCTTGCCGGTGTTGCGTGACGATGGGCCTCCAGGCAGGAAGCTGGAGTTGCCGTCCGGCGCGATCTTGTGACGGTTGGAGGAGGTATCGTCGAAGTCTAGAGGGAACGCTGGTAAGCATGGAGCGGTACAGAATGAGTACGCTCATCATACTGGAGGAGTGGAACTCAAGAGGGTCCTCTTGCAGGTCGGTATGGCCTAGGTCGCCCTGTATGTCTGTTAACGGTTTCGCTTATCTGTCATATGAAAGAGCTTTAATACCTCTGCATCAACGTCAACGACCACATCGTATCCTCGATTCGCCATCGTGGGACTGTGCGTAGGAAACTTGGTGCTGGAGAGCTTGACTTGATGCTTGAAGACAGATTGGAGCTAACACAGTTCGGACACCCTGGCTGTAATAACGCACGGACCATTCCACTCCCATGAGCATGGTTTCACGTCTGGCATCATCACATTGCGTATTCTTGGCTAAATCAACGCAGATAAGACTGATGACACTTGTGATCCTTGCTAAAGAATCCACATTTATTTCTAAGCTATCAGGTAACGATCTCCAGCTGTCATCTTCATTTAGGACTATCAGAGTCAATCCAATCGTCGTGCCCTCTACCGCCTTCAGCAGATCTATGTTATCTCCTGATACATCTATTTCGTTCCTCAAGCACCATTCTCCTTTGGTACGAGAGGCTCAACATTCCAAATCATCTCCGCATATTCATCAATGCATCTATCAGAAGAGAAGAAACCCATTCGTGCAACGCTGGTGATGCACTTCGTAAGCCATTCTTCCTGGTTCTTGTACGCCTCATCGATAAGATCGTGGGTCTGGCAGTAAGAAGCAAAGTCATCAGAGACGAGATAGTAGTCGCCGTGGTCAACGATACCGTTGACGAGAGCCGAGAAGGCGTTGGCGTCTCCAAACATGCCGCCACGGATGGCTTCAAAGACCTTGTTAAGGCCAGAATCAAGGGTATACTCGCCATAAAGATGAGCGTGACGCAGCTCGTCAACATCTTCAGCGAGGTTTCCGAATAGGAAGATATTGTTCTCTCCAATCTCACGGGTGATTTCGATCTGACAATGGGTTAGTCTCAAGTCTCGAATAGTGAAATGATGGGAACTCACGTTAGCACCGTCACAAGTACCGATGATGAGGCCACCGTTCAGTACAAACTTCATGTTACTCGTACCAGAAGCTTCTGTACCAGCGGTTGAAATGTGTTCACTAATGTCAGAGGCTGGGCAGATGATCTCAGCCTTGCTGACGTTGTAGTCCTCAAGGAAGATGACCTTGAGAAGATCACCAACATCCTTGTCATTATTGACAACCTTACCAACTTGATTAATGAGGTGGATGACTGTCTTAGCCATCCAGTATCCTGGAGCGGCTTTGCCACCGAAGATTGAAACGCGAGGCGCTAACTTCTTCCGTTCCTCTGGGGACATCTCCTTGATGGCAAGGTAGCGGTGAATGACACCAAAGATGTTCAGCTGTTGTCGCTTATACTCATGTATACGCTTGACCTGGATATCGAAGAGCGCTGCGGGGTTCACAGTAACACCATTGGCATCCTTGATCAGTTTCGCCAGACGAACTTTGTTGGCGTACTTGATCTCTGACCACTCTTTTCGGAAGTCTTTGTCATCAACGAACGACTCGAGCTTGTGAAGACCTGTGAGATCTTTCAGGAAACCGTGGCCTCCAAGTTTCGAGGCGATGAGCTCAGAGAGTTTGGGGTTGGCCTGGTGAAGCCATCTGCGAGGAGTAATTCCATTCGTGACGTTGGTGAATTTGTCAGGACCGTAGATCTTTACAAAGTCCTTGAAAATGGTGGTCTTGATCAGATCGGAATGAAGCTCAGCAACACCGTTGACCTTGTGGGAACCCACAATGGCGATATGCGCCATGCGAACCATCTTGGGTTGCGACTCCTCGATAATTGAAACACGTCCCAGCATTTCGCGGTCCTTGGGGAAGTTGCGCTCGACATACTGGAGGAAGAAAAGGTTGATCTCGTAGATGATCTGGAGGTGGCGAGGTAGAAGGTGTTGCATCAGTGGAACTGACCATTTCTCTAGTGCTTCGGGAAGAACAGTGTGGTTAGTGTAGCCGAAGGTGTTTTGAACGACTATTTGAGTCAGCTTATTCTCACGCATATCAATTATCGACTATACTGACTGTTCCATGCTTCGTCCCACTCGAGACCTTCCTGGTCAACAAGGATGCGCTGAAGCTCAACGATAGCGAGAGTTGGGTGAGTATCGTTGAGCTGGATGGCGACCTGGCTGGAGAAATCGGCCCAAGCGCGCTTGGTCTTCTTGAATCGTCGGACGATGTCGTAGAGCGAGGCCGCGCACCAGAAGTACTGCTGCTTCAGGCGTAATTCCTTTCCGCGGTCGAGGCTGAAAATGTCAGTTTCCAGCACGTATAATACTCCAGAGAATAGTCGCTCACTTGTCGTTAGGATACAGCACAGCCGAGATGGTCTCGGCACGTTGCTGATCAGCTACAGAGCTCTCATATTCGCCAGAGTTGAACTTTTGGAAGTCAAACTCGCCACTCGCGGCCTTGCTACCCCACAGTCTCAAGTTGTTACAAGTCGGGGTATCGTATCCGGGCACTATGGCGTTCAGCAATTGTTGACGCAGAAAGTTCAACACGTACCTGGAACATCGTACGCTACAGCCTGCACGATCTCACCGCCTTCCCATTGAGTAATGGTCTTGCCAGTATCGTCCCTGCATAGCAGTAAGTACAGTGATGTCTTAGAATGGTTGGTGTACCTACTGGAACCTGTTTACGTGGCCGTAGAATTGGATATCCACGGTGATGTCGTGGCGGGGAAATTCCCATGGGTTGAAGTCAAGCCAGTAGTCTGGAACTTCGACCTGGTAGCCATCCACGATCTCTTGCTTGAAGATACCATATCTGTATCTTAGTCCGTATCCCCAGGCTGGGTAGTTGAGAGAGGCCATGCTGTCCAAGAAACAGGCCGCAAGACGACCAAGACCACCGTTGCCAAGAGCTGCATCGTGCTCTTGTTGAATGACATCTTCTATACGGAAGCCGATATCTGCGAGACCCTCTGATACCATTGTCAGTATTGGACCACTACGGGCGAGGGCTCTCTATCTTACGTCTTGCCGTCTCCTTTTGTCCAACGTTCAACATAGCATTGTCAAGGGCTCGTCCCATCAGAAACTCGAGCGACAGGTCTATATGCATGGTCAGAGTTTGTGCTTCTTCGGGAATCCTCAACATACAGTAGACACGCTTCTGGTCCGCGAAGGTCTGGTTCTGCTGAGTCTTGTTCCAGTCTAGGACTAGACGGTCTCTGAAGGCGAGGGCTGTGCCCGAGTATGCTGCACTGATTCTTTATGAGTGGTTATCCGTAACAGGTAGGGAAGTGAGAGGTACGTTTCATCGCAGTTGAAGAGGGAGCGAGCGAGGGTAGTCTCGATATGACGAACAGCCTCTTTCTGCGAGCAATCAGTTTTGGTTCATGACAGATTACAAGGAAGATGTCTCTACTTACACTAAACTCGTCCGGGCTCGTAAACGGCTTGGGTGTCTGTTATGTTGCTCAGCATCGTAGCTCGTTGTCATCATGTCTCTCAAATGCTCACGAATTTCTTCCATCTGTGATTTAGAATAAGCAATTGCATGCGGTATGATATATTCACGACTTACGCTTCACGCTGGGGTTCTGGAATTGAAGCTTCAACGCTTTTGATATCACTGGGACCAAAGCCAGTGACCGTTCTCTTGTGCTTGGGTCTGGTAAAGCCTGGGCCGACGGGACCAGTGATATTTGAAATTGGAGCACTCATGGAGGGCTTCCTCTCGCGAATTGGGCGTGATGTAGTATCGATATCAGCCATGTTGACGGTTGACAGCTGTTCAGAGTAAATGCGATTTACAGCTGGCAGGGGAAGCCGACTCAGAGGATTCACACAAAGGTATTGATTGCCAAGCAGAGAGGCGCGCGGCGCAGGCAGTCACACAACGCTGAGAATGGGAATGTGAAGAAGACAGAAGGTTTAACGGGGTCAAAGCAGGATTATAAGCAAAGAGCTCGAATGTAAGATCGTAGATATTGGAGTGAATCGGGCGTGTCTATGGAGTCTTGAAGCTTAGGTGGGGTGAGAGCGAGGCGTTGAGAAGCTATTGGAGCAATTGCTGGAGCTAAACAACCAGCGCAGGGATCTCTGACGCTGTGCTAATCTGGGGCTTGGGGCACGGAGTGGAGAAGGCCAAGTATCGTTTTGTCTTGCTCCCGGTCGCTCTGGGCCTGTCCTAGTCCGTCGTGAAGGTAATTCTCCTCTCAACACAATATTGTCTCCATCTGGCTTTTATTGCATGTACTGTGCTGGACATATCGAAATGGCTGTAAATAGCAACATGGAAGGAGAAAGGAGGAATGTAGACTCATATCGTGACACGAAATCCGACCGTGATTGTGCACGAGAACTGTACTGGCCAGCCGTTTTATGCACGACGCACTGCTTTTCGGCGTTTAGCAGGTGGGGTACATTGGTGTCTCCTTACCCCTCCATATTAGTGGCCCGTGCACGCAAATCGCGGGGCATCAGACATGAAAATGTTGGAAACCTGTACTATAGATATATGGGGTTTTCGAACCTTGACCGTCTTTTCTGTAAAATAGGTTGCAGGCGTGCCACCAGTCAACACATTACTTGTCACCATATATACAGATGAGCACACAATAGTAGCTTCTCTAGCTTCGTTAATTGCTTCGACTGTCTCCTATGGAGGCCAGAAGTTGGCGGTTCCCCAGTTCGCACTCTGACGTGCATGCACATCCACGCCAATGAAAACTGCTCGACCGGGTATCATATGCTCCAGGAGAACAAATACGCTATGCAGCGAGAGTACGAGCACGACTCTGACCACAGATTAGGGGGACAACTCCAAAGCGCCTTGCTTGATGTAAACAACATCCAAAACATGTAATATCCAAAAATTTTCCATGCAGACTCACGACGATGGTGTAAGTCCTGGCGTCAGGAGGCCAAACTCCTCCACGGCTCTCTGTGGCGGCGTCGACGGAGTGAACGAGGCCGCCTTCGGTATGGGCAAGTATGTCGAGCCCAGACACGTATTGCAGGTTCCTGCCCTGAGCATATCCTCCTTCGTCTCCTCCACCATGTCCGGCGTGAAGCCATGCAGGCCGTAGCCGATGTGCAGCAACAGACAGCGCGACGTGAGATTGAGTTGCTGTGCTGTGACACTGCTCTGCGCCACCACGCCGGTCCAGTACGATGCCAGGAGGTGGTCGTCGGCAAGGTAAGAGGTGGCCAGGGCGAGGGACGCCAGGACGAGGATCTCTGGGCTTGACGGCATGGCGATGTGCGCGGCCGCGAAGGCTTCCCGGATCTTGCGACTGAACTTGAGGCTGAGTGAGTCCAACACACAGCCGGCGAGAGCGATGGTCTCGAGTGGCAGCATGCACCGTTGGAGATAGGATTGGATGGCTGATGGCGAGGGGCGGTGAAGGCAGACGCCTGACGGAATAAGGTTGGCGAGGTGGAGGGATGGGCCTAAAAAATGAATGTTAGCGAAGAAAGAAGAAGATAATGAACAAAACGAGTGACGTATAGACCGCGATACGGGTATGGTATACGCAGTATGCTCCATGCTTCATGGAACAGACATCACTTAGCACACATGGCCTTTACTACGCGATGTATTTGTCACGATCGATCACAGCACCAAGAGACTATGAAGTTTGAATAGTCCGATATCCTCCGCTCTAGGAACAAATGGCCGAATCGATGAAAAAAAAGAGCATGTTTCTTACCATAGTATGAGTCTCTCAGCCTCTCAGAACCATAGCCTTGCCTCGTGTTCCTACAGCCTTCTTCTCCGTCCGACCCAACTGGTTCAGGAGGAGTCGGTAAACTGGAAAGCGGTACATAATTCGCAAAGTAGTCGTCCAGTCCTTCCATCGAATCCATCGAGGCTCGCCGGCTGGCAGTCGAAGAGGGCGGACTGTCCATTTTATCGGTCGAATATTTCCAGAAATTGTGTGTGCGTGTATAAAATTCGGTGAATCCAAAGGCCTCGTGAGGACATGTAGAATCGGTACTGGCTCCGAAAGTCGTACAAAAGCAAACGCCCCAGAGATCCCACGGCCACAAAAAACCAGCGATAGACAGGCGAAACCAGATGAATCGTATTAACGCTGCAACAGACGAGCAGACACAGGTCATTACATATATAGTACTTCCGCCCAGCCCAGGGCCCTCTGCTGCATCATCCATCCATTCTCAATGTCGGTAGCGACCGAACACACACGCGCCCCCCTGAGGTTATGGCCTAATCAAAACGCAGCACTCCTCACCGCACCCCCCCGCCAGCATACACGCCAGGGGCCTAAACTTAGCCTAAAGCAGCCTACGCTCCACCCCCCCGAGGCCCCAAAACTCGCGCTGCTGCGTCTATGTGCGGCTCACACGCACGACCAGCCGCAACGGACCAGTCTCAGTCCACTCCGTTCAGCGCGGATACCGCAGCGGCGCACCTGAACTGAATAATGAATTATATAGATACGCAGCGAGGTAAGTGGTTCATGTTCACGGGTTCCACATAACACGATGTTCCGTGGAGAGTCGCAATACGGCAATACAAGAGCACAAAGAGCACGCTTGACGTGTCTTGCCACACACACACATACACGTCCTGCCGGGCCAGGCAAGCCGGATGCGAAGCGAAGCCAAAGTGCCACAGCATAATAATGTATGGATGTCCCCATCGAAAGTGCGTATGGCGTCTTCTTTGCATCGCATCCTCTCGTTTCGCCAGAAAGCCAGACGCCAGACGCAGCAGCATACGACGTCCAAAAGACCGGTTCGGGTTCTGACATATGTGGTGGGACATAGACTTTTTTTCTATGTCTGTTCTCCATTAATTACCACTGTTGAAAGTTTGTGCGACGAATTTCGCGTGTGTATGTATGTATGTGCGTGTGCGTGTCTTGGACTCTTGGTGGTGGTAGCGGTGGAGCCAAAAGGGGTCTTCGCTTTCGATAGTGACTTCGCTGCAGAGCCAGCCCCAGCAGCACACCGTACGGTACGGTATAATAACAGCGAGGAGGAGACGAGACTTTTCAGTGGGAGAATCCATACAATAGTTATCCCACTTCCGTAACGGGTATAGAGGCAGCAAGCTGACATGCATCTCAAGGGTTCGCAACTCCGTTCGTACAACGTCCAAACGAGGGATCATCTCAGCTTGTACAGTGATGCGTTCGTATCGATGACCTTTCTCCCATACAGCCCAAGGAATCGTCGTCTCTAAATTGAATAAAATTATTGATTGCATAGCACCAAACGAATATGTTTAGTGCCCTCCTAATTAATAATTGTGACGAGAACTCCCTCCCTGTTTTCACCGCTGGCTGGTCCGAGACTTTTCCTTCAGGAGAACAGACAGCCGACCAAGCGGAACACATCATCCCTGCCGAGATCCCGCATCACGCCATGATTTAGCTAGGAAACACACACAGACACTGACAAGACACACACACCCCGCAGTC
Organism: Pseudovirgaria hyperparasitica; assembly: GCF_010093815.1. Taxonomy (NCBI): domain Eukaryota; kingdom Fungi; phylum Ascomycota; class Dothideomycetes; order Acrospermales; family Acrospermaceae; genus Pseudovirgaria; species Pseudovirgaria hyperparasitica. The sequence continues at coordinate 1,737,414 of NW_022985550.1, forward strand.
TCCATAATAGTACGTACCTACATTATACATATCCAGACTTACCAACAAGTAAGTACATAATTCCTGGGCCCGAAACGCTCAAATCGCCAGTTTTCTTTGGGGGGGTCTTTTTTTTCCCCTTTTCATTATCCCGACAATCGGAACGACCGGCCGGCTGGAACAGCTAATAATAACAAGAAAGAAAGAAAAAGACTTTCCATAATTACCTTGATTCTTCCAGCCCAGCATCCATCAGTAATTACCTAGGCTATTAGGCTCACTGATCTGAATCCCGCGTAAACATAAGCATGCTGTATGTACACATGTAGCATTGTAGATCCCGCGGGGGTTTCGTCAGTTCGCCGCCGCCGCCGGAGAAAATTCCTGCGCTGCGTGCAGTGTAATGCAGTGCGTGCAATGCATGGCATATGCAGCATGGAGATTACATTTTATATCCTCACATACAGTGTATATATGCACGATACAGTGCAGTGCACACACACACACACTGCAGACTAACACCCCTCGGCCATGGATATGCACTAATTAATTAGAGTCCTCCATCCAGCGTCCCGGATGATTATTCCAAAGCAAAGACCCCTCCTCCATGTGCGAACCTCAGCTAGCTGCACGCACGCCCCCTCAAATGAATATATATATATGTATATCCGTGTTTGTTAGGTTTCAGTCCAGAACATTCCATACTATATGCCGTGAAACATCGAGGAAAAAAAAACAAAACCATGTCAATATGACGCGCGGATGTGGTTTGTTTGGGAGTGGTTGAGGGCGGGGTGTGGTAGCACAGTACGCCTTGTAAGAAAACAAAAACAAAACACAATAAAGAAAAAAAACATTTCAAGATACACGCAGGCATGATGGATCTGTAGATTGCGTTCTAATATAAAATCCTTCCGAAGTCGGCAATTGCCCTGCCGAAGCTAGCTGTACTCGTACATATTACTTTGACTCCCGGGTGCATGATACATGATTCCTTCCTTTCCAGTTCTTTTATTGTATTTCCAAAAAAACAAAGAGTCCGTAACTCCTGTGCTTACGCTTGCTGCATTGTGGCAGGCAGGCAAAGCAGTTTCATCGACATCAGCTGGCTTCGTGCTAGATTAGAACTATAGCATATGTGTAAAGAGGTAAAAAAAAAAGTCTGACGCAACGATTGGGTATCGAGAGGCGGCAGACAGAGAACGATAAACAAAAAAGGTTACAATGTGATACAATCAAACAGCCATCTGTGGAGGTGGTGGCGGTAGAGGCATAGTTGGCGGTGGTAAAGGTAGTGGCATCGTTGAAGGTGGTTGAGGCAGAGGCATGTTTGGTGGAGGACGAGGTGGTAGAGGCATGTTCGGCGGTTGTGCACGTGGAGGAAGCCTAGCCATCGATCGAGTCATCAACTGGGGCGCCGAATGTTGCCGCAAAGGCTCCGTGAGGACGTTATCCCGGAAGTAGCCCGACTTAGACTTGGTAATAGGTCCCGAGAGCAAGTTGCTTATATTTGTCGTAGGTGGGGGACCTGCAACTGACGAAGCTGACGTCGAACGATGCACAGAACGCAGATTAGAAGCGAATGGCGCGTGATTGGTGTTGATCTGCATGCTGTTCGGTCGGCGTAGTTGGTGGTAGCTTGGGGTTTGGGGTGGTGGCTGCTGGACAGACATTGGTCGATTTGGCTTGATTGGAAAAGGCAATGGTCGTCCAGCTGTCTGTCTTCGTCGCGGGATTATGATGGCCTGCAGATCTTTAGATTCACGCTGAGCAGGTGGGACATTAGAAACTGTCGACTGCCGGAAGGGTAGAGGCTGAACAAGCTCTAGAGTAGTGACACAGGTTGTCTGGTTCATTGTAGGTTGGGAACTTTGAGCTTGGCTGGGCGGAGATCTACTTATGGATTGGTGGGTCGGGAGCGAGAAGTTGAAAGACGGCGAGGGAGTCGTTCGTTCGCGCAAATGCGGTGCTGATTGCTGTCTAGAAAAGCTCTCGTCTTGAGGAGATGGTAGAGACGAAGCGCTGGATTGTCCGGATCCACGTCGTCCCAAAGACTCCGTATGACGGGTGACACAAGACATATCTGGCATAGCGGACCTACGACGACTAAAGTTGACTGTCTTCGATACTGGAAAGTCCTCGCTGGCTGAAGGAGCCGCTTTTCCTTCGCTGAGCGTATACGACGAGATTGGGGAGAATGACTTGCCTCGCGGGGGTGGGCTCAGAGGGGGTGGACTTATACTCCTGGGCGGTAGAGATTCCGAAAGTGGCAGAGGTGGAAGTGGTATTCTTGGAGCCGGGGCACTTGTGCTCCTCCTGAAAGCAGGTGGCTGTTTTTTCTCTATGGGTATACCAGGTCGGTATCGAGGTGGACGATTGAAACCTGCAGATATCGAATCTTGTGATCTGGTGTGCTCTGAAGAATCAGTGGTGTCTTCGTCCGTGGTGGGTAATTTGAATGTCTGAACAGAGCGCCTCCGGTTGCTGCCCAGGGTTGGGTTCATGGCGAATGATTTCAAGGATGTAGGGTCCCTTGACGGTTCGACCAACTCAGACCTGAAGAAGGTTTCAGCCATTGGCGATGCTTCTGGCGTGGATATGCCAGAGGTGGCTTCAGTCAGGGTATCTGAGACCGATGTCGCAACTGACATGATTGACAGCCGTGAACCCTCCCGTAGCTGATTGAGCTGAACGCTTCCTGGAGATATTGTCGTCATTGTTTCCGACGAATGTCGAGCTGAAGAAGGCTTTGATGATTTGACAGAGCCTGATTCAGATCCGTTCAAAGATAGACGACGATTAACGTCATCCCACTCAGAGGCCACGATAGTAGGCGATCCTGACGTTGTCGTTGAAGCATTTGACGGCTGTACCGGGCTACCATTTATATTGTACTGGTGGGGATCTCTTTGCACGGAATATCTATGACTCGGGTTTCGCTCCAGATGATGGGCAGAAAAGTCATCATTGGGAGATGGTGCCTCAGTCCTGTGCTCCTTTCCACCAAGGACATCAATCTCTTTGCGGACCGCATTCAACCAGGAGTCCATATCTTCTGCGCTTTCGAGCACAAGAAGAAAATTCGAAGCTTGTCGTCTAGTGTTGGCGTTCTGAAGGCGTAGTCGAGCCATCAATCCCCTTTGATTCGAGGCAACTGTACCATCTTCTTGGGCTGTTTGAGAGATTTGCAAGACCCAGTGCTTGCCAGAAATGATATCTGAAGCAAATGCAGCAGAATCAGGGCCGAGCTGCAGAACCTTCTCCGGAAGTCTGTCGAAGGCGCCAGAGCCTGCATACTGAAGGACGTAGCCCGAAGTCACCAGAATGTAGATTTTCGTGGTGAAGTCGGATACATAAAATGGTACTGCGGCTGAGAGCCTTTTTGACGTCAATTTACTCCTCTCAGGTTTCCCGTCCTCCTGCTGCGATAGATCTTGTCGTCCTTTGGCTATGTTTTCTTTAAGGATACTCTGCTGTCTTCGATGCTCTTGCTGTGATCTGAGCATTGACTCCGCAGAAGATGTGGAGGAGGTTAATGTCGCGTATTTAATGGCTTGAGGGTAGGCTTGGAACAGCGGTGGAGGAGTCCAATGTGCGTTATGTCTTGAGCGTCTCGGGACCGAACTCGCAGATTTCGACGATTTGAGCTTCGTGACGTCTTCTCCTGGCTGTCGCGCCAGCAGTACGTTTGGCGCCGTCGATCCTGGAGAAGCAGCTGGCCGCAATGCAGATTTGGGCGGTATAGGAGGAGCAGCGACAGCCGGAGTGGGTGGCGTCTTTGGTCGCTCGGGCAATTGTAGCCCTACTTCGTGATGTCCCCGTGCTCGCTGGACGTTTGGCTTGCTGAAAAGATTGAAAAGCGACATTCTTGATCCCTTCGCTTGTATTTTGGGCGCCTTGGAGTCGATGACCATCGGAGTTGGCTCGTCTTGTTTGGGAGGTGATGGTTGAGCCATGAGTGATTGCCGCCATCGGCTAGGTGGTCTTCCATTCTTGTTTCCCTTCATGGGTCCCAATATATCCTCGTCGCGCGACATGGCGATTTTTAAGCAATTATGACCCGGCTATAATAAGGCTACCAGTGTGTAGTACTCAATAGAGACGTTGACGACAAGACGACAGGAATCGTGATGCGCACAATGGACAATTCAAAGCCAAGAAAGACTGTCGGTGGAGCACAAGGAACGTCTGGGTGCGCAGGAGTAAATGAAGAAAATGCTATCGTCGAAAGCAGTCCGTCGTGGCGTTAAGTCGTCCGGCTCAGGAAGCATGAGGAGGGATATGGCTTCGAGGATAGGCGACAGAATCCCAGGAGAAATGCGGCGTGGTCAACCCAGTGTATATAGGGAGGTGAGGAAATGGACAGAGTTGTTGTCAGAGAACGGCTTTGAGAAGAGATCACATCGGCATGATAGATCAAAGGAGAGGACAGGGCCAGCGGCCCCAACTGAAAGAAATGAAAGCTGTAGAGGAGGAAATGCAGGAGGTGGGCAGGCAGAAGAGAGAGACGAAGAAGGTTTAGTTGTAGATGTTTCACGTAGGAGAAGACGGGGAATGCTCGAGTCGCGGATGTTGAAGGTTAGCCGGGTTGGGCATAGCAGTGCGCCGCGAGTCTGGGCCCGGGGTGAGAAGAAGCTCAACGGTCAAAAGTCAGGGGCTCCCGTAACTAGCGCGTATCTATCACAGCTTGGCCTTTCTGGTCACACATATCACTATTATTGCTGCGAGCAAAAGCAAAACGTAGGAATGTTGGCCTCGCTGGAATTTGGGCATGGGTCAGGCTTCCGGAGCTGTTGCGAAACCAGGACTGCGGACATTCGACGTTGCGAGAGGCGCCGGACTTGGACGCGATAGGAAGAGACACATGGCGAAAAAGATGAGAGACGAGATGAGACGGGAATGGCATACCAGGACAGGGGAGGGCGGGATGCCATGGCCCCCCTCGACGCTTGTCCTGGTTCGCAGTGTCAAGCTAGACATGTTTATAGTAGCAGGTAACTAATATCGATTGTCAATGTTCATCCACTCCGACTTAGGCAGACGATTGGCATGAGAGTAGGGGAGATTGGGTTTGCAGGCATGCTGTTCTCTCACTCGTCTTGTTTCGAGTCGAGTGGAATGTGTTTGAAGACGACGGCAAGAGACAGAAAGGCGATAAAGCGTCCTATTTCGAGGTGGAGGGGTGCGGGATGATCCTCGTAGCAAATCCGATAATCGGTTCGCATTTCCAGCCATCGCTCATCGACAAAAGAAGCCTCCTTATTATAGTATACATGATCATCGATATTAATGACCAAGCGCAGTCAAAAGAGGCACGGCTGACAGCAGCATGGATGCTGCAGGTGGGCGTGGGCGTGGGCTGCAGTAATTAGTTTTGAAGGCCTAAAGTCATGGATAGGTAGGTATAGGTATTAGGCTGGGAAACCTATTGAAAGCCACCCTCTCTCCCTCTCCTGGGCACATCTCTTGTCATGAAAGATGTTTACTGGGGGGCAGCGGGCAGGCGGTGCGGCGCGAGAGGGCGGCGAGGGGGGCGCAATGGAGCGTTTGGAGAGGGGGACGAGGGACGAGGGACGAGGGACGAGGGGTGAACCTTGGCGCCTTTTTTTACTACGTACAGTCCGCCTTTTGCGGCTTCTCACCCCTCTCCCCGCGCCTTCAAGCCACCAACCACCAAAGAGCCACGTACTCAAATATACTCCGCAATGCACCACACCTGCGCACCATCTGGGCGCCACCCATTGTCCACCTGTACTGTTGCTTGTTGTCGTAATTCCTGTACTGTAGCTTTCACGCCTCGTCCCACCTGCACGTGTAGGCGGGGAAGCTGCGAGAGCGATCCATCCATACTGTAATTAATCAATCCATTGAATCACATTCCTACCTAACCACCACCTCAGGCCATTCTGGCGTGTTCACCACTCCACCCGTACCTTCATTCTCTACCTGTTGACCTAGATACAGCAGTAACATCTATCAGCTACTATCTCACACCTCTCAATCTCTCCATCCGCTCTTCTCTGCCAGCTGCTCAACCAGCTCTTCTTTTCTCCCGCAAACCGAGCAATCCATTCTCTGTCATCACCTATTTGCCCTTTCTACAAAACCTGACATGGCACCCGACCTCAATACTCTGCCTCCATCTCGACCTGTCTCCGGCTCCAATAGTCCTCTACCTCCGAGAATGGCTCAGCCTGCAGAAGCCCTCACTCAATCTCCTTCGTCGCCTCCGATACCTGTGCCTCACTCTCCGAGCCACTCTCTCGCCGCAACTGCCGCCCTGAACGCCGGCATACACAACGAAGAGTCTCGCCGCACTTCTGGTGGCTCAATACGTCGCGACGCTGACCGTGCTCGTCGTCGTTCAAGTATTCGCATGAGCCTGAATCTCAACGATCCAACTGTCCCCGCACCTGGTGAGCTCCAGATAAGCCCTTCGTTGCGTACACGCAATGCGAACTTTCCGAGCCCTCGTCATGAGCGCACCCCCAGCCTTGGCGAGCTTCATCAGGAACTAGAAAATGAACAGGAGGCCCAAGTGGTATGTTCCAAGTGACTCTATTCCATAGGACTTTCCAGTCGTGTTTTCAGATGCATGCAACTGACCATCCTTGATAGAATCGCCTTCTCAGCATGATCCGACAACAGCAGGCTCAAATCATAAGCCTGTCCAATACCCAGACTACACCTGCTCAAGGAGCTGCGGTTGACGACTCCACACCGACCTCAGAGCGCTCCTTATCTCTACCCCAGTCTGCCACCGTACCAAACGCTGCTGTCAACCCGCTACCCCTGTCTCCGCGACCTCGACAACATGGAGATCTCTCCAGACAATCGTCTTACCGTGAGCAGTCTCGTGGAAACAGTCGCTCTCCAGCCCTACGACCTGTGCCTCTTAGCTCAGGCTCGCGGAGCGAAAGTAATGAGTGGCTGTCTGGTGGATTGAGCAATAGTCGAGATGAGAGCGCATTCTACCAAGCTGAGACCCAGATGCTCACGCGAGAGAACCAGATGCTGAAGATGAGGATAAGGGAGCTTGGTAAGACCAGATATCTACTGGAAATAATCAGATTGACTGACACGGTTTGAAGAGCGCCAGATTGCAGATTGCAACCCGATTCCCAGTCCGCATGCACCTGCCCTGCCTTCGAATCTCGCGACATCCCCTCCACTTGAGGCTCAACAGACAGGAGTACCTGAGAACACGCCTTTACCACCTTCTGCAACTGCATCCAGTACTACTGCTTCATGATCCGGACAGCTATCTACACTACCAGTTTTAGTATAGCATCGACAGCAGTTGCATCACAGTATCAGAGCAGCATATAATTACACATTGAGGTTCTCGTTCGGGACACGCCATACATATGTTCGCCGCCACTCGATCTGCAGCAATCTTGGGTGTGTGTCCGCTCGGACCGAAGTGTACCAAAGACTCCCCGGATAGTTTTAAGAAGACAACGCTGACGTTCCACTGCCGAACACATCTAATTGGCCGTAGAACTCCCGATCGACAAGCTCTTTACTAATGTGTCCTAAAAGATCTGAAAGGTCGAAAATCCCAAAAGCTTGTGTACAATTCCACTTGGAATGGGTGGCCTGTGTGGTGGATGATAACTATTCTTGGAAAGCGTCACGCCGGGAATTAGTGCGTGCATGCGGTGGCTGTCAGTATGTTCCCATCCAAGGCACATATCGCGGATAAAGGAACACTGGGCAATGTCAATTGCGTGGCATGTCTTTCGGCGAAGCTTATACAGGTTGGGCCTGGGCCCGATTAGATTGAACTAGCACATCCTGATTGCGGATTGTGCAAAGCAAGAAGCAAAGAGCAGATGTGGAAACATTAGAATACTGCAGTCATTCGCACACGTGAGTGACTAACAAGGTAACGGTAGAGCAGCAGCATAATCTCTCTCTCTCTCTCTTTCTCTTTCCTAAACACTCCCCCCTGAAAAACATCTTCCAGACCCTTATGAACTTTTCCTGCTCCCCACGATCCCAACAATTCCCTCTGGCACACTCTCAAACTCAACTTCCTCCCACGCACACCTCACTCCACTCCCCAACGGCACACTCCGACTCCACCGCCTCCCCTCCTGCACACTCTCCTGCACACCCACACCGAAGTGACCGCCTCCACCAGTTCCCCTAACCACCACCTTCTTCTCATCACCGTAATCGAAATCTGCATCAGAAAGACATGCCCGCGGTCGCCGCGCCGCAGCAAGCGTCTCACTCAGCGTCCGCGAAGCCCCTCGACGGAGAAAACTCGGTCTTGCCCGACCACCACTGCCACCACTTCCACCACCACTACTACCCGTCGTCGACAAAGGTGTGAAGCGGACAGGCGGGGACGGTGTTTGAAGGGCGATGATGCGCGCGCGGATGTGTTCCGGGGTGCTGGTTTGGAGGGACGAGAGGAGGGTGGTGAGTTTTGTGCGGTGGGGTTGTTTGGTTGGGGGGAGGAGGGGTTTGTTTCTGGCTGTGGTGATTGTGGTGGTGTGGAGAGATGTTTCTCGGCTGAGATGCGCCGTGAGAGATGTCTTGGTGATGATGATGGTGTGAGAGGCGGAGTCTTGATTGTTGCTATTGCGGATGAATGGTGCGATGGGTATAGATGTGCGCGCAGGAGGACAGAGCGGGAAAGATGTTTGCGGTATGCGGAGAGGGGATCCAGCGGTGCGAGGTCGAGGAGTAGGGCCAGACATGCCATCGAGGCTATGAGGAGGGTCGTGGACGCGTGTAGGTGGGCGGTCGAGTGTTTGGAGGGCGAAAACCCCGTGGAGTCGGCGATGTGTTGCTCCTCTGTGGCGATGTGTTTCAGCGTGAATGACAGGTGGTCGTCGAGTGTTGACTTGATTGAGGATGCGAGCGAGGGGTCGTTGAGGAGGACACGGAGGGCGGGGGCGTTGGCGGAGAGGAGAGCTAGGCTGACGGGTGTTTGGCCGTGGAAGTTTCGTGCTGAGGGCAGAGCGCCGTGGGTAAGGAGGAGTGCTGCGGCGGCGGCGGCGGCAGGGGCTTCGCAGGGAGAGCAAGCGTGGTGTAAAGGGGTGTCACCACGGGCATCTCTGGCGTTGACGTCGGCGCCCCAGGAGAGTAAGCTGGCCATCAGGGCAGTGTGTTGAAGATAGGAAGCCTCATGTAAGGGGGTTTCTCCAAGCACGTTTCGGGCCGCGATGCTGGCGCCTCTGTGTCGGAGGAAGTCGACGACTTCGAGTTGGCCTTTGGAACAGGCGTATGAGAGTGGGGTTCGTGAGAAGCCGTCGATGGATTCCGATTCGATGCCCATGTTCAGGAGCTCGGAGACGGCTTCGAGTTGCGATGTCTCGATTGCTTTCCTCAGTGAGAATGGAAACCACTTTGATGGGATGTCTAGATCGACGGCATCTAGCATGGTCTCGGTCAAGCCTGCTATATCGCCAGCCTCGACGTGGTCGGTGAGCGTGCGGTCCAGTTTCAGGAGCAGTCTCTGCGACCTGGAGTCACTCCAGAAAACATCTGTATTCATTTGCTGTTGCGGGAGTACATCGTCGACTGGTCTCGGGTCTGGGGAAATCTTTTGGACTGCGAGGCTAGATGAAAGTTGCTCTTCCGGTCCCGAGACTTTCACGGCCTTGTCTTTCTTCATGAGCGTTCGCATGGTGCGTCGACATGCCTTGGAGTCAAGGACATCTTCGTCGAAGGAGAAGATCGGGCTAAAGCTGGAGACGTTCGTTTCGTTGCTGCTAATAGTGTGATCGGTGAGACGAGATTCCGTCTCTTTAAGTAGATGCACCAATGAGGTATCATCATGGATTTGAAGCCAGACAGGTTCTTTGGTACTTTCCAACATTGCGAATGGTCCTGTTGAGAGGTCCTGCGTTTGGAGTCCAAGAAGTTGAGAGGGCATAAAAGGCAACGCATGCTACACTATATCAATAGGCTGCAATTGTTGATAGAGCTAGAGGACTCGGGTTGGTAACCTACAGGGAAAGCCTCCGCCACTTCACGGTAGTTGGTACACCGAATGCCTTCTAGAAGTTCATGCCGTACGTAGAGAATTGCCTATACATGGGGATCAAAGCTGCCCGCTAGCATTGTTGGAAGTCAGGAGGAGTGTCTCGTCTCAGCCGTGGTCCGCAGGGACGCCTCGTTCCGGAAACGAAAATGCGGGCATCCAACATCGATTGTTCAGCGCTATCATCATCCATTCTATAGTTATGCAAGCATTCGTGGTCTTAACGAGCCCGACCACCGCTACTCGGGGTCCGACGATCTTAAAATAGGGCGTCTCATTCCTAGCCAGGAATGGAGAGTGAACAACCATGCTACCTGGATTCTTGTTTGACGTGGTCGGTAATTAGTAGATACTTCTCCATCGCTTTCGGAGGTGTCAAACCGGGTCGTCCCGGACAAAGCGCGCATATCATGAAACCACTACTGTGCCGCCTATCTGCTGCTTGAAAAGACATTCCTGATAGTTTGTTGACCGCAGCGATCACCCTGTATGATCCGTACGAGCAATGTTGTTTTTTTGATGCAGACGGCTCAATAGGTTCCGAATAACAACGAACAGCTCAATATCAAAAGCAACATGACTTGCTGCAGATGCGGAGGGACGACGAGCTGGAAGAAGAGTTTGTCATATTCGGGGCGAATGCCACCATTCATCCTCGTCCTGCCAGTCTAGGCTAGAGTGTCGGAACGCCAACTACTACATGGACCCAGGTGGTTTCTCGGTTATATTCACTTTCTGGCCTCTTGTGCTTATATTTGCTCTAGCTCGAGAAATCTCCCAAGGCAATGGCACTAGGCCGCTAAATTCGTTCAAAGCCATAACATTACATAGCGTGGGAATCCTGGTCCAAAAAGACTTTCATTGTTGATGCAATCGTCAGAACGAGCCACCATGTATGGTATCTTCACCTTATGCCAATAACGCCAATGAACTGCTCGAGAATTCGGCTCGACAACGAAATAGCCTGTCCAACGATGGCCTGGATTCATGGGTCCACACCTTCAACTTTCCGCAAAAATTCCTTCACTCTGCTAACATCAATACCATCAGAAGTCTCGCTCTCCACAGCCGCGACCAAGCCGGATAATGATTCCTCAATACGTGTCTCGTCTGTATTCGTACATATGGAAATAATTTTCCGGTACTGCGCCTCGAGTTCGCCGTTCCTTTCTTTGAGAGATTTGCATCGCTCTTGAAGATTGGAATTGTTACTGATATAGGCCGATAGACGAGCCTTCAGCACATGAACCGGAGGTAGCGAATAAAGGAATGCCTGGTGTGGCCCAGACAATGTGTCAATATCCAGGTTTCCATTAATCGATGAAGTGAATTCAGGGGCGGTCGATGACGGAAGGATCGTCGTGAGAGATAAAACACTGTCTGGTAAATGGTCTGCCCTTACGGCGACTCCGGTATCCAAATCTGCGTCCCCAATAGAGCAGGCCTTGAGTCTCGTCAATGCTGCGGGCTCTTTGTTGGCAAGTGCGCGCCTTTGCGACTCGGCCCATCGACGGAGGTTCTGTATACGTTGCAGACGATCAGACCTTACCTGATTACGCTGGCGGAGGACATCAAGTTTTTGCGATTCAAGTTTCTGGTGTGTAGAAAGCTCCTTAATCATACTGTTTGTTTTATCGATCTGATCCTGCTTTATTCTTGTTTCTGCGCTATATTGCGTTTCCGCTTGAGAGAGGAACGAATTAAACACTGCTCGATCATTAGCGTCTCAAAGTCTTGTTATCTGCAACTGGTTAAGCACTCACGGGGCATGATCTCTCGGCTTGTTTCTTCACTTCGGCTCAACGGCGCTTTGCCCTTGGGTGGTGATCCAGCTTGGCTTTGTGAGTATCCAGACTTGTCCACGTCGACACCGACTCCAAATTCAATAGGCCGCATCCCTTTGTAATTAGGAATAGTGACATCAGCCTGTACTTCGAGAAGTTGACGAATTATACTGCGATTACCAATCCTTGCAGCCAGATTCAAAGCAGTATTTCCGCTCTTGTCTCGGGCATTTACCATTTCACCCATGAAACGCATGAGGCCTATTGGCTTATTACTAGAGCCAACGTCGAAGGAAGCTTGTTGCCCATTTGCTGAATTGCTGCGTACTAGAAATTCCAATAGGGCTTCCAAGTAGTATTTACTCGAAGAGGCCCTTCCTTTAATTGCACACGTAACTGCTATGTGATGCAGAATGGTGCGGCCCTGGTGGTCCCTGAACTCGATTAGAGGAGATAAGATCTCCAGCGTTTCAGGAAAGCAACTATGATCCAAGCTGTTATTGACCGACACAGCGCTCATTAATGGAGTCTGTCCCGCAGCATTGCCACGGAACATATTGGCACCTTTCGAAACAAGCAGACGCATCAGTGAGACTCGAGCCAGAGTAGCAGCCCAGTGCATTGCGGTGTTCGCGGCATTATCGATTGGCAAATCGAGTTCAGCACCGGACAGGTGACGAAGCGCTGGATGGTCGGCAAAGTCGGTCCTAGATGTGTCTGCAAAGAGATCTGTTAAGTATGCCTGCTTCTCGTCTGTCATCTTATTTTTGGGAGGAGGTAGTGGTGGCAAAGCAGTGGGTGCTTCGCCCTCCACAGGCGGTACTTGTGGCAAAGACATCTGCCCTGTGAACGATTCATTCGGTTCTGTTGGCGAACCATCCCGCATTGCAACATCACGTCCACCGTTAGACTGGGCGAATGAATCGCCATGGTCCGATCGCATTCGTTTTCGTGGTGGCTCCTGTGTTTCCATTCCGTCTGCTCCGTAAAGTGCGCTGGATGTGCCATAAGTAGAATCACCTTGGCCTGTGGCACCGAAGCTTTTTTCGGAGTGTATACTCTGCATACTCTGTTGACTACTGCGAAACGATTCCTGACTGGCCATCGGAGGCTGCGACGGTCGTCCCCCTATTGTGCCTGGCCGACGCTGTGAGCTGCCTGGCCGAGGCGTAGGTGAGTTCATTCGTGCGACCTTGTTCATTGCAGCTAGAGCATTCGATGCCGTGGACGATATGTTTGAGAAGAATGTCCCATCAGAATTTTGGGCTGGCGCGCGTGCTTCCATCGAGGTAGTGTAGAAACGTTTACGATTCGCCGCCATGGCCTGTTCTTTGGTAGGCGTGTCCATACCTTGGCCGGGAGCGCCGCTCCCGTCTGCACTCACATCATACTCCAGTAATGGGCGTAATAGCTCTTCGACACCATACTGACGGCAGAATTCTCTCCCCCGCTTGTAATCAATCCACGTCCCTTGGTATTTTCCATAACCGCCCTGGACCTTTTCATGGTTTCCGGTCAATATCTCTTTCTCCAAAACTTTGGTTCGCTTTCCCTTGTCTACACCAGCGACTTTGAGGATTTGCGTTGCATTCAGCCAAGAGTCCGATCGCCTCCTCATAACAGCAATACCGTTGACTTCGAGCTCGTATACTGATACGCCCGAGTAAACAGCCTATTTGCGTCGAAAGTTAGCAAAGGCTCTAGAATGCGACATCTGCATCGTGTTATGGCGTACTGTGTATATTTGAGCGGGACCACCGTGCTGCGCAGGATTGAAGCCATTCGCTTCCGAGAAGGAGCGAAATGATCCTGATGGCGCCATCATACCATTGCTCGTGTTCGGATTATTGAACATCAGGTGCTGGGGTGTCTGCTGGCCATTGGAAGTAAAGGACGATGCACAGGCGTCGAATGAACCCGACGGGGTAGTCGTGATCTGCATGTTTGCTTCCATGGATGATAGCAAGGTAGGAGATTGCCCAATGGGTATGAACGACGACAACGATCCAGGTGAATAATGCTCGAGGGCCGAGCTCATCAATGCCGCGGCACAGTACGCAGTAAGCAGAGCGCAGGTGAATAACGACGGGTATGAGGGGCGAGGGAGAGGATGAGGAGGATTCATAAAGCGTCACTGCGACTAGAGCAGATGATTGTACTGCGCAAGTCCATTAGGACCGTGCGATGAGGATATTGAGACGTTCAGGGTAGGCTAGAAGTCTGAGATACGAACGGGGTGGTGGGCGCGTGCGGAGCCAGATGGATAGCATTCATGGTTCGCGTTCGCCGTCAGTCGCGTTTTCGCACTAATTCAGGTACTTACCGTAAGTAGATTCGCTCATTCTTACTCAGACTAATTAGTTACTGATATCGCTGGTCTACTCCTCTGCTCCGACAATTAAGGTGAAAATTATATCGGAGTTTGCCATCCATTGATGATACTATGCTCATACTATCCAGTCTTTTTTACATTTCTCGAAACGAAACTGAGCATAATCTCACTCTATGAGTGCAAACCTACCCCCCCGAGCGAAAACGACCCTCCAGTTATATCGAGCTCTTCTTCGGGAAGCAACTTATCTTCCTGACCCAGCTGCAAGAACATACGTGCACGATCAAGTAGTCAAGCGCTTCCGAAAGAGGCAGTGTATTGAAGATGTTGAAAAGATATCCCACGGATTACAGCAATCGCGGTCCTGGCTAAGCAAGCTGCAACGCGCGAACCATGGAGACAGTAAAGCACTGGGGCGCGTGCTCATGGACACATATGGAAGGTCTGGAGCTCGGCGGCGGCAGCTTATGGAGCGTGTCATTAACACTATGAAGCTCGATGCCACAGTCGACGGAACAGAAGAATGCCTCTACAGTGACCGAAAATTTGCATCTCGTGTGAGCATCAAACCGAGCAAAAAGGGCTATTCTTTCGCCGTCTCTAAGCGCTTCCCTCTACTCCATGCGTTGATGGCCAGCCCGATGGCCAGGTCAGATGACACCAAACCTGTGTTGTCGAAAGCCAGAATCTTTCGAGTACCTGCAAATAACATTTGGGAAAAACCTATACCTCGAAAACGATTAAAGAACTTAGCAAGATCCTGGGATGCTCGAGTATTGAGCGCGATATCGCTTCCGCTGCCTGCAGAAGATTACGAACGACTACGTGACATGGCCTCCGGCAAAGTACCATTTGAGGGAGTCCGAACGCGTCGTCCAGGGATAGTACCAATTCCCCATGACATGAGACAAAAAGAATTTTCTGCGCTTCTAGAATCACAAGTGTCGCTATTGCGACCTTCCACACATGATACAATCACTCACCAACAGGACAAACCATTCAACCCAAGCTCGCCATCTTTCCGGTTTGTTGACCTGGCGAACGAAGATATGATAAGAAAGAGTCTTTTAGATGACGCGATCGGAGCGCAGCGTCTAAACAAGGATTTCAATTGGCTGCGAAATAAACGTAGCACCACCATCACGCCGCGTATGATGCGACGACTATGGAAAAAGGTTCTTGCAGTCTCTTGTGCTGCGAAATGGGATGCCGTGGCATCTAGATGGACTATTGAAGGTCATTATGAGCCTAAAGTCTTCACAAGACCCGCGGAGCTACAACTAATTCCGTCGATCTCGGATGACATACAGGAGAACAGGAGTCCACAGCAAAACCATAGTTCTTAGAGCTTAAACTAGAGCCTTAATAAGTTCTGGTACCCAGCAGAAACTGAACTCTCTAATCACCATGAGTAGACCTCAAGATACTAAGCCTACTATGGGCTTAGAAGTCATCAAAGTAAGCACCAAGGTAGTTCGATCAATCTTGTGATTCGCACTTTCCCATGACCTACAAGACATGTCCAGGTCTTGAACAAAGTCGCCTACACGACTGCGACCACCAATCTCAAGGTTATAGATACATTTGTTGAATTCCAGAATCATTCACCAAGTCACGTCTATCTGAATTGAGGATAGAATGCAGCAATTACAATCTCACATCTCGTGTTGTCACGTGGTCTGATTACTAGCCATAGTCCACACATGTCATAAGGCGCGGACAAGCGCATTTCGTGCTTCCTCGCCATTCTACTCGCTCCTCTCAGAACCATCTCTTTAGCGGCAATACTCAAGATATGTCTTCTGAAGCTCAATTAAGGCATGCCACAAAAGAAGGCAAGTTCAACGACATTGGCTCAGTTCCCGATACAGTTGACCTAACGTCCACAATAGATGTGCCCGTGATCCTCAGTCTCATCAATGAGCTAGCAGCATATGAAAATGCTTTGAACGAGGTCAAAGCCACGGAAGATAGTCTACTGGAAACTTTGGTGTTTGCACCTTTCAGTCAACAGTCAGAGAAACAATCTTCCCCCACTCCACGGGCAGCAAGGGCTCTTCTAGTTGTTTCACCAGAGGGCGACGTCGCAGGAATGGCACTGTACTTCTACAATTATAGTACTTGGCACGCTAAACCTGGAATCTATCTCGAGGACTTGTACGTCAGCCCAAAGTACAGGCGACACGGCTACGGGACTATCCTTCTTAAAGCGTTAGCAAAGGAAGTTGTTGGTATGGGTGGGAAGCGACTCGAGTGGTGGTGTCTCAAGTGGAACGAGCCATCCTTAAAGTTTTACGAAGGCCTTGGTGCTACACAGATGACCGACTGGATTTCATTGAGAGTGGACGGTGACAAACTGCTCGAACTTGCCAATGAGGCCTAATTAGATCGCTGTTTGACTCGATAATGAAGCTGTCTATCACGAAGAAAAAAAGTATCTGTTGGCCCTGCCAGGCTCCACCGCACTACTCAATGGGACGGGAGCGCATTACTGTGGAAGGATTCGGAAAATAATGTTATTTGAGCCTCCAGTCTCTATCTCTGGCATCTTTCTCCAGGACCTTACACACGTGAATCGAACCACACAAGCAGCCAAAACACGTGCCTCGGCGTGGCTTCCAGCTTCCAGCTATCGTCGATACCAACTGCGATGATAATCCCCTTCAGCCTCACTGTATAACGAGTATAGTTCGCCCAATGACCTTCCATCGCAGCAACAGCAACGATGTACATAACCCGGATGAGACTATTCATTCTAGTATCATGACGCTATATGATGATAAAAACAGTATTAGTCCAGTGAAGCCTACGATGCATCTGTTCTAGGATGAGAGTATACACTGATGCCTTGGAGACATTTCTCTAAAGGCTTTGTACAGCACGATATGTAATATACCCGCAATAGCTTCTCTGATTGAAGATCTTTGTGTTTCAGCCTTGTTGGCTCCCATTAAAGTGCTCTTATTCATGGTCTCGTAGTTGATCAGTATACACAACAGGGAGTCTCAATCTCGCGCAGATTGGATTTCCCAAAATGACTTGGTCAAGAACACTGTGCTCAAGGCGAGGGCCAATTAATGCAGACCAGCTAGCATGTGGTAAAAGATGAGGTCGTATTTAAAGGCGGTTAATAGGCTCGTCGGAGTCGAGTCTGCCTACTTGGAACCGCTTGTGTCTTGCAATTTGAAGCACTCCGATGACGGTCTCCATTCCTTCATTTTGCACTGGGGGAATGCAATCTAGGAAAACGCTTCCCATAGGAAGGGCGTTGTTGCAATCCGGCAACTTGACGCCCCAACAATATGCTACTAGCTGGTTTAAAGGGCTTCATGTGAGATTTGCCACCAGCACGAAGTTTCCCGGAAACTTCTGAATCCTGTCAGCCATACCGTTTCTAATAGGCCAAGGATTCCCAAGCGAGCGTTGGCACTGACTAAAGTCACGATACAGGCAAAATACAGCATCTCTAGATCGTGGAATGTTTGCTACTCAGAGGCTTGTTGATCGCTCGAATGGCGCGCCCTTTTGCTACAGAGCACAATTCATGCAGTCTAACTCATTCGCATAGTAGGAGTTATGCAGGGCAACGGCCAAACAAGAAGGTCCTGAGAAGGGCTGGATACGAAGGACTACTTCGATTCGATACTTCTCGTGTAATTTGTAACAGTTTCTATTGTGTCCAGGAGCACAAAATCAGATTGAACATCCATACAGGCCATCTATCTACAGTGATGCATCAGCTTCCTCATATGGCATGCTTTTATCACTAGTAGTAAGCCAAAAGGATCGCGTGCGCCGTCATAGGTCTTGGGATTCCCGGAGAGTCGCCGCATATACGAGCTTTGTAAATTGAGGACTCCAAACTATGACTGTTCAGAATAGTTTTACCTGTCGGAATTGAGCTGCTCGAGGGTACCGCGAGAGACACACTCTGACGACGTGAGCTATGGTGTCAGATGTCTACCACGAGTGCCCAGAAAGCTTGTTCCAGCTTTTGGCTAGAGAGGTGTCTCAAGCAACCACCATTGGCCCTTCAGCCTCCCCTTCTTATCCATAATCATGCTTAAACATATCTGGGACCCAAAGATGCTTTCTTAATGGTGAGAGGATTTCTTCATCACAACTCGCCTTGTTGTCTTCCGATCTTGCCCCTTCGATCAGCCCATGTGCCCCTGAGCGTACTAGAAACGCATACTGGGTGGTTACTGTAACAATCTCATCCCAGCCTTTCCTGGCATGCCTCTGAGAGAATTGGGTTGAATTGGTAGTCGAGGGTATGGATAGGATCTTGATACCAGAATAATGTCACCTTCAATCGACAGATACCCTGGACCCGTACTCTGTGGCACAACTTTCGCCCTCTCCTTTTGATAGAATCTTCCCCTCCTGGTCGTGCGTTGGAAATTTCTACGTCATTAGACACGGCGATGCGCCAATTCAACTCCCGTCAGATACATGACTTTTAGTCTTAATGAGTTGGATTCGTATTCTGACAACGAGTAAGACCGTAGGTACTCGATAGACCAAACCGCCACATTGTTCACAATAGCAATTACTTACAGACAAGATAACCAGGGACAGGCGTTACGGTGGCCTACTAGAACTATGTTTATGCTTCGTATATATTGAATCATTTTAGCAACGCTATAGGGGATGGTGGTTAGTCATATACCTATATCTTGGGTAATAATTTGAGAGCTTCCAGTTCGAAATAGCTCAGTCTATATAGAAATGCAAGTGGAACTTTTGAGATACATCGTGGGGGAAAATTCCTCATATATATGAAAGAAACGATATTGGGAAGGAGGAAGAAGAAAGAGAGAAGAAAGACATGCCAACCTAGAAGTTAGCATCCCCAGTCGAATTCCTCCTGCTCGGGTCTAAGATCCGTAAAATCCTTATATATATCTCCAATAAAAAATGCCCAAAGGCTTAATCGCACTAGTAATCTACGATGAACAAAGTACGCCTTGAAGCTAATTGACACGTCATGACAGGACCACAAGGCTCAACTTTGGCTTGCAGTCTCATTTGAGAGACGCGTTAAAGTAAAGCGACCTATAGATGAACAGCAAGCAGACCAAGCAGCAGCAAGCGGCGCATGGTTTGGCACCATCTCCCACCCCTCTGCCTCTCTCGACCCCACTCTCACCATAAATGTATCCCATATCCCCTACGTATCCAATAGAATGCGCAAGAAAAGGCCGAAAATCCTACTGCTTTCTACGATGAACGCGCTTTTGCCGTCATGCTCCTGTACTAGCCAATAGAGAGCGATGTCGACAACCGGTTCAGGGTTCTTTGCAAACCATGGTTCAGGCACGGGACAGGGGTTGAGCTATTCCTTTTCTGGAAGTTGAAGAGTCCTTGGATGTCGAAGTTTGGGTCGGGGGATATTTCACGAAATACAACGGCGAGGAAAAACTATTTTTCTCTTGTCAAGACAAGGTAACCAATTGTGAGTTGTCCCAAGACTTGACCTACGTCACGCCACATAGCTGTAGATAGTACAAAGTAAGCATTATAAAGATTGTTTCTCGCATTCGTTCTGAGCCATAATCTAGAGAAATCTATCATACGCAATCCCCAGTAAGCAGACCATAACCCACACTCGGCGTGGTTCAATAGCGTCATGACCCAAAAACCGATTCATGTGCATATTCGAGATGGGGGTCTACTCCACGCAAATGCACGACTTAGTGACACTTCTAACCATGCTCTATTTTTCAGAAGGCTCCTCGACTTCGGTCGGCTGCACCGGCTCACTGTCGGCATCCTTCATCTCCTCGTCCTTTGGTGGTGGCTGCTCGGCAGCCTTCTTGGCCTCTTGCTCAGCCCGTTTGGCGGCTGCGGCCTCTTCTTGGGCTTTCAGTTTGGCCTGTCGCTCTTCTTCAATCTTGTCATTATAGCGCGTGATGATAGTAGCAGCAGACGCCCGAATCTCTTCGGCTTTGCTGATATAGACAGCTTTGGACGCGTCCTCTCCGTCTTCATATAGCCAGTCCTGAAAGCAGGTT
The DNA here is from genome assembly GCF_010093815.1 of Pseudovirgaria hyperparasitica. Classification (NCBI taxonomy): domain Eukaryota; kingdom Fungi; phylum Ascomycota; class Dothideomycetes; order Acrospermales; family Acrospermaceae; genus Pseudovirgaria; species Pseudovirgaria hyperparasitica. The sequence continues at coordinate 1,757,526 of NW_022985550.1, forward strand.
AGTAAGTCATAGAATGACAAGAGGATAGGAATATTACCTCAGTGGCCTCTAACTTGGCTTTGACTTTTTGTTTCTCCTCCTCACTTGCAAATTCAGCGTACTGCTCGTCAAGCTTCCCTCTTAACTCATAGATGAAGCTCTCAAGATCATTCTTTTGTTGCTCGGTATCGGCGACAAGTTTATCTTCCATGAACATCTGGCTTTCTTTCTCCAATGCAGCGTCTTTCGATGCTTGATCCAGAGACAGGGTTTGCGCCGTCACAGGTAGCTCACCTTTCCGTACCTGTTTCCTGACCTTCTTTGTCTTGGGCTTTTCGTCAGTCTCCATCTTATCACCCTGATTCAATGTTAGCTGGGGTAAAGTAACAGGGATGTAAACATCAGAATCAGGAGTATAATCGGATACCTCCGCACGCTTCGTAAACTTCGGATTACGGGGAGAGTCTACTGGAGGAGATGTTCTCTGACGCTTCATCGAAGAATCGAAAGTTGAGGACTTGACAGGAATTGAATCGCGCTGGAAAGAACTGGTTGTACGTACTTCGGTCTTCTCGCCTTCCTTAGGCTCTGGAATGGGCTCCTCAACTTCTTGATCCTCAACGTAATAGCCTTGCTCTACATTGAGAACACCATTGAGGTTCAAACGCGCTTTAAGTTTACAGATCATGAAGTCGTCTTTAGAATCAGCTTGAACACCTTTGACGGTGAAGTTGCCAATCCAAGGATTTAACTTGCCAGGCAACTGATCCGGTTTGGCATATTTGGCCTCAAGAGCGAAGGGCTGTTTGCGATAGAATGTGAGGATCTTCGTCGAAGGCATGGTGTTACCCTTGTTGAATACTGTAAGGCTGGTGTCTTCGTCCGGGATATCGGGAGACTTCTCCCAAGCAAACTCAACGGGGTATGAGACAACATCGTGGATGGAAAAGTCGCGCACACGGAATACGGGTGATAGGATGGCACAGCTGAAGGCAGAGCCACGCGCAACAGCCTCATCCTGATTGAGGGTGAAGGACAGCGCTTTACCGAAGAAGTTCTGGATGGCTGTTTTCAGTGCGGGAACACGGGTGCATCCACCGACCATCTCGATGCCGTCAATATCCTCAACTTTAAGCTTTGCGTCCGCCAGGGCCTGCTCGATTGGTCCAGTAGCGCGTTCAAGAAGTGGTTTGACCAGTTCTTCTAATTCCTCACGCTTTAAGAAGCCTCTGACATCAACGTCATTCATGACCGATTCGATGTTGATCGGTGCCAACGCATTGGCTGAAAGAATCTTTTTCAGCTTCTCGCAAGCTGCTGCCACTCGCACTTTGGCCTTAGCATTCTCGTTGATATCAATCTTGAACTTCTCCTTGAACTCTTTGGCAAAATGATCTACAAGTGCCTTGTCGAAGTTCCTGCCGCCAAAGTGGCGGTCCCATGCCGTAGCTTTTACGGTAAGCTCACCCTTCTTGAACTCTACGATAGCACAGGTGTAGTTGCTATGACCTATGTCGATGAAAGCGACCCTGCGCGGCTTCTCCTCTGGTGGAGGTAAGTCAGTCTTCGTGATACCATAGCCAAGAGCGGTGGCAGTTGTCTCATTAATGATGCGCAAAAGCTTCAGTCCAGCGATGTCGCAAGCGTCTATCAGAGCCCGTCGCTGGGAGTCTGTGTACCACGCGGGACAGCTGAGTACGAGGTCGGGATTCGCATTCTTTGTGTCGGCATATGCGGTATTCTTAAGTTTGGTGAGGAACATTGCCACGAGTTGAGTGGCAGTGAACCTTTGCTTTTGACCCAGGTATGTGACTTCCGCACCGACTTGCCCGTCCATCTCTACCAAAGGCGCACCAACATATTGCTGCTCAAGCTGGACATCGGGATCGTTGAATGGACGCCCAGCTAATCGGCTAAGTGAGCTAACGGTGTTCTTGAGGTTGGAAATCTCTTGAGTTTTTGCGGGCTCGCCTAGATATCTGCTCTTTGGGCCGAAGCCTACGAGCGACCTGTCGATGTGTCAGTGAGGGAAAGTGGTATGTAATAGCCTGTACATACGGTGTAGCACGATTAGAAACTTCATTTGTGATCACGTCTACACCGCGATTCCTGGCTACGGCTATGACCGTGTTTAACGTCCCCAAATCTATACCAACAACACTCATTTTCGAGATGCAATCAGTCGTAAGAAGTAGAAGTGGGAGGATTGCGTTCGGTACGGGTAGAAGATTGAGGCTGTGGTGGGTGTTTTAAGAACTGAAGTGGGTGCGAGAAGTTGCGATGAGGGATAGGTGTTGACAGAAAAGACTTTGTTCGATAGCTGCGAGGCTGTCCACCGAAATATTCGGAAACCACCAGAAACTACGACTTGTGCCACACTGTGGCTGGTGCGCAAAGATGCCCCGCGTCGTGCGCCTCTGGCAGATCCGGATGGATGCCCGCTTGTTCAGTGTTTTTGTCTCCCGCTTGGCAGTCTCAATTTAGAAAAGATTATATGACGGATTTCATTGTGACCTGCTTTTGAGTGCTTGAGCACATCAAGTCATAAATGTCGAGGTGAGCTTCAGCGCATGGTCCAAGTACTGATATAGTGATAAGGGAACACAATATGCGGGGAGCTGGCCTGAAAGCAATCCGAATACGCTGGACATCGTCTGCTTTTCACGGAATTGCCATCTACTCCACCGCGCGGATTATAATCGCATGAAACTCACTGAATCTGTAAAGACGAGCCGTGCGTCCGTGGACAGCTATCCGTACCTTTGGTACACATACACATACCTAGGTACATACCTGGGAAAGAACCTTGCGACCTCAGTTGTCTGCGCCAATCGACAACAGTAAGTTACGTCAGCCACGCCAAGCCGTAGATCATAACATACAATTACCCAAGAAGCACTGCTAAATAGCCTCCCGTCGCGTTGTTTTGCGCAGGTCAATTCCTTCAGCACCTAATGGATGCAGTCCCGCAGTACCCTCTATATGGCTCGACATTTAATGTGTACAGCATATCTCCTTTATACCACGGTCGTTCGCAACTGCTCCTCGATGCAAGCTTACGATCGCATGCGCGACGACTGCGCAATGTGCTAAAGGGAGACACCCTCCGTGGTGTGCACATCGGTGTCGCAGCCACGGATAATGCAATAGCAAACCTCGGACCTCTAGAAAGCTGTACATGGGATCTGATAGGCGACGAGGCATCATGGGAAGAGACACACGCAAGCGACGAGCACGACGAAATGTCGGACGATCTTGCGCCTGGTGGAAAACCTATATCTCCAGAAGTAACCCGTGGAATACATATTCAACTGCAGTACTTGCAGACAACGCATACAGGACTACTCCTAAGAAACCCAGCGAGCAAACCACCTCCGAATGGGTTCACTTCAATGCCACTTCTACTCCTCCGCATGCCACAGCCCGTCCGCGAAGTCGTGCTAGAATACCTCACCACCACATTCGATACCAGAATCTCTCCCCTGAAGTTTCGTTCAGAGTTTCTATTGTCGTCACTCGAGTCTCTCCTCGCCCACATCACCGATCATGAATCGCCAGAGACTATACCAGACATTGTAAAACCACTTCAGATTCAACTCGCGTTTCCACAATTTACACAGTACGTCAAGCATATCGATATTACAATAGCAAGAGACGACTTGCACGAGTTTGTTTGCCGAGGGCAACAATTGAACGCCGGCTCCAACGCGCCTCTCACTACAGCGTTGGAGCTTTACCTCTCATCTCACCTAGCCCTCGACACGAAGTACATTCGTTCTGGCATATCGAAGGCTATCTGTGGCCTCTTCGCGCTTTCATCAGAGGGCAAATTGAAGCTTTTTGCGCCTGCACCAAGGTCATCCGACACCTCAGAAGACGAACGCGACACACTTTCACCTTCTGCGTCACAATTGTTTATGCGAGACTTCTACAGCCGCTTGGTTTCCGAAGCTTCAACGCCCCTTCAGCTACTATCCTCCACAATTCCAGGCGCGAAGGCGAAGGAACCGAGTAGGCCGGCACCTCGCAGGAAGCGTGAAGCGACGACTGATGTAGAGAATGGTGCAAAGCAGCGGAGACCTCAGGCGCGCGTACAGGATGACGAGCTTGCCGACGCAAACGACGCTCATACCGTGCGCAGCACAAACACACCAGCGAGACTCAGTGTGCCTGTAGATCCGCCGCCACCATACGAGCTCCATGATCCCGCACGGTCGCAGCGGGCGGGGTCGCAACCAGGACCAGCGTGAGATATACTATACTCTATAGGCGTTCGAGATACCCAAAGATACCCAGGCACACGAGGCGTCATTTTGTATATAACCTAAAATAAATCTATACCATTCGTGAAGGCTACTTTGTTACACATGCATCGCTGCTGGAGTGATTGAAAAGGGGGAAGCTAGACTAGGTACCTACACTATACATAAGGGCTAAATTGCAGCCCGATCCGCTCTACAAACCCACCCAAGATAGAGCAAGCCTATAATAGCATCTCCAAGGGGTGCTCAATTACTTTCTTAAGCTCTCTCATGAACTCGCCTCCAACTGCGCCATCGACAACCTTGTGGTCAAAGCTGCCGGTGATGACAATCTGGTCATCCCACTCAACACCGGTTGTGCCGTCCGCATTCTCAACTGGTATTGCTACCTTCTTGGTTGTGCCGATAGCCACAATAGTTGCTTGTGGAGGGTTGATAACAGCAGTGAAACGGTCGATTGCGTCATTCATTCCCATATTGGAGATTGTAATGGTACCGCCTTGGTATTCCTCGGGTTTAAGCTTGCCATCACGGGCGCGCTTACCGAGATCCTTAATTTGTCCCGAGATCGTGGTGAGGCCAAGAGCACCAACGTTCTTGACGATAGGTGTCATGAGTCCTACAGGCGTCGCGACAGCGACAGAAACATCAACTGAGTTATGCTGGCGAATCATGGTCTGCCCTCCGTCTTCACGCCACGACGAGTTAGCTGCAGGGACCTTACGAGCTGCCACGGAGACGGCCTTGACCAGAAAGTCATTTACAGAGAGCTTGTATTCTCCGTTAGCCTCAGCGTTGAGGGCGGCCCGTAGCTTGAGAAGCTTGCTGACGGAGATTGCGGATGCGACAAAGTAGTGGGGGTTTTCGTTCATAGATTGCTTAAGGCGATTAGCAATCGTCTTGCGCATGCTGCTGGCGGGGATGTCCTCGTATGATGCAGCAGGAGCGGCAGCGCCAGTAGCGGCTCCGGCAGCTGGCTTGTACTTTTCGATGTCCTGAACGGTGATGCGTCCACCAGGGCCAGAGCCTTTGACTTGGCCGATCGGCACGCCCTTCTCGAGTGCGAGCTTCTTTGCGGCTGGGCTGGCAGTGGACTCACGCTCCAAGACCGTTTCGAGTCTACCACCTGTCGAGTCAGACTCTTGTGGCTTGATGGAAGAGGAACCTGATTCAGACGATGGAGGTGCAGTCGATGAGCCCGAATTAGGGGGCTCCGACGATTCGGAGGCTTCTTCCTTAGGAGCTTCCTTTGGAGCTTCCTTCTCACCACCGGCGTCATCCACGGAGAAGGATTCGAATGCTGAAACGTCCTCTCCTTCACCGATCATAATCGCTATTGGCTATATCTGTATTAGTATCGGGTCTTCGAGTTTCTTCGGACAGTATTATAGCTTACGGATCCGACTGCAACATCCTTCTCGCCTGAATCTTTCAGGATCTTTGCGAGTGTTCCCTCGTCTTGGAATTCGAAGTCCATTTGTGCCTTGTCTGTCTCAATCTCGACCAAGACATCACCTGGTGCGAGTGAATCGCCGGCCTTCTTCTGCCATGTACCGATGTTTCCCGAAGTCATGGTGGGTGAGAGCGCTGGCATGCTGATAACAGTGTGCGGAGGAAAAGCTGCAAACGGCTGAAGTTAGCCAACAGATTACAGATAGAGTGTGATTGACAATTGTATACTGACACTTTGAAGCATAATATCTTGCGAGAGCGGCGAGTGCTGGTGTTCGCTTGCTGTATATTGCCAGATTAGCTCAAATCTGTGAAGCTTCGACAAGAACTAAATGAAATAGCTTACACGACAAATTGTGTACTTCTGGAGAATGATTGAGCACCTCCAACAACGATTGAGCTTCGCATGCAAAGCTGCGCCGAGGACCGCGCGAACATAGCTGGCGCTGCAGACATGATGACAGGTGCCGCTATGTCGGCAAGAAGAAGTTCTCAACGGATGAACTGGGCGCAAGGTGAGAAAGGAGGGAGGGCACCTGCCTAAGCTGCTTCTAAGTATATATCAGACAACAGCACCCGTCGAGATGGGGAGAATTGGAGATGGGAGTGTGCGTGAGGTAAATTATCCAGGCAACTCGGTGTAGGTATTAGATGCAGTTTATTACTTGCCCAACAAGAAAGATGGACAGGGCCACGGTTGGAGCTCCGCCCGATCTTTTCCTTAGCGCCCGCGTGGCAGAGTCCAAAGCCCAACAACCTTCAGGAAAAGTATGTATATTTATTCAATTGCCCATGCACATACAGCATTACTCTAGATCAGCTCAACAGTGAGACTACAATGGACCAGATGTCATACGAGCTCTACATTGACGATCTAGCATGTGCTCGCATTAATTAGTGCCCGTCGCCAAATCGCTGGTGCTAAATGTGGCCGCTTGACTAAGCTCCAGGGCTGGGCTGGGACGCCGGGATCCTGGCAGCTTGTACGTACTCAATAATGATATACTGTTTATTCTATGTGACTTTTGACCGGGTTGCTTCTACCTTCAACTATTCTGTACGATCTTGAAATCATTGGGTCTGTTTTCGGGCACGAATATTTCCGCGCCTGCTAATTATGCAATCCTAAGCATCACCGCCGCGACGACAACTCCTGAGGCTTACGACGCAAAACAGCCAACATGGCAGAGGATCAGCCGACTGTAGAAGCTACAGAGCCTATCCGTACGAATGGAGACACAATGATAGACGTATCGCTTGGACAAGAAAAGAAGGAAGCGGAGTCAAAGGACTCGTCACCAGTCGACTTGCAAGAGATACCCCAAATACAAGCAATAGATACGTCTGTGCGATCCGATCTCCCATCAGCCATAGCGACACCGGAACAACACCAGATACAAGAACCCGAAACACCGCGGTTCGTCGAGTTTAATAATATCAGCGCAGCGCGACCGAGGACCGACTCACAGTCTACAACCGCGACTACTGCCACGAGACCTTCGACCAGAAGCTCTCTCGTCTTTGTGACTACTGCGTTAGAAACGATCGCACAATCAAAGGATGCAAAGAGGAATAAGAAACTGGGGGACTCCACTCAGCAGGCCCTGACGGCAATCAAGGATGGTGGTGACCCGTCTAGGCTGAATCCAGAGATTCTGTTCTTACCTTTACAACTGGCATCTGAAGCGACTACGTTCTCGATTGTCATCACTGCCCTCGATTGCATCGGCAAACTCATAAGCTATTCCTATTTCTCGAATCCCGCCGAACAGCCCTCGACCGAAGCCTCCGAAGGCACTCCGCTGATCGAGCGCGCCATTGACACAATATGCGATTGCTTTCAAGGTGAAGCTACACAAGTGGATGTGCAACTACAGATTGTCAAGTCTTTGTTGGCTGCTATACTGAATGACAAGATTGTGGTACACGGCGCCGGCTTGCTCAAGGCTGTTAGATTGACGTACAATATCTTTCTCCTAAGTAAGTCCGGTGCGAACCAACAAGTCTCACAAGGTGCATTGACTCAGATGGTTGGTACGGTCTTTGAGAGAGTAAAGACCCGCTTGCTGATAAAGGAATCCCGCCTGACTTTATCCCGCACATCTTTGGACAAGAGTGCACCTGATATTGGCAAAGACTCCGACGATGTGAACGGCAGCGTTGGAGGCGTAGATGGCTCGCAAGCGAATGAAGATCAAGAGGAAGATGGAGACGCAGATATGAATGAGGACCCGAGCGATGTACCTGTCGACAAACATACTGGTCCCAAGATCACACTGCAAAGCTTTGAAAACAGCATGAATTTCAACGACGAGAGGATACATGACAATGCGCCGACGCTTGTTACAAGGGTCAAAGCACGACCATCGCGAGCTGCTTCCGGTCAAGAGAGCGTCGTTTCTGGAGCACCACACGATGTAGACGACGACGAGGAAGATGAGATCTACATTCGTGATGCATATCTGGTTTTCCGAGCGATGTGCAGACTGAGCACCAAGCCTTTGCCTGTTGAACACGCACAAGATATCCGATCGCCAAGCATGCGGTCAAAGTTGCTTTCATTGCACATTATTCACACGATTCTCCATAACAACATAGCCGTTTTCATATCCCCCTTCGCAACGATACAAAGCAGTAGCAGTGATGAACCAACACCATTCATTCAAGCCATCAAGCAGTATCTCTGTTTGAGCCTAAGTCGCAATGGCGCCAGCTCCATCAGCCGCGTATTCGAGGTTAGTTGTGAGATTTTCTGGCAAATGCTCAAGTACCTCCGCATCATGTTGAAGAAAGAAATAGAGGTGTTTCTGAAGGAGATATACCTGGCGACTCTAGAAAAGCGCACATCCGCTTTTTTCCAAAAACAATACATATTAACCATTTTCGGGCGTCTTGCTGAAGACCCACGAGCTCTCGTCGAGGTCTATCTGAATTACGATTGCGATAGGACTGCTCTAGACAATATGTATCAAAGGGTTGTCGAGAATCTTGCACGAGTTTCGAGCACCCCGGTACTCGTAACAGCTGCGCAACAGCAAATATATCGCGAGAAGCGAACAAAACAGTCCAATCATGGTTCGGATTGGCAAAGTCGAGGTCTTCTTCCCCCTTCTTTGGCTACTGCTGCAATGCATCCTCCACAAGATATCGACGAAGGCTACCCGCCGGAGTATGCTATGAAACAAGAGGCTCTCGAATCTCTGGTTCAGATTCTGCGGTCCCTTGTGAATTGGTCTCAGGAGGCAACGACGACATCGACTGCGGTACGCGAGAGCGATTCTCGCATTTCAGAAGATTTCCGAGGGTCGGTCGACACCCGGGAAGGCAATCTACCTTCGCCTAGTATCGGTGGAGACGACTCTGGAGCACAAACGCCCATGGCAGAGGATGATCCGAACCAAATTGAAAGAGAAAAGCAAAGAAAGACGGCCTTGACAAATGCCGTGAAACAATTCAACTACAAACCCAAACGCGGTCTCAAGGCACTGCTCAAGGATGGCTTTATTCAATCCAATAGCCCACAGGACATTGCGAAGTTCTTCATGACACATACCATTGTCGATAAGAAGGCACTTGGTGAATTTCTTGGTGAAGGCGATCCAGAAAACATTGCAATCATGCATGCATTTGTCGATTTACTGGACTTTACGAAGACACGTTTTGTGGATGCACTTCGGCGATTTTTACAATGTTTCAGACTGCCAGGTGAAGCTCAGAAAATTGACAGATTTATGCTCAAATTTGCAGAACGCTATATCACAGGTAACCCAAACGCATACGCGAATGCAGACACAGCCTATGTTCTGTCTTACTCTGTAATCATGCTTAATGTTGATCAGCACAGCAAGAAGATGAAGGGCAAAAGGATGACTCCAGAGGATTTCATTAAAAACAATCGCGGTATCAACGATAATGCAGATCTTCCGGAAGACTATCTGCGTGGGATATACGACGACATCTCTCACAATGAGATAGTACTGGAAGAAGAGCAAGAAGCTGCTGCCAATGCTGGGCAAATTCCCCCAGCTCAAACAGGAGGCATTGCCGCCGGTCTGGGTCTCGCAGGAGGCAGGGACCTCCAAAGGGAAGCATACATGCAGGCATCTGAAGAAATGGCCAATAAAACCGAACAGTTGTACAAAAATCTACTACGTGCACAACGGCGCGGCGCCGCGAGAGCACCGGTGACCAAGTTCATCCCGGCGACATCTTTTAAGCACGTCGGACCAATGCTTGAAGTTACCTGGATGCCGTTCCTTACCGCTCTCAGCGCGCAAGCACAGGATACCAACAATCTTGAAATCGTCAGGCTATGCATGGAAGGACTGAAACTTGCCATTCGTCTAGCTTGCGTGTTTGATCTAGAAAATCCTCGACAGGCTTTCGTCCAATCTCTGTCCAAGTTTACCAATTTGTACAACCTCAGCGAGATGAAAGCGAAGAACGTTGAGGCATTGAAAGTACTTCTTGATGTTGCGCAACACGAAGGAGATCACCTGAAAGAGTCCTGGCGAGATATCCTGACCTGTGTTAGCCAGCTTGACAGGTTTCAATTGATATCAACTGGTGTTGATGAAGGTGTCGTACCCGACGTGTTGAAGGCTAACGTCAACGCGCCATCACGAAAGGCAACCCTTCAAGTGCCCCCGAAAGGTCGCGGCCGCTCGCAAGGTGGCATTGTGTACGAAACACATATAGCAGAGGAGTCCCGATCGGCAGACATTATTCGTAGCGTCGACCGCATCTTTACGAACACTGCAAACCTCTCAGGAGAGGCTATCGTACACTTCGTTCGTGCACTCACGCAAGTGAGTTGGCAAGAAATTCAATCCTCTGGTCAAAGCGAATCACCTCGCACGTACAGTCTTCAGAAACTAGTTGAGATCAGTGGCTACAACATGACACGTGTGCGTTTCGAGTGGACGAACATTTGGCAGATTCTCGGGGAGCATTTTAATCAAGTTGGATGTCACAACAACACTAATGTTGTCTACTTCGCTCTGAACGCCCTGCGTCAGTTATCTATGCGCTTCATGGAGATCGAGGAACTACCCGGCTTCAAATTCCAGAAGGACTTTCTCAAGCCGTTCGAACATATAATTGCTAACTCGAACGTCGTCATGGTCAAAGACATGGTTCTTCGATGCTTGATTCAGATGATCCAGGCGCGAGGTCAAAATATACGGTCAGGGTGGAAGACGATGTTCGGCGTATTCACCGTGGCGGCGCAAGAACCTTACGGTATGAGGTCCATCCATATCGTAAACTCCGTGCTAATGATCGGTAGAGGGAATTGTTAATCTTGCATTTGACAACGTTACACAAGTTTACAACAGCAGTTTTGGTGTTGTAATCTCACAGGGCGCCTTTGCAGATCTGATAGTGTGCCTGACACAGTTCTCCAAAAACCATAAGTTTCAGAAGAAATCACTGTCTGCAATAGAGACGCTCAAGTCTGCCATTCCGAAAATGCTCCGGACGCCGGAGTGTCCTCTTTCTCATAAGTCGGGGCTCAAGAAGGAAGCGGAGCAAGCAACGGCATTGCCAAAACAGCCAAGTCGGCAGACCCAGGAAGAAGAGTTCTGGTTTCCCGTTCTCTTCGCTTTCCATGACGTTTTGATGACGGGTGAAGACCTGGAGGTTCGATCCAGGTGAGTAACTATGACAACAATTAGATTCAATGCTTACATTTGACAGGGCTCTGTCTTATCTTTTCGAGACTCTCATAAGATATGGTGGTAACTTCCCGCAAGACTTCTGGGATACCCTTTGGCGTCAGCTACTTTATCCCATCTTTATGGTGTTGAAGTCAAAGTCGGAAATGTCCAAGGTTTTGAATCACGAAGAACTGTCGGTATGGCTTTCTACAACTATGATACAAGCACTTCGGCATATGATCAACTTGTTCACGCACTTTTTCGAATCACTCGAGTATATGCTCGATCGTTTCCTCGACCTGCTTACACTTTGCATCTGCCAAGAAAACGACACCCTTGCGAGAATCGGTAGCAACTGCCTTCAGCAATTAGTACTGCAGAATGTTGACAAATTTGACCCGAGTCACTGGAACCAGATTGTGTCTGCATTTGTAGAGCTCTTCGACCGTACCGAGGCGACCGCTCTCTTCTCTGCGGTAACTTCATCGTATGCGCCACCTCAAACAATAGTCAACGGTACAAACAAGACCCCGACATTCAAGACACCAGATGAACAGTCGCTATCTGGGCTTAGTTTAGGCGAAATTCCTGCTGACGAGAAGACGCTTCCGCAATCCGAAAATCCTCTTGGAATAAATGGTCTATCATTACCTCGGCGGGGATCTAGTGTGTCGAAAGAGGAGGTTCCTTCACAGGCTGCTGGCGGAGACCCTGCAAGCAAGTCGACCACTGAACTCGAAGATTATCGCCCAGAAAGCGAATTACAACAAGCGCCGGTCGTCGTTACAGCTGCTCGTCGAAGATACTTTAACCAAATCATTACGAAATGCGTGTTGCAGCTCTTGATGATAGAAACTGTTCAAGAGCTGTTCACCAACGATACGGTATATCAGCGGATCCCATCAACGGAGTTATTGCAGCTGATGCAAGTGCTCAAAAAGAGTTTCTTCTTTGCGAAAAAGTTTAATGCAGATCGAGAACTACGCACTCGATTATTTAAAGAAGGATTCATGAAGCAGCCGCCCAATCTACTCAAGCAAGAGTCTGGTTCTGCTGCCGTCTACGTCAGCATATTATTGCGCATGTACCACGATACATCAACAGAACGTGCCGCCAACCGCGTGCAGACGGAGTCAGCCTTGGTTCCACTGTGCGAAGACATCGTACAGTCCTACATTGAACTCGATGAGGAGACACAACAACGCAACATCCTCACCTGGCGCCCAGTGGTTGTCAACGTTTTAGAGGGGTTCCTAGGCTTTGCTGAAGATGAGTTCAAGAAGTTCACACCAATGTTCACCGAGATTGTGGTAGGCCTACTAGGTACGGGAATGGCGCCTGAAGTGCAGAAGGCTGTACAGGCGCTCACAGCACGCTGTTTCGAAGGTCTGGGAGTGAAGAGCGACTGGGGGTCGTTGGCAGAACGAGGCTCTATCAGTCCCAGGACTGGGACGAGCCCAAATCGCCCAAGAAGGACCAGCCGCAATAAGTGAGTAATATCTTAAGTGTAATCTTACTATGAGATCGCAAAAGCAGTGGCGTTTGGGGCGAAGGATGACTTCGGTGAAGATCATCCTAAGATTCGTGAGCGTGTATATCGTATAGAAGCATAGTTACATAGCTTGCATAAGCTTTTGATCAGTACAATAGTATCATAAAGAGGATAAGACCTAGCTGAGTTCTAGATATGGTTAATGTCACTGCTCAAGTCACCAGGTTTGCTGGCGGAAGTGGACATCACAATATTGTAACTTCCACAAGTCCTAGGCCCCGTCCATTCCTGGTCTCTGCGTCAATTTAGCCTGATGAATTTACCACGTCGCAATGATATTGGCGAATAATATAGCCCCACTAATCGTATCGGGATTCTGTATCTGATCCTTATTGATCTCATCAGGGAAGTCCAACGAGAGAAATCCATTTTTCTCTTGTCCACTAGCTTATTAATTACCACCTCTCCTATCGATCCTTACGCAGATCCTGCATCTTTAGTCGGTTTATTTTATCTACTAAGATAGTGTCATACTCACACATGAAGAGGTTTACTTTTGGCTGAGACTGACTAGAAACTTTCGTAGGACAAATACTAATGAAACGAATCAACCAGTCCATCTAAGCTATAATAAACTAGCTCTATATTAGTAGTATAATGAGGGGAGACTTTATATCTTTTTCTCTCTACTTATAACAAGCTTCTGAAATGCATTTAATCTGAGATATATATTCTAATCCTAAGAATAAGGGTTTTCGACATAATGCCTTGATAGCCCATGTGAATTACATCAATTGGAATATGTACGAGATTCTGACCCTCGAAATCAGCGGTAAAATATTGGGCTTGTAAGTATCCTAGAATATGTAACGAACAAGGATACATTCACATAAGATTTCAACGGTTCTATGTAATTAGATGACGGAGATATTATGCCTTAATAATATACATGAAGTTGATATAACTTTAAATCGATTTCGAAATGTTTAAGAACTCCTTTCCCTAGATATCAGACGCTAGAGCATGATTAGTATCATAATGGAATACATCGAGCCTCATATAAGTGTATATACGGATCTATCTACTTAGAATGTCGAAGTACGGTGTCGGGCCGACGAGATCGGGCTGTTCGGACGGCGCACCAGAACAATGTCATTGAGGGTGACATAAGCAAATCGGAGGTGGTATGCCACCACGAATAGATTATGCTAAGAGTAGACTACGTAGTAAAGAGTATTATATCGGAGAGGAGGCTGGCTGTAAGGATATTTGGATCAGAAAACGCGGATGCGCCGAAGTATCTACAGGTCGCAAAGCCCAAGACAGCGCGGGAGCCAGTACCGCGAGGCTTATCAATAACTGTGGCTAGACCGCAAGGATTGGAATTGGAGATAGATATCCGTAGGAAGTTGAAAGGATCGACGACGTGGTGTAGGAGTTCGGAACATGGAGTCAAGAGTTAAGCTAGTGCAAATGAACGTCAGATGAAAAGTCGTGTCCGTTTATCCATAGTTACATCCATTATGAGGAGTATAATGGCTGCTCCGACCCAACATTGAGTGTGCTTAACAGCATCGATGGTTTAGTGGTAAAATCCGGTCTTCCCATAGAGTTTGGCCGGGCCCCGGGTTCGATTCCCGGTCGTTGCATTTGTTTTTGTGTGATTACGATAATCAAATATAAGAGTTCTTATTGGCTGTTAGAACGATTATCTATTTCATCAGATAGAGAGTTATATTTAAGTAAACATTATAGGCGTTTAGGGGTAATTTAAAACTTCGACGAATTAATATTATAGTTATATTTTTAATAGTTACTACTTTACTCTATCTTTCGAACGTGTATAACATTTACTATTATCTACTTATGTTAGTTATAAAATAATCCTATCGCAATATATATAGCTTACTCTAGTAGTGATATTAGACATGTGTCTTTCTACCTCTATACGAACAATCAAATACCATTTTGAGTTTCATAAGAGTTTCTAAAGAATTCACGTAGAGTTACATATTCATGTTGATGGAGATCTAATTGAAATTCAATTCTACTACTAGAACTGATAATCCAATTCAGATATACGGTCCTAGTATTGTAATGTTTTAGTCGAATCCGACCGAGACTTAAAATTCAATTGAATTGGATTGACTCATAGGATGTCTACCCCGTACATGAACGATATGTGTGTGATATCAACAAAGAAGTAAAGATGCAAGATGTGACTTTGCTATTGGTCAGGCAGAGTATGCAAACGAGGGGAAAGGTAACTCGAGTGCGGGTAGTCTTGGCCTGGAATACTCTCCTTGCACATTCGACCTACATCTTTCCTCCCTGAACAATGCCTCGAAAAATTTCAAACCTCATTTTAAGTCATCTACAGCCCCTTGTTCCAAGTCTTTCCGAATTACCTCAGAGTTTTTGCCCGTTACTCTTGCAGAGATTCACCATTCGCAGTCCTGTCACAAATACTTCTCAACACCTCTGCCGCAAATTCGAAATCCTTCATCTCCAGATACACTTGCGCACTCAGTCTGCACCATAGTTTGTTCCCATACAGCATCACCGGCATAAACGTCCCGTAGTCGGCCATCATCACCTTCTCGATCCAATTCCGGGTCATAGCCATAATATCGCCCTCACTCTGAACATTTCCCTTCTCTCGAGCGGCGCAGAAGATATGTTGGGGGGATAGAGGCAGGAGGATGTTTACCATGCAGCAACGGGAAAGGGAATGTGTGCTGTTGTCGAGGATGTGCGTGCCCAGGACGTGGGCTACGTGTCTACCGCCTTCTAATGCCAGAGTCTGACAGTAGTTCCGGATGGCAGACTCCCCTCCGAGGGATCGACGATATGTCAGAGCGGCTGGAACACAAAGATACGGTGATGTGTCGATAGTGCCGACGAAATTGAAGGCATTTACGAACGGGGTGTTTGTGGATGTCGGGAGGGGGTTAGAGATAGGAGATGCGCCGGCTTTGGGCTTTGGGATATACCCGTGCGATGTTGGTAGCGTAGAACGGATGAGGTGTTGATTACGCATGGGCACATAGAAGACGGCGCAGCCTCGCGGGGTGTAGAGCCACCTATTTCGTGTCAACCTGTGTGTAGTATGGTTGTAGAGAGTGCATGATAGAAGTGAAAACAAAGAGAGACTTACTTGTGGCAATTACTCACAAAGAAGTCCGGGTCTAACGCGGTCATGTCGAGCTCGATATGCCCAACTCCATGAGCACCATCAATACAGCTCAGAACACCAAGCTTGCGACACTTCGCCGCGAGCAGTTCGAACGGCATCCTGACTCCTGGTAAACTAACTACCGTGTCGAAGATACAAAGCTTCGGCGTCTTTCCTTCAGCCTTCACACTCTCTACCGTTCTCTCAAACTCCTCGACTAACCACTCATCCTCCACCGGATACACATAGTCAATTTTTCTGCTCTCGGCCAAGGTTGTGTCCCAGACATACTGCACAGTCTTCTCACAGCTGCCATAGATGGTCGCGAAGTAGATGATCACATCACCTTCGTCATACACGAGGTTGCGTAAGACTGTGTTGACACCTGTGGTGGAGTTGGGTACGAATACGAGAGTATCAGCTGGCGCGTTAAGGAGAGGAGCTAGTGCGGAGCGGGACTCGTCGACGAGACGTGTTGCGTCATAGCGGATGAAAGAGTCCGGGCGGGCTTCGGCGGCTTCTTGAAATGATCGAAGTGCGGTGGGAACCGGGTGTGGGTGAGTCCCGAAGGACCCTGGACAATGTCAGATACTCATGTAAAACTAGATAGGTGCGGTTACCATGGTTGAGATTGATATATTTCTCGTCGAACAGGAAGTCTTTCTTGAGAGCATGTCCGAATTGGATTTTGGCAACATCGTTGCCGGAGCCAAGATTGGTCATGACGTTCCAACGTAGCGCAACGTTGTCGTGTCTTGCCTTGTGAGTAGGTGATGACTAGGGGGCATGTAGATGTATCGCGGGAGCAAGATCAATCTTGTAAATGAAACCCCAGAGGTGGAAAGGCTTCTCTATACATTCGAGACATAGGAGGTTGAGCACAATACGGAAGACGCGGGGAGAGGCCGTTTAAATATGTCGAGATCTAAAAATTGTTAGCAAATAATCATAGGCGAATGAATCACTGTTTTATCAATGACTGGTACGTTCGTAAGACTCATACAAACAAGAATGTCACAAACGGTACCTGTTATTGCAGTGTCATGACCAAGTTTACGCCTGTTTTGTTGTAGACTAGCGTAAATACCCCATAACGACTATATAAGGAACACAAATTCTGATCCATGATTACGTTACAGACAGCATATTAGTTAGTTAGTAACGATCTCGAAGCGCTTAAAAGTAGAAATGAAACTCATTCGTTATGAACGATAGCCATGACAACAAAGCTGAGGTCGAGAAACGCAATAGGACTAGAATGTTTAGTGTGAGGCACTGGACGAATAAGTATAGAATGTAAGACCTATACAAGTATATTCTGGTGAACATGCTCTCACAAACCTGTCTACTTACGAGCTTAAAATTTATGTTCCCCATGTTCATTAGCGAATGCTTAACGGATACTGCCACTTATTTACATCTCCTCCCAGTATGATATCCACCGGACTAGTCATTCATTCAGACGAAATAGGCGCTCTCATGGTCCATATATCGTAGGAC
Organism: Pseudovirgaria hyperparasitica; assembly: GCF_010093815.1. Taxonomy (NCBI): domain Eukaryota; kingdom Fungi; phylum Ascomycota; class Dothideomycetes; order Acrospermales; family Acrospermaceae; genus Pseudovirgaria; species Pseudovirgaria hyperparasitica. The sequence continues at coordinate 1,775,043 of NW_022985550.1, forward strand.
CACTTCATGAATTGCAGAAACTATCACCTGTAGTATAATTCGCGTCAGGACCATCCTATAACTCCTGTATGCCTCGTGTCATGCAACAAAGTTCAATGAAGGAGCATGTTTCCGAGTCATAGCGAGTCAATATTTTCTGGAATGGATAGGTGACGCAGCTTGAATGCCCGAGGAGGTTTGTCTTCGCACTACAAGTAAGGTTTTGCTGATAATTTTCTGAATTTTCTGGCTAATCATCTCGCAGGCCCTCCAAAATTTACTCAAGGATCATTGGAAGATTCCCCAGCTTCATACAGTCGAATGTCGACAGAAGTAAGCAGACAATGTAGTGTGCTGCGAGTGGTATGATCAACGCTATATCGGAGACTGCGATTAGGTGTCATCAAAGTTCAATGTGTTCTTCACCGAGCCGCCTGTGGATGACCATCGGCTTTCAGCACCTGTAGCAACAATGCAAGCGTCTTACAGCACGAGAGACTTTAAATTAACATTAGCGACTTGAACGGATCTCTGAATAGGGACATACTGAGTAGTTGTATAGTCACAGTGTTAACGTATGATGGTGGAAGCCATGGATTCACAGGGTCACCACCACAACCCACAGCCTAGCAATGTAGCCAGAGACCAGATATCAGCCGATCCTGTTGTTCACAGAGATTTCGCGAAAAAGCTTAGGAACACTCAAGTGCATTCATAGCATAATCTTCAATGTATTAACCACAATTAAGTTGATTCCCCTTACTAATGTATGCACGAAGCAGCTTTCGATATCATTAACGCAAAACTCCTATGCCCATGTCCCATGCTCTTGCAGGCACTTCTCGTGCCCGACTTCTATAAACCTTCTCTTTTCGTATTGTGAACTTCAAAACGCCCAAAGATAGAATGCAGACGCAAAAGCGTTCACCAGTCTGACAGACGATGTGTCCACAGACAGAGCCAGCTTGACGAAGAAATTCGTCAAGTCCAAGCGTTAACATAAATACATGATATAGTGGGATTGAAGATATGGGACCGGGTATATGCAAGTGTGAACAAATCAGCCTCCGTTGTGTGCAAGCATGCTGATCTAGCGTGTGCGAAGTAGAGATAACCACCGATCTGTCGTGGTTCGTTGTTCGAGATATAATGAAAAAGTAGGGAACAAACCATGGAAATGGTTAGACATAAGTGTTGGCCGTCGAGTTGCGAGGGCGTGATGAAGTCGTACGATCGAGTCATGCCAGCTATCGAAAGATACCTTTCAGATGTAGCATTTCTTTTAACGGAAGAGACTCTTCAGGTCCTCCAACTTCCTCCTAGACTCTTCCTCGCGACCTGCCTTTCCTCGAGCTCCTTTTTCACCAAGACTAATCTCAGCGAGCTTCATTTTCTTCCTCTGTAGCTCAAGCATCTTCAGCTCAAAGCTATCATTCATGATGAATCTACGGATTATAACCTCCCTCTCTTGTCCTAAGCGATGCACACGATCAACAGCCTGAGCCTCTGCGGCAGGATTATATTGTGGTTCCATGACATAGACGCGAGACGCTGTTGTCAGGTTAAGACCTAAGCCTCCGGCGCCAATAGAGACAAGGATGACGTGGATTGCAGGGTCTTCCCGGAAGACTCGAAGAGCGATAGTGCGAGCGGCACGAGACATGCGGCCATCGAGACGGGTATACTGGACCGAGGGGAGGTGTTCCTTGAAGCCAGTTTCGATAAGATCAAGATGACTAGTCCAGCCCGAAAAGACAACACTGATTGATTATTAGCATACTGAGCTTGAGTCTAGACTTGGCTATATACCTCTTGATAGGTCTCTCTTCTGGATGTGCTGCGCTCCACTGCTCGTTCTCTATTAGTGACTGAATCAGAGCTTTAGTCTTCGTATGTGGTCCACTATAACGGATCATCTGCTTTGCGAGCTTCGGATTATTTCTCAACTCCTCTCTCATCTCCTCATCTTCCTTCATCTTGTCCAAGCAGAAGTCGAAGAATGAGTACTTGACGTACTGGTCACAAGTAGGGCAATCCATGTAGCCATCTGAAGTTAGTTTATCTTGGGCTTTCTTCTGATATAGAGGAAGACACGTGGGACACAAAATGTGAAAACAAGGTGTCATGTGTCCAACTGTGTTCTGCGCCTTTTCAGCAAGCTCCTCGTCTGGGTTCTCTTCCCCAATTTTGGTGTTGCACATCATGCAGCGATCTTCGTCGGACTCTCGCATCAACTGAAGCATGTCATAAGCTTGCTTGGGGCTGAGCGCAGGCTTATCTTCGTCCTCGTCGTCGCCAAGATCTATAGCATTGCCGTAAGAGAGACCTTCAGTCAACTTCATGTCTTCGTCACTGAGCAGATCGGAGCCATGCGCGCAGATAAGTCGCAGGCGTAGAATCGCGCGGAGGACATGCGCGTATGCTCTTCCACCGATGCCATGTGTGCGGTTGGCCGTCATTGCCTTGACGCGATTGGCTGAATCTAGAGCGAACCAATCGTACAGAGCTCGCTCATCATCGGAGAAGTCAAGGTGCACAATAAAGTCCTGCCGATCAGGAAGATGAATCTTATCCTTGAGCCGCCTCAAGGTGATGGTATCAACAAGCAGTCGCAGCTTCGGAATAATCTCAGGGTCCGCTTGTTTGAACGGAGTCATTATGTACGTGGTAAAGGAACCCTTTTCATCAAAAGGCCTGATCCTGAGAAACTTGATGAGGGCTCCGAGGTCATCGAGGCGGTTCTGCACTGGCGTGCCTGTCACAGCCCATCGCCTGTTCGCACTCAGTCCACAGATTGCCAGGGACTGGCCAGTCTGCTGATTACGAATCATGTGTGCTTCATCGAGCACAATCCTGAACCAATCGAGCTGCCGCATGGCGTCTCGCTTCTGTCTGCCGCTGGTTCCAAATTCAGTCGCAGCTGTATTGTACGAAGATATGATGATGTCGTACTGGGCCAATTCATCGAGATCCTGCGATCTGTTGGGCCCGTGGTATAGGTAATATTTGATTGAATTCTTCTTCAGATGCTGACCAATCTGCTCCTGCCAATTGGAGGTTGTGCTCAAGGGTGAAACTAGAAGCGTCGTTTTTACTTTTCGTAGGCCGTCTGAGCCTGGTTCTTGATCGGCCCAGGCTTTAGCTTCTTCTAAAGTGTCAGTGATCAAGGAAAGGATGCTCAAAGTCTTTCCAAGGCCCATCATGTCAGCCAAAATGCCTCCCAGACAAGGTTTAGGCTGGGAAGCCTGCTCATAGCCAGTTATGATGTTATAGAAGACCTTGACACCATCTCTCCGCATCCGAGTTTTCCAGAGTGAACGTTTGTCATCACAGTTCGCGTCACTGCCGGATTCTCGGTCACGCATGAACCACAAGGCCTGCTTTTGATGGGATAGAAGCTTAGTCGTGATAATGGGATTGGCTTCTTTCTGTGGCAGATCCTCTGACTTTGTGAGACTATCGAACATACTGAGAACATCGTGACGTATCTCCTCCTGAGTTCGGGTGTAATATCCGGTGCCGGCGTTGATGATCCCACTGACAATTCGTGGGGTGCTTCCTTCCGAGAGTCTTGTTTTGGCAACTTTAGGGGCTTGTGGGTTGTAGTATACAATGTTGTTATCGAATCTGGGCGGCATACGAAGCCAGATGCCCTTCCTGCTCAAAAAGGTTCCAAGACTGTCAGCTTTAGACTTTGGGGAGTACAATATGACCAGAAGGTTGAGCTGCGAATGGGTTGGCATGCCCGCAACCTCGCCAGGACGTTTCTTTCTGGGTTCAACTTTCGCGTCAATACGGAGTCTACTACCTTGTTTTTGCCCATCCAAAAGAGGCTGTAGTGCGGATGACGTCTTTGGATCCAGAGTCGCAAATGATTTGCCCTGACCATCGTTGACAAGAATCATAAGATCGTTGCCAGGCCGACGTTGGAATGTGACCTTGATGGCTGGCCAGGAATCCCGAGATCCTGACGGACCACCTCGCCTTTGGCAGGGTATTTGATGCGCATTGAGATATGACCGCTCGAGCTTTCCCAGACACACCTCTTCATCATGTTTTGAGCTAAGGCATACCACTTCATCGTCATCATCCGCTGATGGCACAAATGTTAGTCTACAGTATAAGGGCAAATGTTCTTGAAAGTTACCTGTAAGATCAATAGTAGAGTCCGTAGTCGCTACTGTCGGAGTGTGAGCTGGAGGTGGCATTGCAAGTCGCGATGCAAGGACAGGTTCTTGCAACTGGTCGCCTTCATGACGCTTGTCCTTGATATATTGCCCGAGGATGGTAGCATTACCACTCTCAAAAGTACCTTTCTTCTTCGGTTCATCTCCTGTCGATACTTCCATTCTTGGCCGCTTGACAGGTCGTTCTTCACGTCGCTCAATGCCATGGGCCTTTTCTATCAATGAAACGTAAGTGCCAGCTGGAGACTCCGAGTCGCGTCCGGCATGCACAGGCTTGGCTTTGCGAGATGGTGATTGACTGCTCTGGGTCGTAGCAACAGTTGCTTTAGGGTTGAGTAGTGCTTTAGGGTCGAACAACGGCATTGACGTCTGTGTAGCTTCAACATCGACTGTGCCATTTTGACTCACATCACCTTGAACAGTCAGATCGGACTCCAAACTCTCCATGTTTTCATCGCAATGAGGGTTTGAAACAGAGGGAGGGGTTTTTGAAGGATCTTGCGAAGTGCGAGAGATATCAGAAGCTTCCATGTCTCTCATACTTGTGTCAGACATGATGGAAGAGCCTAGAAAATGATACGGAAATTGAAGGACTTTTCAGAGGCGAAAGTGAGGTTGAAATTGAAGTTGAGATTGAATAGAGGTGAGAGTGGGAGGCTGTAAGAAGGAAAAGTAAGTACCTCGTTGTGTTCGTCCGCGTGACTGCGAGTTCTGGTACTGCTTCGGATTCAACAGATAAGCAGGGTTCATGGTGACGAGGTGTTCAGCCGAAGTTGAGCAGCACGCGTAGTTGGTGAACTGCGAGAAACTGACGCGGCTTTTGGTTGAAACACTTTTGGTACGTGAAATCACCAAGGTCAGTTTATGTCTAGATCCAGGGACTCATAGCAGGGGCGGACAGGGAACGAAAGGGTGAAGCCCGGGCAATGTAAGGAGGTGAGTAAGCACGTAGACGCTCCTCATCGCACAACGAAAGAATCAACAGATCGGTATCAAAATATGAGGCTTCACATCGAAGGACGACGAGAGACGTCTGATGGGCTGAAGTGAAGGGCTGAAGGGTGAGGAAAACAGAAGGATGTTCGATGGAATGCACCATGCACAATACATGGATGCAGATGCACTAGTCGGTGTCGATGGCTAGTGGTGTGGCGGCCCCCCAGATGACGCAGCCAATCACAGGTGGGAAGCAGGCATCTCGTGACCCAGCGGAGACTGCATAGTTCCCGAGGCTCTCTTGTCTGTTATACTCCTGTCTCAGTGTCCACGGAGAGAAATGGTGCCTATTCATTTCTTTGTCCGCCATCTGATCTAATGTTTGTCATATGCTCCACGTGAGCATCATGGTCCCGTCGCCGCACTAGCCCACACATCTATTTCTACAATGTACCCAGATTAGGCCTGTCTATCCAAAACGCCTCGCAATGCTGAATGCAGATTGCCGTGTTGTACAGATCTCGCGTCGAGACAAGGTGTGATCACTAGAGACCACTTCAACACCACGTGAACACTGGGTTTTTGCTCTTCACCGTCTCCAGGCGCTCCACTATCACTCGCCGTTGATTGGCTTCTCGATCCTCTGTTGCTGCATATCCAAGGTCTCCCTCCACATTGTCATCTGTCTCCAGATACGGCGGCTGTGCCGTGCGACGAGTTGAAAATGAAAATCGTCTTTGATGTCGACTGCTTCCCAATGCAGGCCCTCTTCGTGGTCCTTCGTAGCTCATACGAGTTCGTGAATGTCCTTGGAATGTCTGATTGCGCTTGGGCTGTGGCACGACCATCTGGACGCTCGATGATGACAGAGGGTTACGTCGCTGATCTTCGCTTCTTCGAATGTCCATCGAGCTAGACTGTCTCGACACGTTGAAAGGATTTCCACCTTCAGCAGTCGGTGAACTCAGCCCCAACAAGTCCTGCGCGGGTGGAGCAGATGCGCCGACCGCACCAATGTCAGCCTCGCTTCCCGATTCACCGGCCTCTTCTTCTGCTCGACGTCTCATCTCAGCAGATGGCACACGCAGGGGTACGGCAACCGGAATATCGACAAGATCGTCCCAAACATGGACTCTAGCTCTACGCGTGAGCTCAAGTGGTCCATGATCCGGTGTTTTGAGCGTTTCAACAACGTTCCAAGCTTGGCCTTTAACGACAGCGATTTGACGTGCATACATCCTCTCCTTGAAATCGTCATCTTGCGAAAAACAACGGCGCAGCGCAAGCTGCGTTTCACTCCACCACTGCTTCGAGGTCAAAAGAGGGAGAAAATGCCTTCGTGTAGCTTCAGAGAAAGGCTGTCCGATAAGCGAAACAGGTAAGAATAGCCACCCAAATGGGTAACTTCGCCACTGTAGTGATCATTAGAACTGGTTCTGAACATCGGATGTTTAACGTACCGCATCGGGATGTTTCCATGGCCAAGAAAGGCTGTTGTCAATTGCACCAAGCGATACAGTCAGCTCCTCAGCCTTTCCAGTGCCAGGAGTTCTGCTTCTACTTGGTACCGTCATGCGTTCTCTTCGAGTGTATGGATCGGTCGTGGATGACGCATGGTTTCGGGTGTCGAGACCGGGAGAGGTCTCCCGCACCTCCCCATTTCCTTTGGGAGGCTCTGCGACAATGCTTGCTTCTTCAGTATGACGGTCAATCCTGATCATCCAATTGTCCAACCCTCGGTCGGTGTTCCGCATGATATAATCCAGGATCACTAGTCGTTCAAGTTGCTCTCTGAAGGACTGTTGTAGCTTGTCGGTCCAGAAAACGCGTCGCCGCTGATTCTCTTCCACTGAATCTGAGGGCACACCAGTCACTTCATCCTCGTCTTCGTCATCAGATCGCGAACCTCCTGGTCTACATTCCTCAGCCCATCTCCGTTTATTAGTCTTTCGCGCATTAGTTCGTAACCCGGAGCTCTGTTGGTCAGGCCACGGATGCTCTTTCAAGAATAGAGTAGCGTCTTTATAGCCCTTTAGGAAGGCCTGGAAACTGCCAACTTTTGCAGGAAATGCCTTCTTCTTCCGGTAGTATGCCCGGCGGTCCCAGAAGTCATAGTGGAAGGATTTAGAGGAGAGGGAGACAATATCGGTGTAAGGTACGATATTGGTGCGAAGTTGCGTGTCGAGAACATAGGCTGCTGCTTCTGATACATATGAGAGGTTAGGAATGAGACATGCCCGCCCAAAGAAGAATGGGAAAAGGTTGCGATGTATCCACTTCGTCCATTTAGGGTTCTTCGAGGCGTATGGCTCCTCGTCTTTAGGTTTGAAGACTCCAACGACCTTGCCCTGAGCATTGCGTGCGAAGTAGCTCCCAGAACTGCCCTGTGAGATGAGCTTTGGGTGTACACCAAGCTCGATAGCTGTGCGGACACTTTCCACGACCTCTTCAAATTGTACCCGTGTCAGTCGCTCAGGGTCAGGCTGTTCGTCTTGTAGTAGGGCCTCCGCCGTGACCGGACGTATCCAATCGGGAGCTTGGAAGACTGAGTAATGGATCTCCAGCTGCTCTTCTTCTTCTGACTTCCCTTTGATCCGTCTGATCTTGAACTTCTGAGCTATCTCGTCAGCCCACCTCTCGAGGCGAGCATTGATCGCCTTAATATCTACACCAGAGTTGCTGCGCTGGCGCCCGATAGCCGGACCTCGTCTGTAAGATGGTGAAGCAGGACCTGAGCCTTGCATGCGGTGTTGCTGCCGTTTTGGCTGTATAGGCGCATAATGCGAGCTGTTGCTGTTCGAGATCGACGCTTGGGTGCGGTAGGGGTCTTCTTCGTCGGAATCAACGACGTCGTCATCTTCATCTTCTTCGGCTTGCGCGATGCGTGCATATCCAGACGTTGGAGGGCGCTTCTTTGGCATTGTATAGCGGGTGAGACTAAGAAGAAAGTGTATACAGCTGGAAGGAGGTGCAGTGCTCGTGGTGCTGCGTCGATGTTGACAGGAGTCCAAAAAGTTAAGGGTACCTAGCAGGAAGTGGAGTCCCGTCGGGGTTAGTAGCCGCACCGCCCGGCTCAACTTACTGCCTGAGACTTGTTCCAACACTCAGCTTAAAAATAGCTGATCTGATTAGCTTCACTCTAGCTATGCAAGCCTTTTTGGGAATTAGAGGTATTCCTCGTGTGCTAGTTGTATGTTTTGTTCTTGACAATTAGCTTCACACTCCGTTTGCGCTCTCCACATGCGTAAGTCATCAACGTAAGTGGTCGATGGTTATCCAAGATGATGGATCAACTTCAAGCTATTGCATGATTGATTGCGCCACACCAATTGCCACGCGGCTTAGATATTAAATGCCAACAACATACACAAGATTCGAGCACGAACCAAGCGTGTTTCGGGTGCTTCGATACCCGCGACCGTTAAGATGCTGACCTTTACCAACATCTTTCGTCGTTTCGGACTGTCTCCTAACGAACATGAAGCTATCAACACAGGCTTAGTCGAGAAATCCAGTAGACTCCACGGGTCTCGTAGTGTCCCCCGCGGACCTGAGACTCGAGATTGCTAGTTATCTAGACCGCCATGATGTTTCCCACTTGTCAATGACGAATCGATCGATGCGGGATGTTTGGCTCGGAATGATTTACGGGCAAGTCTCGATGGTATGGTATTCAGGAGGTGTCGACCTGGACCAAAAAGAAGCAGCTGCGTCGAAGCTTTCCACGAGCTGATCTGTTGTTGCGAATAAACATGGAAAATCCGTCCGAGCCTCATGGATTGGAGACTTAGACTAACAAGTAGGGGCGGCTGGAATAAGACTCGTATCTCTGACAGGAGGCGACCCAATATCCAACGGCTTTACGATGTATCATTCTTCCCCCGCGGTCAAGATGGCAGAAGTGGGAGATGGCATTACAAACGAACAATATCAATGTTGTCATTGCACTGCTGATACTAAAATGCACCGAGCTAAAAACTCTTACGTTGGGATGGCAAGTCTTTGATAACGAGTATCTGGACCTAGCCTTAGGGTCGGACTTGGTTCGTATTCGAATATAACAGTCTTGCAACATCTTCACACCCTCAGGTTGGGCGATTCCATAGAGAATAGCTTTTACTTGGACCTGATGCCGTTCGACTTCGATTCTTTCAATCTGCCGTCGCTTTATAGGGTGGAGATGGTTGCACCAAAGCGAGATTCCTAGTTACTAAACTATAAAGGGTTTAATAAGCTTGGAAGACATATAACGTCATTTAGGCTTCTAGGATCTAAGGTTTAAGCAGACGAGTGAGAATATCGATGTTTCGTGCCCGAAAAGGGTGGGGGAAGGCGTTTAGCCATAGCCCTCTTCCTTGTCAAGGACACGTTAAAGGATTTGAAACTTTTCATACTACCATCGTGCCCTCTACCTGAGCTTCAGAGAGCTGCCTGTAGTGAGTATCGCTTTATCAGGGGGTTGAGAATGCCGGAAACGCTGTATGTGGATCTGCCCATGCTGCTTGGCTGGCATCCGGCCACCAAGCCTGAGAACCATCACCCTCACTGCAGAGACGACTTTAAGAGTGACTGGCATCAGTGTCACGTCGTGGATCTGATGCGTACCTTCCTTGGGGACCATGGTAGTCTGGAACAGATACACTCTCTCTCATGCGGAAGCTATGACGGCTGACTTTTATCTTCAACTCGATGACCACCTACTCTCGAGGTTGGAACAAGGAGACGAAGGATGAGCTGCAAAGTCTGTGCACGTCGTACGAAGTCGAATGCATTATTAGGACTGAGATTGAGTTCGGGCACTGTGGTCACCTTGTAGTCAAGTGTGCTTGCATATATATCCTGAGCAGAGAGCAGAACACGATAATTATACTGCTGGCCCAGGCTGTGCATATTAGCTGCTCCTCCTGCTGCGAGTCCGAGTCCAGACCCTACGCCTAAATGAGCCAACTAAAGTTACTCACGTGACCGGTCATAGCATGATCCAACCTAAGGCACGGCCACTACAGTAGTACCTACAATACTAGTAGCTTAGTCACAAATCTCCATCTCTCGGAGCTGTTTCGAATCTCTTAATCCAAGTTCCTATCCCTTGCCTACACATCACAAATCACCGTATAAAGCTATTGCGTAGCGATAATAGACAGCGGCGTCATTCTATCACCACCGAAGATCGGATCAAGCAATCTCGGTTCATGTCCAAGCTCATCGCCTATCGCTTGTGCTATCGATGGTGGCGCGTGGCATCCCTCGGTCTCCCATGCAAAAAGACCACCTTTTCCAGCCCAGTATGATTGCTGGAGCCAAAAGGCAGGCCACTTGAGATCCTGTCCATAGTAGGCGGCGAATTGGATGCTCTGGCGTCCTTTGACCACTAGATTTTCGTGGAGTTTGGTAGCAATTTCACAGGCACAAGAGTGCCAAGTCGTCCGAGCTCCCAGAGCTCATTTCGAAAAGTGATCCGCCCTCCTTTCCCCAGCAAAGTCAGCGTGACTGTAGTGGGTCTGAACCATGTGTTTGTTTATTGCTCGGGTGATCTGATGAGCGAAACTTCGAGGATACGGCTGGTAGCGTGTCGTGCCGTGTCGCTGGCACGAATGGTTGCCACGATTTGTTCTGCTAAGCTGTTGCTATTGAAAGGTCTGTCGTCGAAAGTAACGAGACAAGTACCTAGTCAGTACTGCCGCCCCTGAGCAAAATGCCGAACGATGATGTGCACTCATGCGAGAGACCCCTCTGCGGAGAATAATATCGTGCAGCAGCTTGCAGCCGAGACTCGTTGTAGACCCGCATACGCAAAGAACCTGGGACGGCGCGTACGTCGAGAGGTGAGTTATCGGTGGCTATCGGTTGCGCGATAGGATGTGATAGACGCCTGGTTCGCTTGTTGCTAGATTATGCTTGCTGCCCCTGAGCTGTCAGCTCGAAAAGATGACGATAGGCGCCATCGTTAGTTCACATCAGCAAGTAATTTCGACAGTTTGGGCAACGCCCAGGGTCTTTCGCAATACATCCACATCCTCTTCAGCCTTGCCCCATCTTGGATATTTTGTGTCGCCGTTGATATCTGCGGCACCAGCCATGGCGGCGTCGATAGAAAACCCTCGCTCAGACCATGCTCCACAAGAATGACTTCGCCGAAGCCTCACATCGTGTGTCTCGCATGCCCTCCTAATGGCGGTAATTGCTCGACCAGATCGCTTGACGTGCGTGTCTTGTGCCACCAAGTTTGCCGTGCCGGCAACGTGATGCAGTGCGGACAATATACAAAATGAGAAGCTTCGCAGCACAGATTGAGCTCGTCGTCGTGCGTTAGGAAGAATGGCGCATGGCTCCACCTGCAAGCACATACATAGGTCATGGTGCAAATATTTGATCTGTTGGCGGCATCCCTGACAAGAAGGATCAGGATACACTTGGACCCCCCCTATCCACACTCTACGCTCAAAAGGTATCGCTCCCTGCCCACGGCCCACCTTTTGCCAGATGCCTTAATGTTTCGTTCGCTCGCCCACACACTCTCTTTCTAATAATCTACATCTTGAAACTCTTTGCAAGTGTATCTTGCCGTCACTCTTTTGAAATCTACATTCATTCATTCTCTTGGTTGTATAATCTGTTCAGTCATTCTTTTCCGTCTATTCATTCAAGCCCGACCATTCAGTCTTCAGTACGGATATCGCAGCTGTTCGAATTTCCAGTCTCTACGACCTCATTCCAAGTTAGACTCGCTATCACAACGTCTATAATATTTCCAAAGACGCGTCGACCCCGAACTTTGTCTTACTATTGACTTTAATATGGCTTCTCTCGCAGCCCCTTCTTACCTACACCTACCCCAGGGCAATGGACTTGAAAGACCACGCTCGGCGCTTCAGGTTCGCGATCTACCTGCCTTCAATTCATTACCATCCAAGGACCATGGCAGACCATCGCTGCCATCAATAGGACGCGAGATCCCCCGTCCGTCGTCAACTTCATCGCATCTTTCTTCGTACACTCTCCAAAGGCACAGCAGCGCTCCGATGCTGCAACTCCCAGCACTCTCAGCTCTGGCCAACCTGGCAACGACATCTCCTTCAGCAGAGGATCCAAGGTGCGTAGATTCTAGAAGACAGTACACAAGAGGTTGCGGCTGCGGACAGACAAGGACTGGCGAGGAGCAAGCGATGGCATTGTTGTGTTTGCGGCCGCAGATGCATCCCAGTTAAGGTGCAGGGCTTTTAGCGGGCGCTCCTGCCCGCCAATTGCCAGCCGAGCCCTTGTCTCGCACCCGCAACTTCTTTCTCCTCTCCAATTCGCACCTTTTCGCCCAAATCTCTAACTTTTCTGTCTGATAGATGCTTCAATGTCCGTCACACTATGAATTATGCTACTGCAGCACCTGCAGCGCCGAGCGGGCAAGCGCAGTCTCCTGTAAGTCTTCTTTGCTGCTCCTTGATGTTGCTATCGCCCGGAAAACCGTTCTCGCATTCCTTATCAGCTTTATCGCGACCATCTCCGTTCCGATACGAATTGGTGAACTGACCCTCGTGAACAGCCCATCTGCCAGAACTGTGGTACAGGCACAACTCCGCTATGGCGACGAGATGAGTCTGGCAGCGTACTCTGCAATGCTTGTGGATTGTTCTTGAAGCTGCACGGGCGTGCGCGACCGATAAGCCTCAAGACAGATGTCATCAAAAGCCGTAATCGTGTCAAGACGAACCCCGGACAAAAGAAGAAGGTAAGCAACGCGTCAAATACAACGAGGCAGCCAATACTGATACTTCACTCGCTATAGAGCTTCACTGAGCTCAACGGTGGTCTGCCTGCCGCTCATCCTGATCTTCCTGCCCCCATTCCGTCTGCCCTACCTCGAGGCCCAGGCCACCGCATACCATCTGGTGGCTCTGAGCGGTCGCACTCCCCCCTTTCACGACACGGTACTCCAGGCTTGCACCACACCAACATCGCACCGCAGCACATGTTCGACGGTGTAACCTTTGACGGTACAAACTTCCACACGTCGTCCCTCGCGAACATAGCCAACCTACGCCAGCCCTCTCCTTCGAACTCAGTCGCAAATGGCCAGCTCGACCAGTCCCTCAGTTACGATAGCCTCGTCCTCCAGAACAATGGTCTGAAGACTCGCGTCAGTGAGCTCGAGGTCATCAACGACCTCTTCCGAGGGCGCGTTGCAGAGCTTGAAAACAGCGAGCAAGACGCCCGACGAAACCTCGACGAGTCGCGTGCTCGTGAGATTGACCTCAAGCGCAGGGTCGAAGAGATGGAAGCCGAGCTTGCAGACGCCAGGGGCAGCCCTTTGAGACATAAGAGAATGAAAATGTCCGATCTTGTCGACGAAAAAATGACCTCGACCCCTGTGTCGACGCCACCAACCCAGTCCTCATGAGAACTACCACTACTACTACTACTACTACTACCACCAGCTACACCGCCGCGCACACGTCTCAATAATACACGTAAATGACGCCCCATAAAGTGGCACACATCCAACGCACCTTCCACTCCGCACGGATCAATTTCCTTTCTGTCTCATGCTTGCATCCACGCTCTGTCTATATTCTCCTGAGATATCCACGCGCGCTTCGGCTCGCGCGAAAATTCACACCTTCACACCATTTACACATACCACTAATGTCTGGAATCATACATGTACCTTAATAACACCCCTGGTCGGCTCGTCGACCCCTATCACTACCACTACACTTACCACTACACTACCACCAACCAATCTCTCCTAGACCTTTCTTGTTGGATCCACAGCTTGTTAGCCTTGGAAATATAGGTTGGCATTTTCTGCATCGCGGAAAAGCGATTGGGAGGGGCCAATGGTCATTTCTTGGGTTTGTTCCGATGTGATGAACGGATGAGGGAAACGGGGAGAGGAGATGTTAGAGGTCGTGCACGTATACAGTACTCTGTGGACCACAACATCAGTATACTCGCATTGGGCAGCTGATACAAAATGCATGGCTTGGCTGGACTGGGCTAGAACACCGAATCTGAACAGCGAATTGGAAACCTATAAATGACCAGATTTGACCTTTTTGCATTCACACGTGACATATATTTGTATGCACTTTCTATCTGCGAATTTTCCCCATACTTGTCCCCACTCTAAGCCTATCGCCCAAAGCCAAACCACCCTCTCTTCTTGGGCGTCTGATCCTGCTCAACCTCCATCTTTCCTTCCTCCGCCCTCTCCTCCACAGCTTTGACCGCCCCTTGGCCTGGATACACGATATAATTGAAAGCGACATCCAAGAACAGCGGCTTAACGGGTATAGGCTGCAGTTTTGGTGGATACGTGACTAGGTTGCTAAGATTAGCACCGCCGACTGGGTATATGTCCAGGCTATCTACCAGCGGACGCAATGACCTGCCAGATGTTGCAGACGATGAGGTTAGCGTTTGTAGATGGACAAGTGCGCGGTGGCGGATGACGAGGGCGGAAAGCCTGCTGTGTAGGGTCTCAAGATGTGTGCTACTGGGGTCGAGGCGTGGTATGGAAGACGCTGGGGATGCGTTGTGCGATTTGGATTGTGTGGAGAGGGTGAGGGCGCGGTCGAGGAGGGCGAGCGCGGAGCGGGCGGAACTGGGTGTGCTGAGGAGCATGTGCGACTGTGCGATGTTGAGGCATCTAGTGGGTATTAGTATGAGATCTCTGGTATCCACGGAGACAGCTTACTTCAGTGCTTGGTAGTATGCGCGCTTGGCGTCTAGTTCGTCGATGAATGCTGTGTCGCGAGCTGCACCACGGAGTTCTTTGACCGAGTCGATGCTTTGAAGGATAGCGTCGAGAAGGACGACGCGTTCTCTTAGTCGTGCCAGTCTGCGGCCATTACCCTCGGGCTTGACCGTCCATTGTTTGCCGTCCTTTCGAGGACGTTTAGGCTGGCGCTGATTCTCATTGCTGTCGAAGCTTGCGCCGTCGTCTATGCCGATGAGCACGCGATTCCGCCCAATACGCCAGCCGATGAGGTCATAGTTGACAGCGAGATTAGTGACACGAAGGTTCTGCATACGTGAGTCGCCTTCTTCAACGCCTTCTTTCTCGAGCTCTTCGATGGCGTGGCGGGTTGCGTCTACGGCATCTTGGCTGGCGATGAGGATGCCATCATACGCCCCCCCTTTTTCACGCGACGTTGTGTCTTCAGTGGCGGATGTCAGGAATTGAGAGAGTTCAGTCTCAGCGATGGCCACAGATGCTAGAGCTTGACCAATTGCTGCGTCGATGATGTTCGCCTTTCGGCCACGCCATGTTATGGTATTTGGGACATCTGTCGCAGCTGTGTTTGCTGTGTTCGAGCTGGGGTCTACCAGCGCCTCAGGATCCAGCTCCTCAATTGCGGGAACAATACCCGACAACCGGTCTTGAGGAAAGTACTTAATAGCGACAGTAGAGACTGCTACGGTTCGGGGAATGCTAGATGAGTACGCAGCATATCTAATGCTTGGATCTATTGAGCCTACGAGCACTTCTTTATATGTGTCGTCTCTTGTGCTCTTCAACAAAGCATTATAGATCACACGAGCTGTAGCAAAATGATGGAGACACGGCTGCCATCGATCTACAGAGGCTTCGCTATCCTTAATGCCTTCGGATTGTTTCTCGAATTCCTCAGCGCCGGACAGAGACGATGCATAAGCTTGAGCCTCAAGACGATCCCTTTCAACGGCACCTGTCAACTGGTCGCCGAGCAATACAAGCAGGTCGTTTGCAATTTTAGAAGCCTTGTGGAGTCGCGAGATTATATGCTTTCTTGTTGAGCCAGTGATCCCTTGTTCTGTGTTGTCTTCGGCATGTGCGGCTTTCATATACATTGCATGTGCCCATGCTCGTTCTGAGGATAAAAGTAGTAAATGCACGAATCTTCGGTCGATTAGTATGATTGACAGAACATAACCATTTCAAACCCACTCTTGATTTGATTGTACATCCCCAGCAGTAATAGGGGCCTTTTTCGAGTACTTGACATTCTTTGGTGTAGCTCGTCCTAACTTTTTACGTAGCGTGCGTATCCGCCTTGCCAGTTGAGCACGGTAGGTATTGTAATCCCCAATGAGAAGCGCATTATCTCTTTGAGATGTGACAAAGTGTGTAATTTCCATAGCCCTCTAAGTGACTTATGAATTTGGAGTTACGAATAAAGCAGTGGGGTACTTTGCCGGAGGAGGGGTGGAATGAAACTGAATAGATTTGTGAAAATGAGAGATTCTGAGCACAACGTATGCACAGTCCCAGTCAAATTTGATCAGTGCAGGTCTGGGGAAGAGTCAAGCTCCCAGATTAAATGCTTGAGGTGAGTCTCAAAAACTATCCCGCATGCACCTCCGCGTCTCATCGGTAGGTGAGGATGGACTGGCGTCGGGACAACTACGGGTTGAAAACCATTCAGGAAGAATGTCTATTGCGTATAGATGGTGCAGGGCGTCAACCTTAGCTCGCCGCATTCGCCATCACACTTCCGGTTTTTTTCTTTCTCACGCGTGTGTTTCTGCTGTATTTCTTTGTTTTCTCCATCTTCTCAGTACCTACGCGTAATCGACACTAAATTCTCGGCATGAAGGTTGAATGTGAGCTCTCCGAATTGCTTTCTTGCTCCCATGCGACATTAGAACTGACGAATTGTGCAATTGTAGCTAGCACGCAACTCTGGTAGCATAAGGTGAAAGCATTCATTGCTGTTTGATTCCTTGGGGTATGCTCGAGCGGCTCCCGTCATGCCTCGAATCCGGCGGACGTCTTCTACGAGCTTCAGAACGTCGCGTTACAACGAAGAGGACGCTTCATTACGCATTTCTGCATCATGGAGTCGGTGACCTCTCTCTATCCGCCGGGTGGGCAAACCAGGGAGTTTCAGTATCAGGATCAGCACCGACTTCTCCAGACGTCTCCCGGGCGCGGAATGGCATTGAAGCGCAGTCAAGTCAAAGCTCTTCAATGCTCGATTTCTTATACCCACCGCTTACGAGGGCCTATATGCAAAGCCTATCGCCTTTCCAGTGGACGCAGCGTGAGGACCGAGGATCAAGAAGAAGAGGGACAAGCAGTAATCGGTATTTCTCCTCTCTGGCCGGGGGCGCAGTCGAAAAGGGAAAGAGTGAAACACAAACAGAAACGCAGTCCTTTCGTAGCGACCCGCTCAGCGCTCTGAAAAACGTACTTGCTGCCGAACAAAATGAGAGTAACGTCGAATTGGCCTGGCAACTGTACAAATTACTAGACCCGTCTGACCGCACCGGCACTTTACTTGTGGAGCTTGTAGATTTCTTCTCGGGTTCCACTCGCCTTGTAGAAGCAGATCGCATTCTGTCTATCTTTGAATCTATTGCCAGGGATCTTCGACGGCCTTCTACATATCGAGCAGCAATAACATCGGCACTCAAGATACGGGTCGCAGGCCGGGCGCTCGATATCCACCAAGAAGCTGCAGCCCGATCGACCGAACCCAACTTTGGAACGGACATCCTCCTTGCCCGAATGATTTACGATCGACAGTGGGACTTGGCATTTCGCATCTACAGCTCTTATACGGAATTCATGAGGCGAAATCCAACATGTACAGCCCCTTCAGTATTTGAGTATGCACAACGAATACCAAGCCTCGAAATCTATCTCGAGCATCTCCTGAAACACACTTCGAAATACCAATTACAGTACGCCGCAACTGGGAAAACGCCAATCACACAAGCATTCGTCCGGGGCTGTACCGAGGCTGCCATATCACAACTACCAGCTACTACACCAAAATCTGACCACCACTGGCGTGCGATTTTCAAGCGCCTGCAACGACAAGGGCTCTCGGAGAAGAAATACTATGAGCACGTCATTCTCCTTGAGATGGAACAGCCGAGGAATACTTGGAACGTATCGAGGTGGATGCTACCGTGGACCCTATACAATCAATATATCACCGAAGCGAAGAGGAAACCAGTCGGCGATGCATTCGGCCCTTCGGAACGGCTAATTGAAGATGGATTTGTGCCTTCGAAACGATTCATGCATCTTGTGTTGCATCGTTACTGCCGATACCACTACGAAAAGCCTCTGACTGAACATGGCCGTGAGAAGGACATCAGGGCGAAGTTTGGAGACGATAAGACGATCATCATTCGACCTGAAGGATTCAGAGGTATCCGACCTAAAGGATGGGGCTATGATCGTTTGCGAAAGTCAAAATCCAATTGGAACCAAGTCATAACTGGAAAGCGGTTAGCAGATGATTGGTGTCATTTCTACGGATCTCTCGACAAGCTCTGTCTGTGGAGGCTCGCCAAACTCTACACCGAGCGCGGCGGCGCCGAAGAAGTACTGGATTACACAGCACAACTGGTAAAGCTGTGCGGTAAATTGACCACACGTGATGGACTACGTTTGCTACAAGTATACGAAGCGCAAGCCAATCCAACCGGTGCACAGGAGCAATTCGACCGCCTGCAAACCGAATTCGGAACGGTTGCGACCCCACAGCACTACCTTCACTTAATCAATGCGTACACACGAGCCGGGGATATGAATGGAGCATACAATGCATTGGAACAAAATATGTCGTCGTCTCAGAAGCCCTGGGCCGGATCATTTCAAGCAGTTGCAAGGCTTGCTGCTGAAGTTGGCGATGTCAACATGGTTTATGACATTTTGAATCATGCACAAAATCTGAAGATCGACACCAGTGTCCGTATGTTTCGCTCGACTTTGATACACGCCCACATCAACGATGGCAACGTTGAGGCGGCAGAACGCGAAGCTCGAGAATTCACAGAGTCGGTAGCTATTGATTATCCCCGAGAGGAGCTGGCGTTGATCTGGAACCCACTGCTGGTACACTTTGCGTTGAAGCCCGAGATGACCTCGGTGGCTCGCGTTTATCAAGAGATGCAAAAAAATGAAATACCTCTTGATACTTGGGGCTATGCTGCTACGATGCGGTCTTTAGTATCCGTAAGACTTCCTCACCAGGCTTTCAAGATCATGCGTCAAGCCATGCACAAGAAACAATTAAGACCTAAAGCTTTCCATTATTGTATCTGTATTCTGGGCTTCATCAACATAAGGAACCCTGAGACAGCGCTTGAGATTTACATGAAAATGCTTAAGCTCGGTATACCCGAGACCTCTTACTCTAAGGCCCTCTATATCAAGGCTAGATTAGCCTTAGAAAAAAAACAGATCAGACTCGAGGGGTCAGGAATCCTCGCCGATAGGCGACTCCACGAAATCCCGGGTGATTGGGTCAAAAAAATGGAAGGAGGTCAGCTGTGGTCTATAGACAATTACAGAAACAAGACCCGATCACACCTCACTCAAGAAGAAAGGTTGCAGGAGTTTCTGAAAGACATCAACGAGGTTATGGATAGCTCTAATCCGCGTGATAATTCACTGCGCGGCCCACGACTGGCAACACCTACAGGTATGGGTCCTCAGCAAGTTGTCTCTGAAGCCTACTACAAAAGCATCGTAACGATCTACGGGGCACACAACGCCTTTGAACTCGTTCGTGATCTCTTCGATACCTTAATCCAATCCGCCGAACCATCAGAGAATCCCGCATACGAGCCGTCCCTTATGGTGCTAGATAGCACCATGGAGGCCTATCGAAGCCAGCAGGATTACAAATCTGTGTGGAATTGCTGGCAGCTTATACGCGATTATGCAGACAGACTAATTGGCAGAACCAGCTTGCTCGAGTCTCCTTTGCGCCCAAGCGATGAAACTCAATCCATTAACATCGTGGGTAGGCTGACGCGCGACGATGACAATCTACCGCAAGAAGTGGTACGCCTTAGGGATCATGGTGACACGTCCTTGATCACAGTAAACCTCACCCACTTGGTGGAGTTCATACCACGAATTGTTGAGGAGTCTAAACGGCGGCGCCTCCTGATGAAGAGCGCCGATCGCTACATAGCAAGTCTCATGGAGCAAAACAAGTTCAATGCCGCCATTATGGAGTTCTTCCGCATTCTTCTCCAAGGATACGTTCTTAGCAACGACTCTTGGAATATGGCCATCGAGATGCTTGTTCAGACGGGCCGTCCGCGCGAAGCTTTCACACTTTGCGAACAGTATCTCATGCCGCGCTTTGTCCGCTGGTTCCATAAAATTCCTCCCGCATGGGAAGGCGGTCGCAGCTACAGATTCATGAAGACGCGAAAGGCTGAGCGCACACGTCCTTGGGGACTTCGACCAAAATACCGCACGATGATATTTTTGGCAAAGGCACTCATGGATGCAAGGGAGCTGCCGCACACCCATCATCACGAACCCCATCCCTTTGATGAACACTCCCATCCATCTGCAGAAGATCTGACGGAGCTGGCGCCATTGACTGTTAAGGCTTTGGATGAAATGCCACTGGTCAGTGGCGACGAGCTGCAGATGAAATATTTAGGTATAGAGTAGGTAGTTGTACATTAAATCATCCCCATGAACACTTGTAGATAGAAAAACTTGTATATATGTTCAAACAGGGTATCAAGTGGTGCTCATCGAGCGCTTCACGGTATCTCCCTAATTCAAACGCCCCGATCCAGTGACACCTACACGGGCTCCTTCTCTTTGCTTTCAGACCGTCCCTCGGAACTTAGTATCAGGTCATACACAGTCACATCCTCTGTCTTATCCTTCTTCCTCAAGTCTCTGTCCAGCGTCCTCCCTAATAGCGTCCCAACAGTCCTTCTCCTTCTCAGTCGACTCGTCGACCACAGCCACGCGTACCTCGGTCGTCGGTAACAGGGGCGCAGGCTTCGGCCCACGAATACTCTCCTTCAGCGCGCTCCACACTTGCCACCAACGCGCCTTGTTCGGCACGTAAGCAAACCTCGTCCAGTCCGGGCTGCGCTTGTTCCAGTCGGGGTTCTCAGCCATCCAAGCGGCGCGGTGATAGCGTGCCGTGATGGATGTGATCAGGCTTACAAGGCTGTTAGGTATCATTAGTTTCTGCGCGAGGAAGATGAAACGGGAGGAAATCTCTATATCTCGGTTGTAGGATGGCACGGTAGAACAAATGCTGGCGAGGTCGTAGAGGACATACCTTAACGCAGCAAGCAACAGCACCACCACATGCTTCTGCTCCTTCTTGTCTGTCTGGGTTTTCTCCATCCAGTTTTTACCGTGGACTTTTGACGTGACGATCTCGTATATACTCAGGATAATACATAGAAGTGTGATGACGAGAGGAAAGCGGGACGCGAACGGGGAGTTTATGATAGGTTTGTATGGAATCATCGTTGGGCTGAGAATGCTCGTAGCTTGGACAACGAGGGTCAAGGTCGACTAGGGCCTATCAGCAGTCTGGACAGAAATGTAGATTTGGTGAATAACAGTAAGGTGTGTTCGTGATAGACCGAGAAAGGGGTTGGTGGGAGATAGATAGTAAGATGATGTACCCCTATGTGAAAATCGAAGTGTCTGAGGTACAAGACTTTTTAATTTATTTCCTGAAGCATTATGGATACACAATCCACAACACCACAAGAATCAGATCATGTTGATACCAACGATGACATAGTACGTACCCCAAGCCCAGCACACAAACCATGTACATCCCATACTCACACAATCACATATACAGAAAAAGAAGCTTAGACTCACGACGAGACACATCCCCCAACTCACTGCACCCAATCTCGATACCTCCTTGGAACCCTCCGATCCAGCTCCCAGGATCTCCACCAAACTCAAAGCGATCCCCGTGATCGACAGTGAAGGCAGAAGTAAGAAATACAGGATATTGTACAGAAATCTTGCGTTTGCGCTGCAGAAGACCTTATGGCGGCAGCGGAACTGTTGGATAATGGATCGGGTCCTTGCTCGGCATGCTCTCCCGTGGACGGTACAATTCGACATGGTGCCGCAGCATGTGGGCTTGGTGGTTGAAGTCGCGAGATGGGACATAACAGCAGTGGTATCGTGAGACTGCATTGTATAGGAGATGATGTGAAGAGATTTGAGAGTGCGTTGTGAGATGGAGACTGGAAGATGAGAATTTATATATTTATACAATATTAGCGGCACGATTGGGAAGATTCGAAGGTCGCATTCTGGGCTAGAGGGTGGGAAACCATGGTTGATCTTCAGTAATGTGGCTGTGTGGCATACGGATGTTTCGGAGGGAGATGTACGGAGGCTCACGGATAGCTTGTTGATGTTTTTGCGCGATAGGATTGTCGAGGCGTGGAGATATTCCTCAGTACAACGCCTGGTGTCATTTGATGCGACGAGGTGGCCATCAAGGTAAGCACACCGAGTAAGCACTCCGGGAGCGGTAGATCTGGTTTGTTGCTATCGCCACTACTATAACAATATGTTGCGTCTGTAAATAATTAATAGCAAGTCTCAAAACGTCTGGGACCTATACTTGTGCCATAGGTGGAAACTCCCCAGATGTCTCTTACATTACTGTGCCAACGATGAGGTATCGTTTCTCCAGCATGAATATGTAATGAAACTTACTCATCAAACACAAGGAGCGTGGCCCTGGGAAGTTCCTTCTAAGCAGATATGCAATGGCAAGCGAAGTAATTAATTCTCTACCAAGTCTATGCACCGACCTTCGCTGCCTCAATCTCCTCCTTCAAATCATTCAATACTCTTTCTCTCTCCTTCCAATGCCTTTCCAAGCTCTCGATCTGATCTCGAACAGTATCAATATCTTCCCTGATACTCTTCAAGCTTGCCCCTTCTTTAACACTCCCGATGCCCTCCTCTAGGTCTCGTAGTTCACGCCTTTTATAATCTAGTAGTTGCTCCAATTCCCGCTTCACAAGGGCCGGTTTTGACGTATCCTCCCTCCTATTGCCTTTACTTCGACCCCTATTGGCTGCCTCTTCAACCCGCTTCATCTTGTCTTCGATTTCACGTAGTTGTTTCTTCAAGCGAACCTCCTCCCAATCCTCAGTAGTTTTCCCACCGAAATCAGTCTTCTTGTTATATGCTGCGCCAGCCCGATCTCCAACACCGAGGCGCGTCAAGTATGCATCCCCGAATTTGGCCTTTCGGCCTGTGCTTGTGTCGTCACCACTTTGAACAGCCCAGCGGTCTTTGTTCGTTCTTTGTTCGCCTACTCGATCGATATTATACTCGATATTGCCTTTCTCGAAAGTAGCGCGCAGACTAGGAGGTACGCTCCGCGGAACACGGTATCCCTCGTGTCGGCCATTGAGGATGTGTAGGAAAGCCAGGCAGGCATCTTTACCGATTGCGCCGCGCGCTTGCGGGTTCACCAGGTTCCATGCTGATCGTATGTCTGTATCTGGAACGTCGAGTGATTCGTAGAGGTCGGTGAGGGAATTGAATGCGACCTCGCCATTAGCGGAACGGTTTGCCGTGTATATCTCTTCATATTTGGATTTATCACCGGGTCCCATGTACCAGTCGAAGTCATTCCGAAGGGCACCAGCGTCATCGTCGTCATCGTCAACTTGTTCGAATTGCGGTTGTCGTCCGGTGAGTGCGCGTGTTGCTTGTACCAGGTGGGCTTTAGATTCAGGAACGAGCCAGTCAGGTAGCTGTTGAGGTACATCGGCGTATTCCTGAAATGACATGATACATCAACATAAGCCTATATTGCATAGCCTGTGAAGAGAGGCTGCGGCGAGGCGAGTAGACTTACTCCATTTACGAGATCAAAGATGAGCCTCATAGCTACACAGAATTCTTCAAAGTCTAGTTTTCCATCGTTGTCAACATCCGCGAGGTCCCATATTCTTTCCAGTTGATCATCGCGAAGTTGGCTGTTCTTTAAGACTGTCGCTGCCGACGCGCCAACGAGATGTGTTCCACCGTTTGCTAGAGAGCTGAATATTTCCCAGTAGCGATCAATTTCCCACTGCTCGATTCGTTTTTGTGCCATTTCATGAAGTAAATACTGACTGCACTGGTGTTTTGTGGCGTGTATGCGGAATGTCGACCGTGCTGCGTATGCTCATGTCCGACTGGGGACCCTAAGCCTCAGGTATAATGCAGCCTTGTAGCCTAGCAGGGCAAACGGCTTAATCTCGGGGCCTGCATCGCCGATATTGGAAATGCTTTGTAGGCGATGTATTTGGCATGTTAATAAGGAGTTGATGAAAGAGTTAAGATGAGAGTGTTGTATTATCGTTAAGACATGCAAAATTGACAATTATGTGCAGCCGAAAAAGCAGCGTGCAACAACTTTAATAATTCCCTGCCTTTCATTTTCCCTTGTACATTCACAACGCCAACTAGAGAGAGGAATCATATCAGTAAGATGTCTGTCCGTGCTAAAAGAAAAGAAACTATGACTATTCACATCTTTCCGGGGTAAGCTACCACTGGTGATCATATGCTGCTGACATTGAGGCGCCCATATATACCCCAACATATACAGGTTGACTTGTTTTACATATTTGCTAATTCAGCATCAATCTGGTGGTCGAGGAATGTCTTGCGTTCTCCATTCAACTGGGTCTGAAGCCTTTGCTCCGCCAAAGCCTTGAGCTGCTTCTTAGTAACAGTGTCAAGGTCAACCTCACCGAGGCATGCTTGAATGGCCTCGATAATCTGTGCATCTGACGGCCCGCTTGTCATTGATTGAAAGTTGAGGTTAGAGGCGGGTCTGCTTCCCATACCGGGCCTGCCCATCAAATTGTCCGATGATTGGAACCCTATTTGACTAGGTCTGTGATGTGCATATGGCGAGTTCTGGGCGTACACATCACTCATGTTCCCCATTGACATGTGGCGTTCGTTTTGCGGGTTGTCTTGGTATCGATTCAGGGTATATGAGGATTGCCGCTGTTGCATCCCGAATGGATTCGGAGAATGCGATTGTGGGGGCATATGCATCGAGTTGTGGTTGTTGAAGCCGAGGATCGTCGACGCCGGCTGAACAGATGAGTAGACGGACTGCATGTCGTTCATTTCAAACCCATCATCGTCATATGTGCTTTGAGCGCCTTTCTCGGCCGTCGCAACAAGGCCGCGTCTGCCCGGTAAATTATTGGCGGTAGCATAGTCGTCCCATCGTTGGAGTGGAATGCTTCGAGGGTCAAATCCTTCATCATCAACGGCGATGACTTGTTTGTTGCCTTGTTCACCAATGACGATACGCGTGTTACCCCATGAGAAGTCGTCCTGCTTCCAGAATGAATAGACTGGCAGAGCGAAAGAATAGATAGGGAACGCGAGGATGTAGATAATCATCCAGCCAACGTGCTGCCATTGTCGCTTCACAATGAAGATAATGGCTTGTAGACCATACACAGCTGCAAGCATTACAATCGAGAAGATAGGGAGTTGACCTTTACCTGTGGCTACCGTATAGATTAAATAGACGATGTATCCACAGGTGGCCGGAAGAATGATAGTACCGAACAGGTCGATAAAGACGACGAATCTCATACTGAAGCAGCAGAAACCGCACATGTCCTTGAGGAATATGAGTTCGCCCAAATTGTGAATTGTCGAGTTGATCCAGCGACGTCTCTGCGATAGAAGGATGCTCCAAGTCTCTGGTGCAGCAGTTTTGGCGTATGCATCGGGAATAAACTTGTAGGAATGGCCCGGAAAGTGTTTGGTCATGAGCGTTGTCAGATAACGATCCTCTCCGAGTGATAGCAGATTTTTCTTGTGCAGCGTGTCGACATCGCAGTCACTATACTCGTTGATGACCTTGTCAGAAATAATCAGCGGACGACCCTTATCCGCCGTGCGCAATCGGTACATGCAGAAACTGTAAAGTATTAGTGGCCGAGGACGAAGCGTATGTGTAATTCTGCAGTTATCTTACCATCCAGGTAAACATGTAACACTTCCAAACAAACTTTCGAAGGCCTTCGCCAAGTGATGCGAGATGTAGTATTCATATACTTGAATCATCGTCCACCAAGTTCGTTCTTCATTCTCCAAGCTGGTTTCGCCACAGATTCCGGCAATCTTTGCATCATTGGCACAGCTTGCAACGAGGCGATTCAGGGAGTCTTCCTTGACCATCGTGTCGGCATCGACCATGAAGAGATATTCGTAGAGTTCGGGATCGACACCAATGATGTTATTGATTTGATGAAACATCTCGAGTTCCAGGGGAGACATGGGAGCGCGATGATGAACCCGATTGAGGAAGCTCATGAGCAGGATCTGGGAGTCCCGCTTTCCACGATTACCAGGCTTGGCCTTCCTTTGTTCCGATTCCTTACCGACTTTGACTACAACGATGTAGGGGACAACGTTGCCTTCGTACTCGTACAGTCCAGAATAGACCTTACCGTAGTTAAGTTGCTCGCTGCCTTGGCCTACCGACTTGAAGGGAAGAGCGGGAGGATCGACTTTCGGGTCCACACCAAGAATGTCGAGTACAATCTTCGGTGTTGGTCTATCATTTCCGCCTCCGACAATCATGCCGTCACATATTACACAAATGAGCTTCCGTTTGTTATCATATGCCAGCGCAGTCAAAGAATCCAAACCCTTCCGAAGCTGGTCTTCCCCTTCGGTGTAGGCGGGAACCTGACAAATAACAAATTTATCTTGAGCTGCTGGCCGTCTTTTGGATCCAAGTTGAAGTGCGGCTAAGAACTTGACAAGAATCACAGTACAGAGAATAATAGTGAAAGCCAACAACAGATAGTCGTTTACCTGACACCTCGCAGTTTTCCGGAAGTCTGTTTCGCCGATGTAGAAGAGGTTCTTAAAGCATTGTAGATGAACACCACTGGTCGTTGAGTTGAATTGATTGTTCCAGTCCTCTGTAATGTCCTGGCCAGCATTGTCCTTTATTAGCTGTGCGACGTTGTCGTAGACAAAAGTATAATAAGGATTATCATCCATGAGGTCCAGAGTGTGGAAGTAATCCGTCAGATCGAAAACTTGTCCATCATAGATGAACCAATAATGGTTTTGATTTTTGCCTTCACTCTCGATCTTGGACTTCTCAGTCACTAGCGGTCCTTTGTAGTACTCTTTCATCTTCGGGAGGAAGTTCTCGCTATACCAGGTCTGGCTAGCAAGTTTACTCGTACGGTCGGATGTCATATTGCCAGATTTGTGGATTCCCTGCGTATTGCCGGTCGTAGTATTTGAGATGAGTGTGATCTGATTGTCAGTGACCAGGCCTGGACAGGCAAGAGTCAACGGTGGAATGATGTATGGGTCCATGTCGGCACCGGCAAAAGGCTGCATATTCTCAGTAGTCGTCTCAATGTGCGTGTCGGAGTGTTGTTTCCTCCAGAAGTCGCTAATATCGTACACCTTTCCACGATGGCTTACGTAGAAATCATCGTCACCCTGGTGATAGGAGACCTCCTGGCGATTCCAGACTTTGTCTTTGTTGGGGCAGAGAAGTTTTCCGAAGAAAACAATGTAGAAGATAATGGTGGCATTGAGGAGAAAGATGAGCAAGCAGAGCACAAGCTTCTCTCGCCAGGCCATTCTCACATCTGGGCGTTTCATGCGTCCAACCAGTTTCAGTACAGGTGATGGGATCCAGAACGTGAACGCCCATACGACAAAAACCCAGATCTTCCTGGTCTTCGAGATTGGCTGTTCTGTAACAACGCGGTGCTCTCCAGTCTCTGGGTCGAACCCCGGATAGTACGACACCCCTTTATTTTCATCGCCCTTATGCCCAAGTCCGTAGTCGCCAGGAGTGTTCCCCTTGATTGTTGGGGCCAACGTGGGCGCTATGGACTGAGCGCCGAAGACACTTTGGCGACCAGCTAGATTAGCCGAACTATGCTGAGGTTCCAGGAGGTCGTCTCGACTAGCCTGTGGAGTCGCAAATGGACCTGCTCCCAGATAGCTGTTGTCCATGCCACCGGCTCCGATCATGCCACCGAGCATGGTGGCAGGGGAGGCATCATCCATCGGTTTGAGATCTAACATACTTTCGGCTTCCCACCAAGCGGTTTCCCTAATCCAGATGCGTTCGGTCCCGACGATGACTTCACCGTTACTCCAACCTCGCTCCAGAATCCAATTTTCGATGCCTTCTCTGCCATCCTGACATCCCAAGCGGGAGTAACGCTCGACAAATTCAGTGATGTCGAAGTCCGCTGTGAAGTCAAGCTGCTTATTTCGCCGATTGGCCCACTCGGGAAGTCGCCATGAGCGCAACTGTGCAGACACTGCACCAGCTGACCATGAGCCTGAGGCGCCTTGAGACAAAGCTGATGGAACATCGTCGGTGGGGTGTAACGCAAGTTGGAACCAGACACGGCTGCTACCAAGTACTGTAGATAAATCGAAACGGCCAAGTTTGCCCAAGACAATTCCTTGGCCATCAATAGGAAAGAGCACACCCTTGAGAAAACAATCGTCTTCCATATCGTACGCAACCTTTTCCAATACCGCCTCTCGTCGTTCGCGATCATGTTCATGCTCGCGTCCAGCAGCGTTGCTCATAATACCAAGGTCAGGCTCAGATTCAGAGATAGCACTTTGCATTTCTCGGATGACGGATGATCCAGCAGGTGTAAATTCCACGCCGTCTTCTTTCAATTCGGCATTGATGCCCTGGGAGTCATCAAAGATGTTCCGTAGTGAGATAGCTTTGCCTAGAGCTTGATTTGGAATCTCTACAACCGTGATACTCACAGTATCACCGTTCTCAGACTCGGTATCAGGTGTTGGCGGGCCAGCATCGCTATTATCAGAAGAGCCAAGTTTGATACCCTTGAGTTCTAGCCTAATCGATTCATTTGCTTTGGTGATGACCCAATCAACGAGCGCCTCATAAAGACCGGCAATCAGGACTTCACGGTCAGTGGTGTCACATTTCCGAAGTAGGATTAGGGGGTCCATGTTCAGGAGTGCAGCAACATCGTTGCATACATCTTCCAGGACATCGGAGTCAACGAGGAAGCCGACAGTGTCGCCGAGCTTCAGAATACCAGCGAGTGCTGCGATCAGGTCTCGCAGACTACGACCTCTAATGCCGATGGCCTTCAAATTTTCGCGGAAATCCTCACTCGCGGCTGCATCATCAGCAGTGGGGACATAGGATGGAACATTGTATGTGCCCGATTTGGAGAGCAGTGCGTACTCAGAAGCCGATTTCAGTCCTAGAATCTCTCTCTCCTGTGGAGAAGCGGAGGGCGAATTGAGATAGTAAAATACATCGAAAGCGCGGAATCCAGGTTCTGACGGAACGCGCAGTAACCCTTTCTTGGTATCTATGCCAGTTGTCGACAGAGCAATCGAGGCACCCGTAATTGCTCCTGACAAGTCCATAGAAAAGTTCCCAGATAAGGCCGAGTGGCGGGCATAGGAATGATTAAGAGGTGTAACGCAATGCGTGAACGCTTTGAGAACATCGAGGGCTGTATAGAAGCTGGTGGGTACCGTGAGCGGAAGAGCCGAGACGAAAGGAGCAAGTTGTGATGGCGTTGATGGGTGCAATGATCTAGATTGAAGTAGTAAGTAAATGGCCATTCGGCTGAAAGGATCGATTGCCTACCCAAGGACAATGCAGCCATCCTCAGCTCTTCTCCTGGCATGTTCCCAGGCTTTGCGACCTAGCTCGACGTCTACAGTGCCTCCGTACCTTCCATCCGGACCCACATTACTTGCCGTAATCCAAGTGTTCACCACCAAACTCGTGCTTGACTCTAAATAGTATGGCTGTCCAGAAGTATATGCAGTATGTAGGGCATTAAGTAGTGTCGTGACAGAGACCTGGCTCGAAATCCCATTGTTTGATCGTGGAGCCGACATGTTCGAGTAAATCGACATACGGCTGTTATAGTTTGCCATAGTGTGCGAGCGGGCCACACGCCCTGTCTGTTGGAAAAACGCCGAATAAGTGTATCGATGATTCGTATCAGAAGTCTGTTGATGGCTTGTGAAGAGCGTATATGGTTCTGGTTCAGGCGGGTGAGTGGTTTTAGGGGTGTCGACGACAACGCGAGGCTACACGACCTGGCAACTAGATTCGACAGAAGAAGCGAGTGTGAATTTTAAAATTGAGCGAGTGTGAGTAAGGAGAGAAGATGAAGCGCAAGACACAAAGTCGAGCAAGAATGAGCAGGAGAGTGGTTGACGAAAGGGTGCGAAGGAGAATATCGGGGCAACCTTGGAGGAAGCGTCTCCAGCTCTAAGCCCAGCGTGTTTGTGTATGTAATCTATCACCAAAGAAGGCCTAGCCCCTAAACGACCAGAAACGCTGCTTATCACGTGACGTGTTCCAAGCTCGATCGGATTCTTCCAGCACGGAACCTCTGGCTTTTACACACACTTTCTTTCCAAAAGAGGTTTTAACGATTAAATATTTAAGAAGGTCCTCCGAGTCCTTCCGGTCTTCTGAATGCTACTTAGAGTTGATGAGTGCCAGAACGTTATACGTAGACGTTGACTTGCGTCAGTAGTATAGTAGGTGGCCGCGAGCATGCTTCAGGGGGTAAGCAACTAGCATCGTATTGCATGCATGTTGCCTGGGTCCCCTTGACCGACCAATTGCAGAACACCAATGGCGCAAATCCTGTTGATCAATATTGAACTGCTGGCCTCAAGGACGTCCCCTGCTTGCAGATGGGTTATCCAGCTCCCGTCCAACCTGAGCCTCGATTATCAATAGATAAAAGCTATTTTTGGTGTGGCACAACGGCCTGAAGTCTCATCCGTTTTACAAGAACAGGACTTGGTTCAATGCAGCTACGTCGAAGTACTATCGAATGGTTGCACCGCCTCCCTTCGACCGGAGAAATGTGGATGCCAAAACAGTGAAGCTCCGAAATCGAGAAGTCAGAAAGAAAAGGAATTTCGTGCTTCATTTCCCATGTCCGACAGCAGCGTAGAATTGTTGATGAGCTACACAGGAGAGATAACCGAATGGACCCGCTTATGCCCCAGGTCCACTAATGCTGGTGATTGAAGTTTATACAAAAATTGCTGAGATGATGAAAACCGCGATGGTCGAGACTGAGTATGTTGTTGTGTTACACTGCCTGCCTGTTGTTGGCGGTTACAGGCGTGCTGCGGTGAGAACCTCGGGCTGGCACAGTTGCCATCGCGCTATCGATAGATAATATTTACTGCGCACTTTTCGCCACCAAGACGCTCTTCGATCTCATTTACGCCTCTGATAGGCCAGGTTTGGCTCTCGCGAGCCGTAGAACGGGACGCAGAGAGGCAACCGTCAGATGGGATGAGTGACGTTCAATCATATCATAACGTGATTATTACTTCTGGATCGACAGCAGGGCCATATTGAGGACTTTCAGATGCAGCAAAAGTTGTATGTGTGTATACTATGGAATGCCTCAGTTATGGAGTACTGTGGTCGTGGTGGCGCAAATGACAACCTTGTTTGGTGCATCTCTGTACATAGTTTGACACGTGATGAGTCGCACTAGCGATCCGTCCGCTCACTGCTTACTGCCTTCGAAAAGTCCATCTTCTACTACTACTGTCTACCTGGTTATTTAGGACCACCACTTCTTGCCTCAACAATCACATCTCGGGCTTGTTACATGTGTAATAAATCCTTTGTCTTCTGACATACCTTCGTTTCATGGGATTCCTTTTTCCTTAACACACTCGTTGATCTCCTCGCGCTCGTTTCGTGTCTACCCCTGTTTGAGCCTCAGCACGACCACTCGATCTACCAACATCTTCGACTGGTATCAACACTCGCTACGCGTTCCTTAGGGACGCTCAATCAATTATGGCTCACCATTCGTACACGGGCAACTCGCCTCAGTTTGCACAGTCTTCACTACCACTACTTCCTGCACATCTTCAATCCGACACTCAGCTTACGGCACATCTTGCGAGTCGATTCCATGCCCACTTACCGACATCTCAGCTTTCCTCTCAGGCTATTATAGCTCTTAATACATACTCCGGATCGGCAAAAGGAATCGATGGCACCAAAGATGGCAGTGCCATGGCAGCTGCGGAGGACCTCGCTGCACGCGCCTTCAAGCGACTAGGACATCGTAGTGAAAGCCAGGCTATAGTATTCCTGTAGGCATTGTGCAGCATGTGCTTGTATATGGAACCGCACTGACAAGATACAGCGGAGAATCTGGCTCGGGCAAAACAACGATCCGATCTCACTTGTTAACAGCACTGCTATCCTACTCGGCCACGCCTCTGTCCCAAAAGCTTTCATACGCAGCCTTTGTCTTTGACTCATTGACTACAACAAAATCACTTACCACGCCCACAGCGTCGAAATCCGGTCTACTGTTCGAACTCCAGTACGATACGACCACATCAATGCATCCTACACTGATTGGAGGGAAGGTTCTAGATCATCGCCTAGAAAGAAGTCGAATCACTGCTGTACCCACAGGGGAACGCAACTTTCACATCCTATACTACCTCTTGGCTGGGACAAGTGCAGCCGAAAAAGCACACCTCGGTCTCGATGGCACGTTACAATCTAATGAACCTGGGTCACGTTTGTCCAATGGTGCCGGAAAACGGTGGAGATACTTAGGACATCCAACACAGCTCAGAGTTGGCGTGAACGATACCGAAGGATTTCAACATTTCAAAACAGCTCTGCGAAAACTTGAATTTCCTCGCAGTGAAATCGCTGAAATTTGCCAAATTCTGGCCAGCATTCTTCACATTGGACA
Organism: Pseudovirgaria hyperparasitica; assembly: GCF_010093815.1. NCBI lineage: Eukaryota > Fungi > Ascomycota > Dothideomycetes > Acrospermales > Acrospermaceae > Pseudovirgaria > Pseudovirgaria hyperparasitica. Next base: position 1,807,694 of record NW_022985550.1, read on the forward strand.
ATTAGAGTTTCACAGTAGCCAATCTACTACGCCTAATGCCGACGACAGCGGCGGCTATTCTCATGAAGGAGGTGAAGAAGTTACCATGGTCAAGAATAAGGAGACTCTCAAGACGGTGGCAGCATTCCTTGGTGTAAGTGCTCAAGATCTCGAGCGTAGTTTCGGGCACAAAACGAAAACCCTCCACAAAGAGCGCGTGACAGTCATGCTTGATCCGAAAGGTGCTCGAGCAAATGCCGACGAATTCGCTCGAACACTTTACTCCCTTCTTGTGGCATACGTAATCGAACAGACGAACGAGAAGATATGCGCGCTTGAGGAATCTGTAGCCAACACTGTCTCAATAGTTGACTTTCCAGGTTTCTCTCAAGTCTCCTCGACCGGATCCACACTCGACCAGCTTCTGAATAATGTTGCTACAGAGTCTCACTACAATTTCTGTCTGCAAAGTTTCTTCGAACGTAATAGCGATATGCTTGAAAGCGAGGACATTTCAGTGCCTGCTACGAGCTACTTCGACAACACGGATGCGGTGAAGGGTCTCATGAAACACGGCAATGGTCTTCTCAGCATCTTAGACGACCAGATGCGTAGGGGCAAAACGGACGCGGAATTTTTAGAAAGCGTTAAGAAGCGTTTCAACGGCAAAAATCCTGCAATAACTGGGGGTGACATCATGGCTACAATGCCTGGAAGTAATTTCGCAACGCACAACGCCTCGGCTTCTTTCACCGTCAAGCACTTCTCCGGCGAAGTTGACTACCCTGTCGACGGTCTCCTTGAGGAGAATGCTGAGGTCATCTCCGGAGACTTGCTCAATCTTATAAACTCCACTCGTATTCCATTCATTGGAGAGCTTTTCGGCCAGGCTGCGCTCAATACGGTCGTCCACCCGAAGGAAAAGTCATCGGTGATGCAGGCTTCAGTCAGCTCTAAACCAACACGAATGCCCAGCATGGCCAGACGTAAAATTGACAAGCTGTCGAAGCTCGGTAATCGCAAAGTTAGCGGTGGCGAATCGGACGGCGGTAGCGACCTCGATGCTCGAAGCATATCAAAGAACGGTCGTACAAAAGATGTATCTGCTGGGAAGCAACAAGGTGCTGCTGCTCAGTTCTTGTCTTCCCTAGACGTTATTACAAAGTCTTTGTCTCGGCCCAGCGTCAATCCTTATTTTGTCTTCTGTCTGAAGCCCAATGACCGTCGGATTGCAAATCAGTTTGACAGCAAATGCGTGCGTATGCAGATGCAGACCTTTGGGATTGCCGAGATCAGTCAACGTCTACGAAATGCAGACTACAGCGTCTTTGTACCATTTGCTGAATTCCTTGGACTTTGCGAAAGCGACGCTATGCTTGTAGGCAGCGAGAAGGAGCAGGTGGAGATGATTCTCGATGACAAACGGTGGGCGGCGAACGAAGCCAAAGCTGGCACGACCGGCGTTTTCCTAAGCGAGAAATGCTGGCTTGAAATTGCTAATGTCCCAGCATTTGGGACTACTAGCACTCGTCACGCCGGTGCAGATATTGAAGAGGATCAGTCTGGCTTTCTTACTCCTGGTGACGGCGCGCGCTCTGGATATAGTGATTCACACGTTAGGCTCGTTGGAAATTCTCAGTCTGGAGGTCCATACACGGATGACAAAGCTGGTGGCTACTTCGGTAGCAGAGACATTGATGTCAAGTCCGAAGCTGGTATATCTGCTGTGCATAGCGGAGATATGTTCAAGAATCTCGAGACTCGCGAGCAAATGGCCGAAAAAGGAGCAGAGACCAAGAAGATGGAAGAGATTGATGTTGCACACGTCAGTGGCAGCCGCAAACGCTGGTTGTTTGTCGTCTACATGTTGACCTTCTTCATCCCCGATTTTCTGATCAAATGGATTGGACGCATGCCGCGCAAGGACATCCGCATTGCTTGGCGCGAGAAACTCACAATCAACATTCTCATATGGATCAGCTGCGCAGCGGTCATGTTTCTCATGATTGGATTTCCTATGCTGATTTGCCCAACCCAACACGTCTTCTCTACTGCCGAACTGACGTCGAAGGATGGCAAGGATGGTCATGATGCTTATGTATCAATTCGAGGTGTTGTCTACGATCTCGGCGACTTCATACCTGTCCACTATCCATCCATCGTTCCTGATTCGGCGCTCGAGAAATACGCTGGCAAAGATGCAACCAACATTTTCCCCGTTCAAGTTAGCGCTCTTTGCGACGGAAAAGATGGCTCGATTGATGAAGCTGTCCAGCTCAGCTATCAAAATTACAACTACACCGGAACAAATTCTGCAACTAGCTCAGACGATACCAACGCTAAGTATCACGATTTCCGATACCAGACGAACGATACCAGGAAGGACTGGTGGTGGGAACAACAAGTCTATCTCAAGGCTAATTACTACAAAGGACGCATTGGTTTTAGCCCAGAATACTTGAGGACTCTCGCAGATAGTGGGAACTCTATCGCGTATATCAACGAACGTATCTACGATTTCACAGCATATATTCCTGGTGGCCGTGCTCCGAAGTATCCTGTAGGCACCGAGCCTTCCAATCCACCACCAGATTCTGATTTCATGGACCAGCAAGTCGTCAACTTGTTTCAACAACGATCTGGAATGGATGTCACAAAGTATTGGGACAACCTGAACATCGATGCGGCCCTAAAGAATCGCATGAAAGTTTGTCTGGATAATCTGTTCTACGTCGGTCAGCTCGATACCAGAAACTCGACACAGTGTAAATTTGCGACTTACCTACTTTTGGCCATCTCTTTATTGCTGGTCACCGTCATAGGTTTCAAATTCCTGGCTGCTCTGCAGTTCTCGAGGAAGAACGTTCCTGAGAACCTCGATAAATTCGTCATCTGCACTATCCCAGCATATACCGAGGACGAGGACTCTCTACGTCGCGCTATCGACTCCGCCGCCCGTATGAAGTACGATGATAAACGTAAACTTCTGGTCGTTATCTGTGACGGTATGATTATTGGACAGGGAAACGACCGACCCACGCCCCGGATCGTACTAGATATCCTTGGCGTTTCCGAATCTGTCGATCCAGAGCCTTTGAGCTTCGAAAGTTTGGGCGAAGGCATGAAGCAGCATAACATGGGCAAGGTCTACTCTGGTCTTTATGAGGTTCAAGGACATATCGTCCCATTTCTCGTCATCGTCAAGATTGGAAAGCCGTCAGAAGTCTCTCGCCCCGGTAACCGTGGCAAACGTGACTCACAGATGGTTTTGATGCGTTTCTTGAATCGTGTTCACTACAACCTCGCGATGTCACCTCTCGAGCTGGAAATGCATCATCAGATCCGGAATATTATTGGCGTAAATCCGACCTTTTACGAATTTCTGCTCCAGATAGATGCAGACACTGTCGTTGCTGCGGACTCGGCTACTCGATTTGTTGCCAACTTTTTACACGACACTCGCTTGATAGGCGTTTGCGGTGAGACCGAGTTGACCAATGCCAAGTCTTCCATGGTCACTATGATTCAGGTTTACGAATACTTCATTTCCCACAATCTGACGAAAGCATTTGAGAGTTTGTTCGGTTCAGTCACCTGTCTACCAGGTTGCTTCACCATGTATCGCATCCGTGCGGCCGAAACAGGCAAGCCTCTCTTCGTCAGCAAAGAAGTCGTTGACGCCTATGCTGAGATTCGTGTGGATACTTTGCATATGAAAAATCTGTTGCACTTGGGCGAGGATCGGTATCTCACGACCTTACTCCTCAAATTTCATCCAAAATATAAAACCAAGTACAACAGCCGCGCCCACGCTTGGACCATTGCACCGGACAGCTGGAAGGTATTCATGTCTCAACGTCGTCGTTGGATCAACTCTACCGTTCACAATCTAATGGAACTCATTCCCATGCAACAGCTGTGTGGTTTCTGTTGTTTCTCTATGCGGTTCATCGTCTTCCTGGATCTGGTCTCGACAATCATTCAGCCTGTTATTGTTGCCTACCTTGTCTATCTAATCGTCCTAGTAGCAAGAGGTGGTACATCGGTAGTTCCCATCACATCCCTGCTTCTCTTAGGTGCGATCTATGGTTTGCAAGCAGTCATCTTTATTTTGCGCAGGAAGTGGGAAATGATTGGATGGATGATCATCTACATCCTAGCCACCCCGGTCTTCGCGTGTGCGCTTCCTCTATACTCATTCTGGCATATGGACGACTTCTCCTGGGGCAACACTCGTATCGTCACCGGAGAGAAGGGTCAGAAGATCGTTGTGTCAGACGAAGGCAAGTTCGACCCTGCGAGTATTCCACATAAGAAATGGGAAGAATACCAGGCCGAGCTCTGGGACGCGCAAACGTCCCGTGACGACCGCTCCGAGATCTCAGGTGTGTCGTACGGCACTAAGCATTACGCCGCCTCTGAGCACGGTGGCTTCTATTCGCCGAATAGACCAATGTCCACAATGGATATGCCACCAATGCCACGTCAAGTCAGCCGACTCAGCCTCGCCCCTAGTGGCTTTGGTGGCTACCAGGAGTCAAACATGGATCTATCTGAACTAGCGGGTAATCTACCTAGCGATGATGCCATCCTCGCTGAAATTCGAGATATTCTGCGGACAGCTGATCTGATGAACGTCACTAAGAAGAGCATCAAGCAAGAGTTGGAGAGAAGGTAAGCATGACAAGCCCTCCTATGACTTCAGAATCTAACTCATATTCAGATTTGGTGTCGACATGAATGCTAAGCGCGCATACATTGGTAGCGCGACCGAAGCAGTGCTATCTGGCCAGCTATGAGATCCTATCTAATGTACGCTTTCGAATATCATTGGAAATATTGTAGTGAGCAAATATATGATCATTCTCTTTGTACGTTCACGACTTGATTAGAAATGAAAGAGGCCCGAATCATTACCTCTTTCTTTGTTATCAATTCTTGATTTCTCTCACTAGCGTTACGATATAAGATCGGTGTGAGATATTCCCTGGCGCGCGATTTTTTCAGAGCATGTAATATAGGGGCCGCGTGTATGTAACGTATGCATACACTGCCGCAGCTGGGATCACTAGCGTATAATATGCAATATATGATTGTTTGGAGGAGTCTTTCATCGTCTCATTCCCCTCGAGGACCGGTCGTCCCTTCGATCACCCCTGTCCCTCGTACTCCCTCTATCTCTATCTCTATCCTTATCTCTCTCCCGCTCGCGATCTCGCTCTCGTTCTCGCTCACGCTCACGATCTCGCTCTCCGTCCCGATCGCTACTGCTCACTGGCACCTCAACAACATACTCTTCCTCTTCGACGCGGAAATACCGCTCTACCATCTCCCTTTCGTCGCGCGCCCGAACCGGGCCTAGCATGAACCGCACCGTCCCACTCGTCCCCCGGACGCCTGTGCTATTAGGCACCACACCCTGTGCTGGACTCGCAGTCGTAGTCGTGCCAGGCGTCGCCGGGCTGGCGGGCGCTGTAGTGCCGTTGTTGAAGTGTTTTGTGCCGTTGGAAACTGCTTTGGGGCCTGTTGGAGGCGAGCGTTTAGTGGATTTGGGATCTGGGTGATCGTGGTGCGGGGTGTATCGTGGGAGGGATTTCGTGGTGGATTCCTGGTTGAGCGTGATGCGGATGCTTATGAAAGTCTCGACCGGGTGGGAGGGCCCGATGACGGTGGCGCCGCGGTGGTGCGTGTACAGATCGAGCAGGTCGAGCATTGTTTCTACGTTTGTTATTAGTATGATCTCCTACATAGCTCTCTCACATGGGAGGCAAAAATTGAGCATGTGACTTACCCATGACTTCTGCCCGCGTCGTTTGCCATCGACTATAATCGATCCCTCGCTCGTCACTTACGGCTTCGATATCCGCGTTGCACAGCCTTACGGCGAGTTCGACACATGCAATAGCCATGGTCGATGTCGTTTGCTTCAGCGGCGCAAAGGTGCGGTACAAGTCGGCGCAGATGTTGTAAGCGTGTGTACCGACGGGCGCTTTGGGCAGGCCGCATATACGTACGAGCTTGATGACGATGCGTTGCGGGTGGCGGTTACGGAAGTCGAAGCTGGCGCCTTCGAGCATGAGACGTTCGAGGCCGATGATGGCCTTGGAGTGGTGCTCGAACATCTGCCTTGGGGATTAGTGGGTGAAAGAACGCGTGACGAAGAGAGACGTACAGGGTCATCAGGGCTGAGTTGGTCAGTCGTGGTGCCAGTTATCTTGAGATTGAATGCCGCACAGAGGATTTCTCTGGACTTTTTGAGCGTGTCCTCGATTTTGCATGCTGTGAAAAGTGCTGCGGCGGCGGCGTCCTGGATCTGGTCAGCATACCTCACGCGACACATGGTGAGGACTTACTAAGTAGTTAAAGTCCCTGTCCGCATGCTGCAGTCTAAATTTGTGGTAATAGACCACCGCGGTGTTGAATGCACGTATAGGTCTAAGCCAATATCAGCATTCATCCATAGCATCCAAGCACGAGACCTACAAAGATAATGCTCTCCGCACATCATCTATCCACCTCACGCCCTGCAACCGGACCGTCACTTCAGTCGACTCTGCCTTTCCCAATAGGCTCATACATTGCTGCAGCCTTTGCTCAAAGATATATGGCTTCGCGACCTCGATGAATGATGGATGTGGTCCCACAGGCGGCCCATCGCCATTCTCTGCCGCTGTCAGCGTCGCGGGAGCCATCCCAATATCTCCCAACGTCCACGAAAATCGCTCTCTTCTCAGTCGAACAGGTAATGGACTCGTTTCTATGATATTAACGGGTTCGTCGTGCTGGAGTCGTAGGTTAGGTCCAAGCGGAATGTTGTTAGGATTGATCTTGACTTCTTTCGGCTGCTGACCGTTGCCAAGACTGGCGGGCGCGTTCAAGGTAGTGTCTAACGACATGGAATCCCTAACGTTACGGTCGACATCTTTTTTTACTTCTGTAGCTGCTACGCCACGGCGCTCTCGAGCAGCACGTCGAGATGCTCCTGTCCGAACTCGCTTTAACCTTTTCTTTCTGGCACGTTGGGACTCTGTGCTATATTGAGTAGGCAGTGGCTGACGCAAGGACGGCGCGTTGGCGTCGTATGGCGGACGTAGTCTTCCGTCGCGCTCCTGGACGCGTTGAGTTCGTCTTCGAGAATGGTCTTGAGCTCGAGATGGAGATCTGCCAGGCAGCTTTCTTTTGCTGGCAGGTGATGATGTATCTTCGTGATGGTGGGCCATCTTGCTGTACTCCGTCTGACCAGACAAAGCTTGAGGAGCTTGCCTAATATTATATGCTGTAGTGCACCGGGAGATAGAAGTTTGAGTGGTCTGTCTAGGCAAATATGCTTAAGGTGCTATTCTCGGGCAGTAGAGCTCGCTGAATCTGGTAGGCAGGACAGAGTCGGGCTTTTTAGTGAGGCGAAGTGAATAAGAGCACATAGGCTGACGCTGAGCTAGGGATACTGAAAAAGGGTGATCGTTTACCGCACAGCTTTCGAAAAAAAAAATCGAAAAAAAAAACTGAGGAACGAGGTCGCAGTAGAGTCTAACTTGTAAGCTCCCAATGCTCCAAACAGTCAAGGTCTGGTGGCCAACCACGTGAGTGCAACACTGAAGAATGTGAACGACCATGCACTGTTACCCAACCTAGAAATGCGAGGTGTGCTCTATCAAATATCTCAAGATCTTACACTGGTCGCCACCGATTATGCTATGCCAACCTCTGGCTATTATCAAGATGACCACTTTACCAATCCAAAAATCAAGTTCACCACAATCCCCGATAGTATCACCATCTTCCTCCTCGCAGTCCACACTCCTTCCTCTCGCAGGCCCCATACGAGTGCCCCAATGGGCCAGAAGAAACCAATCAAGTTCCCCCAAACAATATCATCCAAGGCACCATCTTCTGTCCTGAATGTGAACCCCCATCCCGCACCTCCCTCGTCGCCAGTCGCTATTGCAGACGGCTCGCCCTGTGCAGACTGATCAAACCACTGATCTTCCAGTAGCCGCAGAGCTTGACCCTGGGGCATGGTATCTGGTGTATGCGTGAAAGCTAAGTTCTCCATGAACTGCGAGCGCAACTCGGCGACTTCAGATGTTGTGAATCCAGCAGTTAGTAGCCTGTCGAAGCCAGATGGTACATTAGATGTACTTGGAATCGCGACTTCTGCACTGCTTTTTCGCCTAACAGCTGCATCACCGGATGCGCTCGCCACTATCTTATTTGCGTTTTCCGTCACAAGAGATGTCTCGAGATTTGCAGCCAGCGTTGCCTCAGATTGTAGTTCTTTCTCCGTGAGCGCATCGCCAATTGAGCAGTGTATGTACATGCGTTGCATCCATGCGTCAGATGTTGCAGGCGCTTTGCCCTTCCCTTTGGTGTCTTTGCTCTTCAAATCGACGTCTCGCGGTGGCGGGGGAAGCCACTTCAGTGACTTTGATAACGGCGTTGCATCTTGTAGAGCTTTTCCGGCGTGGATGAGGCGCAAGCGATTGGAGGCTAGATCATCGGGGAGATGCTCGCGGATGAGTCGTTTGAGCGACAGGGTTGTACTGGTCAATGGAGAAGAGATGGAGAGCGGGAGGTCGGGAATGGAGGCGCTGAAGCGTATCACGAGGTAGAGCAGCTCATCCGGCAGCGTTTCAGACATGGTGAAGGGTTGAGATTCGCTTGCAAAAGGCGTTTTCGTCCTGTGAACATAATTATGGGAGAGTACTTCGGCAGATGGTTGTTGTCTACGCGTGACGTACGTGTCTCAGGAACCAAGACGGACTTACCCTCGGACTTACAAGGTTGTCAATCATTGGCAGGCACGGTCAAAAGTGGGATGCGGATCACTGTACTCCAATGCGTGTCCAACACTCAAAATAGAATCCCTGGGCCAATTCATTTGTTACGACAGTTACTACAACCTTACCGCCTTCTCGTGATACTTGTGTCGTAGATTCTGTTCTACAGCCTGTCAAAATGACTGTCACCCACATCGTCCTGTTTGCGTTCAAGAAGGATGCGCAGCCTTCAGATGTCAAAGATGTACGTCTCCCTGGTTTTATATTAAGCTTTTCCTAACAAATGTGGTTAGGCTTGCGTGCAGATGCTAGCCCTCAAGGACAATTGCCTCCATCCCACGTCCGGGAAGCCTTATATAGTGTCCTCCCAGGGAGGACTCAACAACAGTCCAGAGGGCATGTCTGTGCGTTTGACTTGACAAACTCTCTCTCACTTCGGCTACTGATATGAATACAGGACGGTCACGAGCACGGCTTCGTAGTAGAATTCGCCTCTGTGGAGGACCGCGATTACTACGTCCACAAGGATCCATCTCACACAAAGTTCAAGGATATGGTCATTCCTCTTGTTACTGGGGTCAAAGTCGTCGACTTTGAGGCCGGTGTATTCTGAACAGATGTGAATGAATAACGAGGTTTATATTAGCCTCCTGGGAGAGGGGCGGGCCGCTAAAACTCCACTCGAATGCTACCCAACCATGCGATGATATGATTTCTACTGTGAGCGCCTGTGTACTGTTTCATTTGACGCTGAAAGATTCCCCGCATCCGCATTGCTCGGCTGTAGATGGTTAGCAATGATACAGAGTAAAATGCCGCATAGCGCTTACTTATGTTCGGATTCTTGAACACGAAACGAGCACTCAGCTTGTCTTCCAGCCAATCCATCTCGCTCCCAATGATATTCAGCAATGCTCTATTATCTACAAGCACCTTCACGCCGTCCTGCTCCACTTGCTCGTCGAGTTTGCTCGGCTTGTCTACATATTCGAGATGGTACGCCAGGCCTGAGCAGCCTTTGTTCTTCGTTCCTATTCTGATCAACTTGGGTTCTGGTTGTTCAAGCAGTTGCCTCAGATGATCTACAGCGGTAGGCGACAGTTTCATGATCGCCTTCCGTTTCGCAAAGTTGAATCTTCTTGGCTTGGCGAGCGTTTGCTGTGTTGACGGTGAGATGGTAGAGCTGATAGCCGTCTCCGGGCCCTTAAGAGTCTCTTGTGCAGTCTTCTTTTGGTCATCTGACATCTTCTGTGCGGTGTGGCTCTTCCATCGACTCGTGCTCTGCTGTTGTGTTATAGAAGACGGTGGTGCGGGCTCGTTTCGAGGTGGCGGTGGTGGGGGTTCTAGAGTCGATGGTTGGTATGCAGTTGCGGTTTGCATCTCGCGCCGTGAAGAGGCTCTGAAGGGTTTGTAGGAAGAGAACATGCGTAGACACTGTGGGCATCTTCGCTGTGATCGAGGGACTTGTGCGGCGAATCTCAGCGATGCGCTCATGACTGAAGAGAGTTGTGCGGTCGACATGGTCACTGGAGAGGTTGAAGGTCGAAATAGATTAGAAAGACATGCAAATTGTCCAGACTCCGTATATATGTGCGACGAGGGTGACTGTGGGAGGTATGTTTCAGTGAAAGGATGTTGTGAGAGATGCTTGCTGGGCATTTATGAGTTCGTCATAAGGCCAATGTCAGGGCTCAGGCTTGTTATTTGCCGATGCCGAATCACGTAAGCCACACTAGTGTCATCTCTGAGCCAATGAAAGCTCGTGTATTACTAGTGAACCACTCCTTTGTTACTGCCTTGTTGCGGACACACATTTCGTGATGAATGATGGAGTTGGTCACATTGTTCCCCTTAATTATGAAATACAACGTGCTTGTCAAGTGTGACAGGCCAACAAGATCTTGTCAAGCTCTGAATCAAGAAAGAACCAGACTCTGTTTTGCTCGTTTCTCTTGTCAACATGAAACACTGTTCCATACCTATATACTTCATATCATGAAAATCGTATCTCTCTGGTCTATCAGAAATGGAACCAGAGAGATGCACCGCAGTACACTCTCTAGACATTGCGCAAGTTGGATTCACGTATGTTGCAAATGCGGCAAAACACCTTATAAAAAAGGCGATGCATCAGCGTGCGCTGCAACTCTTCGATAACGTAACCAGTCCGCGGTTTTCAGGGCTAGAGCTAACCCGAGGCTCACGACAACTCAGCGTCATTCCCAGACAATGAAGTCTCTTCTATCATCAGAGCTAGCGGGCCTTGCCTTGAATTCACAAGGTACAAGCCATGATCAGGAGCGGACCGAGAGCACCGCAATAAGTGCCAAAATAAAGCCCAAGAATTCCAGCCCTAAGACATCATGGATCGTCGGTTTCACATCAAAAGAGGCTCTGGTCTTTGCCTCGAGCACGATAGAAGCCTGGAATCAACATTCAAAGCATACGAGTCTGCATCTCCTGCTAACCCGAAGGTGGCCACATACCTGCGTCTGTGCAATTCTCCACTTTGTGCAGGCCAGCATACAGACAAAACAGGGCAATGTGTCGCTTGCACTTGGAAGTGGCGAGGTTTATGTGTTGTAGGAAAATGCTCGCTGGAAAGGTTTATAGAGCGTTTGTATCCTACCGTATATGCACGCTCTGTTGTATATCACCACCACGACCTTTAACTTCACATAGTCGACTCACAAACAGTCATATTCGACAACATCTCTCGCGAACCTTAGCATCCGAACGAAGAATTCAAGGATAAGCTCGTCAAGCACCGGAAACCACGATCGGAGACGAGACAGGGATAACGACGACAGCAGGCGACGAGACAATGCCAACAGCAATCCACACAAGCCCATAGCCCGCAAAGGCAAAAGAAATGAACGAATTCGCCTCATTGTCCAGGAGTGCTCACCCAAGGACCTCTAGACCTGCCATGTCCTTGATGTAAAACCAGTATTGAGGCCGTAGGGGATGCCGCTGAATGGCGAGAGACGTTTCTGCGCCATGTTGCCTCGACTGAGCATCATCTGGGCCAGCACGGATCCTGGAATACTGCATCAGAGTTCGGCCGTGAATTGGCGCGTCGTCTGTGGAGAGGGAAATTGATTAGTAATGCGGACTTGCAAAATTTCGTAAAGGGGACGCCGATTGGATCGTATCTTTGTTAATGATAAGTAGACTGAGGTTCTACTTTGAACGTGAGGCACAGGGCTTTTCTTCTCCGGCGAGAAGCGAGAGGAGGTCGATGCTGGGTTTCTGCTTTTAGGACTTGACTTCCAGTAGTAGTTTAAGCTGAAATTTGGTTCCCGGAACGACGAAAGCTTGACCAGTCCAGGAGCCGGTTCTCGACGTGTATTCTGAAATCGCGATTCATGTATCCGTAACCGCTGAGCGTAGCATTCGAAATAAACTGAACCCATAATGCGGAAATTCAACTTAATCATAAATCCGAGTATAAAACTTTAGCATCACGTCCAAAGACTGTGTCTACCAGACATCTTATTCATAAGGAGACGCCCCTTATCGGATAAATATCGTTTTCTCATGTCACCATCATAGCACGAAAGGGTAGAGGCGGACAGTATGAAAGTATAGAAATGTAAAAGTATTGCATTTTACACTATAGAAAGATGACTATTCGGTATTACCCAATAGAGGATCCTTGAGCGATAAATGCAACTCTACATAGCTTACTCTGCTCTGCTCTCCTCCATTACATTCCGTTGTGTTTTCTACCGCTAAGCTATCCGAAACATACACTAGACGGGTGGGTAGATGGAGTAGCTTCCTTTTTGAAAAAAAAAATACACTAAAATGTATATATGGCAGGTCAGAGTACAAGGCGTGTCTAATTCAAACGTGTGTTTAGAGAACGGTTTTAAGACGGGGTAATATCTAGGTAGGTAGGGAGAAGGAGATAGGGGGCATGAGCGAGAGGCCACCTCAGACGTCTTCACAAAAAGGGGTGGACAGAGGCTGAAATCTAAATTTGCATACGAGAGATGATAGTACACCAACCCATCCATCAATCACAACACCACTTCCTACCACTCCAGGCCCTTCGCGCCTCCCTCCTCGGCATCTAGAGCCCCGTTCGCATCCACCCTCCGCACTTCCCCTTTCCCATCGGACAAATGGCTCGCATCACGCCCTTTGCGACCCTTCAACTCCATAGCCCTGAGCTTCCTATCCAGCTTCTCAAACTGTCCGGGCGTCTCATCATGCTTGACCACCCACCGACTCGTGCCCAGCACGGCGTCCAGCTCAGACACAGGCGGCAGCTTGACATAGACCCAGCCATCAGCACGCGCCTCGACAGGGAACGAGGCAATATTGACGTCTGGATCGTTGGCACACGCGCCAGCGTTTGCGCCGGCGAGCTCGTAGTTGCGCTTGTGGTATGGGCATGATACCCAGAGCTTGTTCTGCGACAGGTCTTCGCCGATGAGGCCGTCGGAGAGCACGAAGGCGCGCTTGTGCGGGCACATTTGCTGGGTGCAGTAGTACTTGCCGCGGACTTTGAAGAGGGCGAGTTGGGTGTCGCCGCGCTTGACGGCCTGGCTGTCGCCGGTGGGGACGTCCTTGAAGGTGCTTGCTTGCAGGATGGGTTGCCAGGAGAGGGTGGTCCATTTCGTGCCTTTGAAGTCTTCTTTGACGGACGCCGTGGGCCAGTTTGCCGGGCGTGTCTGGCCGCGCTCGGTGATGGGCTCGATGGTGTCGATTTGGGTGTCGGATGTGTTTGCGAATTGGCTGAAGAGTTTGCGGCGCTCGGGAGATTTGATGACTTCGGTCCATTCGCAGAAGAATGTGCCGACGAGATCGGCCATTTGCTGCTCGAGGTCGGCGGCGATGCCGAGTTTGTCTTCGAGGATGACTTCGCGGAGGTATGCGATGCCACCGGGGAGGTTCTCGATCCAGCGGGCTGTTCGCTGGAGTTTGTCGGCAGTGCGGATGTAGAAGGAGAGGTAGCGGTCGAGGATTGGGACGACGTCGTCTGGCGGAACGTCTTTGGCGAGGAGCTCTGAGTGCCTTGGTTTGGCGCCGCCGTTGCCGCCGACAAAGATGTTGAAGCCCTTTTCCGTGGCAATCAGGCCGAAGTCTTTGTTTTGAGCTTCGGCACACTCGCGTACGCAGCCAGAAACACCGCCTTTGAACTTGTGCGGTCCTCGAATGGACTTGTAGCGCTCCTCAAGGCGGACGGCCATGCCAACTGAGTCGCCAATTCCGAAACGGCACCATGTTGTGCCGACGCAGGACTTGACGGTTCGTAGAGATTTCGCATATGCGTGGCCGGATTCCAGGCCACCGTTGACGAGATCCGTCCAAATGTCGATGAGATCTTGTTTCTTGGCACCGAACATGTCGATACGTTGGCCACCAGTGATTTTGCAGTACAGGCCAAATTTCTTCGCTACTGTACCGATGACAATGAGCTTTTCGGGTGTGATCTCACCACCAGCGACACGCGGCACCACGGAGAATGTGCCATTGCGCTGTATATTTGCCAGGAAGCGGTCGTTGGTGTCTTGGAGACCCCTTTGTTGCGAGTCCAGAATGTGCCTATTATAGAGGGATGCGGTGATGGAGCCGATAGCTGGTTTACACACCTCACAGCCAAGGGACTCGGCCTCTTTACCTGCATTCTTCATCACTTCCTCAAATGTTTCCAGTTTTTTCACATAGATGATGTTGAAAAGATCTGCGCGAGAGAATTCGAAATGAGGGCAGAGATGATTCTTGATCTCTTGGCCCATGGATGCCATGGTTTTGTTGAAGATCGTCTGGATAAGGGGCATACAGCCGCCGCAGCCAGTACCTGCTTTTGTACAAGACTTGACATCTCCAATACTCTTACATGTCCCGTCCTTGACAGATGTGACAAGACTGCCTTTCGTGACGTTGTGACAAGAGCAAATCTGCGTGTCGTCGTCAAGGTCATCACCGCCGTCGTCTTTCTGTGATCCGATGATAAATTCGCTTGGTGGTACCTCAAGTGGCTTCTGGTTCTTGACGAATGGGACGAGCTTGACGTAGTCTTTTGTGTCTCCAATCATCATACCGCCCAAGAGATATTTGCCGTCCATTGTAAATAGATATTTCTTATATACCTGTGTAAACGGATCCTTGTATGTCAGTGCTTTCACTGGCGCAGGTGCTGGACCGTCTGTCAAAGCCTTCACACGGCTTTTTGCATCTATCGTGCCATCTTTTTTTCCAGCGCCGCGTGCAGTGGGCAGCTGCTTTGGACCATCCCGGTCAGCAAAGAAGTCTCCAAAGCTAGCAACTTCGACACCAAGCAACTTAAGCTTGGTACTGAGATCTGGACGTTTGAATTTGCGATATGCATGGTCTTTGGCTTGAGTCAGATTGAACGCAAGGACATCGGCCATTTCGATTCCAGGCGCTATCAAACCGAATGTTTGGTTCTCCCAGCTGGCACACTCGCCAATAGCGTAGATGTCTTCAACAGACGTCGACAAGTCTTCCTTGACTATGATACCACCGCCACGGTCAGCGCATTTGATGCCTGCTTGTCGAGCAAGCTCGTCACGGGCTTTAATACCAATCTATGCGCTTCGTCAGAAGGTATGATATGTGTAGATGCTGGTATAGACTTACTGCAAAGCATATACACGCGCAGTCCATCCTCTCACCATCTTCAAACACCACACCCTTGACGAAGTTCTCCTCATCCGTCTCAATTTCTCCCACGCGCTTGCTGAGCAGCACGTCGACACCTAATTGTCGTACCTGCTCTACCACCATACCGCCGGCATCACCATCCAGCTGTCTAGATAGAAGCCAGCGGTTGCGCTCAATCAGCTTGACTTTCTCAAAATCTTCTAGATCCATCATCGCCTTTGCGGCCTCTAGACCCAATAGACCGCCGCCAACAACGGCACCCGTTTTGCCCCTGCGTGTTGCAGAGAACTCAATTAGCTTCTGCAGATCGTCAATCGTGCGATAGACAAAGACCCCTTTGGCGTCATGGCCAGGCGTGTGTCGTGGTAGCAGGGCATCCGAACCAGTGGCGAGTACAAGGATGTCGTACGGTACTATGAGATCTTTGGATGTAGTTACAGTTTTGGCGGCGCTGTCTATTGATGTGACGAGCTGGGATGTGTGGTATGTAAGAGAGCCCTCTGGCATGCTCGAGTACTACTTGGATCAGTCAAACAACATGTAGTTGGATCTAATAGAAAGTTTGGACGCACCCATTCTCTTGGATTCAGATACAAGTTTTCGACCTCACGATGCTGGAAGAAGCTCGTGAGACCAACCCGATTGTAGGCTAGATGTGGTTCTTCGCCGATGACTGTCACGTCGTATTCGCGGCGCTTGACATCCAATTTAAGAAGCTTTTCTCTGCACAATGATTAGCGTCTGAATATGGTTGATGATACTTTGTGTTGCATGCGCACATGAATGATATACCGACCATGCCCAGGCCGACTATCACCACTCTCTTCCTATGCGTCCCGTTGACGCTTTCCGGAATCTCGTCATTCTTTTCAAGTTCTGCAACTTTTTCTGGCAGCTTGTTCGCCTCGGCGTCGTTCCACTCTGCGTTGCTCATATCAATTGAGTATGGCGTATGTCCAAGCAATAAGCTTCTTCTGGGGAGCACACGATGGCTACTCAATGTAAAGAGTGCAAAGCTCGGGATTACGCGAATGCCTCTTTGTCAAATCGTATATCCTTACTTGTTTGACCTATGCCTTGAACTAAAAAGCCGAAGTTCGAGCTTCCCCCAAAAAGTAAAGAGAAAGCAAGATAGAAAAGAGCAAAGAAAGCAACAAAGCGCAGCACGGCTAGCATACCAACAGCTTCAGGTGGTATGGATGGAGATGAAATGAAGAGAGTTCGATGGATGAACTTTCGGAGGCGAGAGTGTAGTGTATAGGTCTATTGACTGACGAGTACGCCTAGATACACAAAGGAGCTACAAGATGCCCATATGCACTTACCTAGGCAATCAGAAGATACACATAGAAGCCGTCTGTCCAACCGTCCAGTCCAGGAGCCCATCCGCTCGAACCATAGCCGCTCGACGAATCTACGCAGCGGCATATCTCAGCAAGCAGGCTGAGCAGTCTGTCATGGCTAGAGCTCATAAAGCCGCGTAGCAGCACACTAGACATCTAGACAGGCGCCGCGGTGCTCGGAGAAGGTTGCATCGAAGCATGGGTCTCGACGATAGTGGACGTGTAGTGGGACCGATGACGCTTCTCATGCTTCTCCACGGCGCCACGAAGAGACGAGAAATGAGAGACTGATGAGCTGCAGCGGGAATTGCGTTTGGTGAAGACTGAAGAGTGGTAGTTGGGCAGAGATAACGGTCTCAGATAACGATATTACGCAAACAGGATTAGCGCTGCCAAGAGTACAAGTTTAGGGCGATAGATAACGAACGGGATAGTCTGCCTGCGCCCGGCTGAGATCGACGGAGAAAGACTCCGGCAAGCACTCCGGCACGCACGTGACTCTGGGTAATTTTCAGAAGGTATGGTATCAGACCTAAGTGGTCAGGGGTAATTAACAGATTCGAGATCTAGAAAAAAAGTAGGTCATCGTCTCGCCACCCCAGGTCCTCAACAAGGATCTTATGACAGCTCTTCTCAAGCGCCTCTGGCCCGCAGAGGAGAACCATTACTCCCTCTTCTCGTGTACCCGCATGCTCTTTCAGTAGTGGTGCAGCGATACGTCCTCGAAGCCCAGTCCAGTCGTCAGGTCCTTGGGTAAGAGTATACAGCAGCTTGCAGCGATCGTCGTTGCCCAGTGCCAACTGATCCAGGTCGTCTTTGCAGAGGATATCTTCCACAAGCCTGTTCCCGTCCAAAACTACACACTTCGTTGGATCCCCCTTGTCTTTCATGACTGCGCGGAAGATTTGGTAGATTGGTGTGATTCCACTGCCACCACTGATCATAATGAACTTCTTGATGTGTCGTTTGGCGTTGTTCACCGCGCACTCGCCTCGCCCAAGGTATTCAAACTTGCCGATCGGGCCTTTGAAATCGACGAAGTGGCCGATCGGCAGAGCGTCCATGGCTTTGGTCATTTTACCGCCAGCTTTCTCCTTTGTGTCAAAGTAGACTTTAACAAGAACGTCCATGTATCCTTTGCTGGTCGTCTCTGAGATTGGTGTGTAACTTCGGATGATTGCTTCACGTGTGACTGGATCGCGAAGCCGGATCATCAGATGCTGCCCAGTGGGTAGGCCGAGACCTTGCTCGTCATGATCGAGCTTAAATGTAAATATCCGCGTGTCCCAAGAGACAGTAGTTTTCTTGCTCAAGATGGCCTTGCTCCATGATCGAGATGTCAGGAATGTAGCACGAGGCTCACTTGATTCAGGGGCTTGGACTTCGCCCTCGCTCAAGACTTTACGGGAGGCTTTGTCCAGCGAGCCGATGTGGTAGTCTGGCATCATGGCTTTAGCAGTCTCGCTATCTGTAAATGTGTTAGTGCCGGAATGGAATGTTTGCACCTTGGAACACTCACGGATTGCCATAAATTCGTCCGTCGCATCCATGCCGGCGGCAGATATAATGCTCTGTGCGCCACCTGGATGCCCTTCCAAAAACGCCGTGCCATCATATACCTCGCCATTGACAACGAACCATGGCTCTTCAGGTCTATCATGCTTTCGCAGCTCATCTATTGTTATCTGCTTGTTGATCTTGTCGTTTGTCATTTTGACTTCCGCCGCCTCTTCATTGATCACATTCTCGGCGTCTTCTCCGCCTAACTTCTCTCCCCAATATCCATTCGTGAGGTTTCCACCGGACTTTTTGACCCTTTCCATCCATCCTCCGGCGATCAGGGCCGGCTGTGTTGGATGCTCAAAGCGGAGATAGTCACCTTCGTGGTGGACAGCGACTCTGAACCAAGGGTTGTTCATCATGCCAAGAACTGACCAGTACATATCTCGTGGTTGTAGATTCATACTTTCATCCATACCACGGACTATGATATCATTTGCACCCTTGAGTTCGTTGACAGGGATATCAAGATGCCAGAAGCACCAACAAAAGCTCGCTTCACGCCACCACATATCCAACTTTCCACCATATAGCTCTTGGTCTGGCGCTTCTCTGTACTTGTCTTCTGCATATTCGATATTCGACAATCTCCACGTCTTTCCTTTGTCAATTGAGATCTCAACGCTGGTCACTCGTCGACCTCCACCACCATATGCGTACCCTTTTACACGGTAGTTCTCCGGCGCACCGACAGTACACAGCTGCTCCTCATGCGCCGGATATGCGATTGCAGAATTGGTGCTGAGATCGTAAATGGCGTAGCGCTCATCTGTCCACCACTCGGGCTTGTTGGCTGATTCTTCAGGCGAGACCATGGTCCTGGTATGGTCAATATTGGCCTTAACGTAGATTGTAAGGATGCCCACTTACGGCAGCACTCTGTTGTCATAGATATGGTACCAGTTATCACTTGGTGCTTCGGCGAGAATGAGCTTCTTGAGCCACTTGACACTTCTACCTCCGATCTGACCAGGTATCACAACCCGTAGCGGCTTGCCATGATCCGGTCGCAACATTTCGCCGTTCATCTTATGAGCAAGCATCATACCCCTGTTAGGATCCATAGCCCAATTGAGCTTGACTGAGGTCCCGTAATAGCCATTAGGCTACCAGAGTCAGCATTAGAAGAGATAGATGTAGGTGTATGAACGTACTAGCTTGTCAGCGCCCTCCATGCATACATACTTTGCTGCACGCCTTGGGCATGCTTTACGGAGGACGTCTCCCAAAACCACCCCCGTCCAGAGCGCAGTTGAAACACCAGCAGCACCCCATGAGAAGCCTTTGGTCTTGCGGACGACGTTCTGCTCCTTGCGTCGGTTACCAGCACAAACGAGAGTGATTGGATATGTTTTCTGCTCGTATTCTGCGATAAGGTCTTTCAGAGTGATTCTAAGCGGCTTATCCACGAGTCTAGACGGGATGTCAGTATAGCAATAAAGGTATATAGAAATGACTAATTACCCTTCAACAGAGAACTCCCAGTCAGGGATGTCTTCATCTCTAACCTCGGGCACATGGCCGTGATTGCGCACGTAGAAGAGGTCGGGACTGGTAAGAAACCCCTCATTATACAGATCCGACAAAGGAGCCTCGACATTAAAGGGATGTACACCAGTCAGTCGTATCAGGCGTGGATCTCGAGGCACATGAGAGTCCGGAGTCTTGAGATCGACGTCGAGTACTGAAGGAAGCGTAGTAGGTGGTGGTAGAGGAAAGTCATACTCGTCAAGAGGAACTTCTACAGGCTCTGGAGTAGAACGTCTTGATCTTTCACCGGCTTCTGTGGCAGGAGGGGACGGCGGTAGATGAGCTGCATGAATAGGCGCCTTTTCGTCAATTATCACATTTCCCATGACGGATTGAGAAGCAGTATCAGATATGGAATCAAATGGTCACCAGAACTAAGGTCAAACTTGCATAAACATGTAGACACGAGATAACACCAAAGATGAGGGATATAGATAGGGAGATTGTACAAGCAAGTCCCAACAGCCATCAGATGAGAACTGATAATGTGACATCGGACAGAGGCGAAGAGTTCCATGCTAAGAGCCGGCAATATCATGTATTTGCGTTTCGTCATCGTCTTCGCAAGACTCCCCGGAGAAAGCGTAACTGTAGCGGGACCTAGACCTGATCATGGCTTTAGCCAGGGACGGCGCTGAGCAGCGCGTCAGTAAGCTCAAATGGGCGGGTAACGTTCCGATAGAGATGTACGAAGATCGGTCGATGCGTGACCGTCGACGATAGCGTGGTCAGACAGCGGTCGAGAAGGCGGACGGACGGGATTGCGATGGGCAAGAGGTGGGCGTGTGCGCGGAAGAGAGAGAGTGTGAGTGTATTATGGACATGAAAGGATTCCTTATCAAGGCCCAGCCACAATGAATGCTCACTCACTCGCTTGTCAAAATGCTTGTTTCCTCCCTGGCTGCTTGGCGGTGCTTTGGGGCGTTGGGGGCTCGGTGATAAGCAGAAGGAGCTACCTCGGTGGCTTGAAAGAGCGACGGATGCGCGGGTGGGCCCGCTAAAGTCCAGGGATCAGCAGCATGGCAAATCATGGAGTCTAGCCTGGCATGTTTCTCCGTTGTTCTCATACAAATATACATCCATCTCCGAACAGACACTGCGTCATTACGTCGATTTGACCACCTATCCAACTGTGAAAACCGACTTTCGCCCGGTTGGCCATGTTTCCAGACGACGTAGAGTCAGAAAGAAATTGCGATATGTTGTGCTTGATATAGAGTATCTAGTTATAGGCAACATCTCAATTCAACAGTTCATAGCTTAAGCATACCAACACTGACTATACCCATACCATTGATTTTCGAAATAACACACTTATCGCACGATATTTACATGTAGTAGTTCCTAGATCCGAGTAACGCTGAGCTTAATGCACTAATAACAGCTTTACTGTTACCGTTTACTCTCGACTTTCTACACTTGATACTTGAACTAAGCTTTATCTAGTAGCCAGAGTTGACTAATGTTAGAGTAGGTATACTAATATTATATATACTATCACCGTTAACTCTCGATTTTCTACACTAAATACTTAAACTAAGCTTTATCTAGTAGCTAGAGTTAACTGAATCTCTAATGGATATACTCAATCTATACCTCCTATGGCTGTTGTTTATGTAGATATTCTACTTAATAGATTATTATAAGACTGTTAAGTAGCTATAAACGAATAAAAGTGGAGCTACCTATAATAATATAATCTCAAATGACCCTACTAATTCTACATATGCTTGTATCTCGTTATCTATTTCAAAGGTAACTAATAGCTAGAATCATCTAATTCATAGATATACTACGTATTAATGGATGCTTCCCAACAACGAATTCATTTAAGCCACTCCTTGGAACACGTACTACAGCTATTTCCGAGTGATTGATCCATACTATCATAGTCTGTATATGCTATTTCAGAGCGTTTCAGGTGAAGGGAACCACGAAGAATGCCGTATTGTTTACGGGATCACGCTTATTCACCGCTCTGTTTTCACTATAATCATGGTCACGTCATCACATTTCACATTTATGACACCCAGAAAACTCGCTTTTATTGTCTTCTTCTAACTTCCAAGTGGTGTCTCTCCAAGGTCTATCCTCTGCCCACCGCCTCCACGAACCATTGCGGCACCTCTTGGTCCGCAATGATTGCCGTGAGCCCCGCCGCCTCAATGGCCACCCGCGCCGCCTTCAGCCTGTTGAGGGGGTGTTGGTCTGCAAGCTCCCCCAGGTACGCCTGGTTAACCAAGTCGAAAGCATCGACATGGAAGGATACCATGCAGGCCGTGTCGTATCGGAGTTCAATGAACTCCAAGGACAACTCCTCAACAGACTTCAGGCGCGCTACCTCCAGCGCCGTGGCAGTGAGCCAGTCAAGCTCTACCTGCTCAAGCCCCCACGACCGCTGGTACCTGCTCTTCGCCGTATACTCCCCATCCCTGGGGGCGGCATCCCCCGTGTTGGAAAGCTTGTTGAGGTCCAGGACAAGCCTCCGAAGTGCCTTTGGGAGGCACTGTCCCAATTGCTTGGGCCGGATGTGGAAGCTTATCTGCAGCTCTTCAAGGCTTGTGAAGTCGCTGACGTCGAGCCTGTCCCCGGGCAACGCATCTCCAAAGTCTAAGATGCAGAGAGAGCGGAGTGTTGCCCGGAAAGGCAGCAAGACAGTCCGCAGGGCAGAATAGGACCAGTGGCAGGAGGGTGGTGTAGAGTGCCCTACTGGGCAGTTCATTCGTAGACTGAATGCTTGCAGGCTGGTCGACAATCGTACAAACTTAGCGACATCTCTACACTCTGGCCAGTTATTCACTCTCTCGATGTGTAGCTCTCTGAATGCCTCTGGCCGATTGCCCTTCTGCGAGAACCACGTATTAGCATAGCTTCCAGGGCGTATAGTAAGTGCTAGTAAGATGTAGCAATGAGATTACAATAGGGATACTTACTGCTGCCTTGAATGGGGTGGGCGGAGCAACACCACGAAGAGGTTTCAAAGGTAACTTCCCGTGACCATCAAAACCGATGCTCAACTTGCGACATGTGTGACCCTTTCTGAAGACCACACCGGCTTCGTCGAAATTGGCGCGGAATAATGACAATTCCTCCAGCACAGGAAGCACAGGTAGCTCTTCTGCAAAGTTCTGATCGATTTTCGTTAGGGTGAGAGACTTTAGGTTGGCGAACAGGGGCTTCTGATCGAACTGCAATAGTTCTAGTGACGCATAATTCCTGAATTCCACTGTCAAGGAGCGGCAGTATTGCATGAGTGCCCGATTGCTGCGTATAGCGCGACGGTACTGCAAGAAGGGGCCTCGTTCGTAGAAATCGTTCTGGACAATGATTGAACCTTCGCAGTCTTCGTAGCGGGTTTTGGATAACATGAGGGTTCTGATATCTGAATATAGGAACTTCAAAAAGACTGAGTAGAAAAGGCGGCAAACACGAGTAAGTGTGAGTGCTACGTGTTGGTCATGCGAATGAATGCAGTCTTTGCATCTCGCAGGGCACTCCCTTTCCCTGTGGCCAGGGGATGTAATGATCTTCCAGTGATTACATCCTCCCGTTCTCGTCTCGGCGTGTATATGATCTGGATTCTGTTCGTAGTTGCTTTCACAGTGGATACCCGTGAGTAGTGGATAGAGAAGCTCAAGGAGTTCTGTAGGAAAGCTCAGGATGCGTGGCGACGCAACTGTCTTCTGCGGTGACAAAGTGCTAGACATTTTTGGATAAGCAATGATGAGAAAGATGTGGTTGTAGAATTGTTCGCTGGCCAGGTTTGTGGGTGCAGAGAGGAAGCTGAGATCGTGAGTTCTGGCACAAGATAAATATCAACAACGCACGAGCCCCCTGGGCCCTGACAAGGCAAGCAAACACAGCCATTAGACCCGGTGAAATCCCTCCAATGGAGAGCCGAGATAGACTGCTGTACCATTCACTTGCAAGGGAAAATCAAAGTCACCTGGATATTGAGTTGTACCTATTGTCCTACTTCAGTTCCTTCTAATGGAACTTCGCTTCTACAGCACCATATCGTACCCCATCTACTTTCAGTTCGAACATTAGGCCCGCACTCTGTATCCGCATGTCAAGTGTGAAGTCTAGGTTATCGAATTCTACTCCTTTGGTGGTCGTCAGTCTTGTGAAGAGGCTTCTCGGTACGGTCCCGAGGTCTGTAGTCAACGTGCAGACACTGATTAGTCCTTTCTGATATGAATCAGGCGCAGTGTCACTATCGCATGCAATGAGATCGTCTTCCACGACTAGTGATTGTCCTGGTCTAAAATTACGCGTGTAGTGGAAGGAGATCGGTTGGCTCTCGGAGACTTGGGCGCCCTACGGTAGCGTTAGAAAAGTATTAGTTATTGGGAGGGAGGGTAAGATAGCGTTACCTTTGCAATATGCCATTGCATTCTGTCACTGACCATCCATCGTTCCCAGAGTGGACTCCAATATCGATCACTGATAGGATGTTTGACCTCATCGAAGACAGTGGCATAACTCGTACCGTAGTGCCATCTACTCCTTCTACTGACGACCATGCCCCCTTCTAGACCTCTTATGACTGCACCACGTACGACAGCTGTCCAAGCGTACATTGGGTGCATTACTTCAATGCTCTGTGGTGAGTTCAATGCTACCGCGTGTGTGGGTCGTTCTGTATAGGGGGGTGGTGGGGCAGTGTTGAAATGTGACTTCATCCGGCTGTATAGATAGTTGGACTGGCCAAAGCCCCCGACAAGAACAATTCCGCTCACGATTCCACCTTTTGCTCTGATTGTGTCGACTTGTCCTTCCACGAGCGCCACAACCTCCTTGATGACTGGCTCGAATATATCCTTGACTTGTTCTGCCGTCATAACTAGGAACCCACTGTCAAGACCGGCTTCTTCATCATCAGGCATACCTGGAAATGGAACGTTGACTTCGTTGTGCTCATCCTCGTTGAAATTCCGCTTCACGAATTCCTCAAAGTATTTGAGACCCATGTTCCACGTCTTTGCTTTCTTCTCACGCATATGATTGTACCGTTCCTCTCCTATTCGCGATCTAACATGATCCTCGAATCGATAATTGAGAAATGCCGATCCGCAGAGCCCTCCAGTGCCAACTGCTGACTCTTCGACTTTCAAAGGTGTAAGTTGTGTAATTTTATATGCAATCAGATCCACCGTACCACCACCTACACACACTAATTAGCTTTCGTCAGAAACTAGAAACCTTTGGAAACGTACCAGCATCACATACTATAAAGTTGTCACCGACTCGGAGATGATTTGGTTGTATGGCTTTCAGGGTGTAAACCGCCGCAGCTTCGGGTTCTGATATAAGCTTGAGATCATGCATATTACCCATCCCAGCCCGTTCAGCTGCCTGGAGAGTCGCATTCTTTGCCGAGTCTGACCATACCGCAGGCACAGTCAAGACAAATTCCACTTTGGTTGTAGACATGAATGTCTCCCCATATCTCCTCGACAAGGTTTCCATTGTATGTTTGTATATCTGTGTCAGGTAGTCTGATACCGCATCCATCACTGTACGATCATATTTCCGAAGCTGTGCAGCTGTGTCGAGGGACGAGACGAAGTGTGGTAGCTTTTGATTTCGATCTAGAAACAACTTGATGCAACGTAGTCGCGACTCTTCTGGTTTAAACTGGAACCCCCATTTGATCTTCTTGGGCGATTTCCCGCGCGGTTCACCATCGAATATTGGCGAAGCAGGAGTGGTATCAGGGGAGGTTTCGTAGGCTATCTCAGTTGGGACTTTATCGCTGTTCACAAGCATTATTAGTGGGCTTCGTAATGATACAACTATGTTACAGAACATACCTGGTGAGACCATTGGAAGAAGGCCATGTCTTTATTATGTCTATATCATCTGGATTGGCGCTATATACCGTCGCGACACTTGCATTACCAAATCAGCAGCTTCCCCTGAGTCATCTTAGATACACAAACCCCGAGTATGTCGTCCCAAAGTCCACACCGACTACCAGTCTATCCGTGGGAGCAACTGGAGGAAATTGTGCGGTAATTGAAGATGCAGTATTGAGTGACAAGTTATTAAGACTGTCGGAAAGATTGGTAGCAGGGTTTTGGGCATGAGGCGACTGGAGACTGCGAGTAGACATGGCGCCCGTATCTAGTTACCTAGCACGCTGGGAGAGCACAGTATGGAATTATTTCCTGACAAGATAATAGCGTATCGCGGTGGTAGGAATACAATTGCCAGCTGTTCGGGGTCGGAAAGATCTGAAGACTGGTTTCTAGATTCGCACTTTACTACGAGGACGCCAAAGGAGTCGCTTCGAGGGTGCGGCGTCGAGGGACCGTGTTGCTCTTGGAGTCGAGAATCAGCCAGACTTTGATCTTTTCATGGGAGCCTAGGAGTAGCGAGGCTTTTCATCCTCATATACAGCGGCAAGACAGGTGTTTAGTGTTAGGCATCAAAGATGCAATGCGCATATCTTTGAACTGGACGGACATGGGAGGTTATTTGATCTTCCCTCGTCCCATCAGTTCGGTACCAAATCCATGGCGCCCTTCCCCTCCCTAAGATGGATCTATTCTAGGGTGACTGGGTGGGGGCCAATAATGCAGCCAGACTAATGCAGAGCGTGGATCCAAGCACGCCGCCACATGAAATTGATACAGCGACATCTCTTCCCTTCTCCCCCTGTCATGATCGCGTGTTAGGCAGCCTTGTGAGGACGGAATCTAACATACGCCATGAATTTGCCTTGCTATATGTGAGGTGTGCAGTGGCTTCAATGTTCTTTGCTGCTTGGAGCATCATCAAAGCTGCTGGATTACAGCATGCCGAGAGGTGTTGAGGGTAAGAGCTCCGAGATCCACTTTACGGGCATGTCCTGTCAAGAATAATGCTGATGTAGTCCAGACGTATCTAAACGTGATAAAGGAGGCACCAAAGTCCTCCCACAAAGGTCCAAGACCACCAAAGGATCCTCTGCGCTGTCCATTACAAGCCCACCCAGAGTAGCAATTGTGCCTGGAAAAAGTGGAAAGGGCGACAATACCGTACGGCGAGAGAAGAGCATGAAAGGACTGTTACGACCGTCTCATGGAGCATTCGGTATCCAAAAGCCTGGCAAACAACAGCCACCGATTGAAGTTCCTTCGGACCCGCAAGCCAACGAGGGGTCCTCAGCTACCAAGGATCACGGATCGTATATAGAAGCTACGGACAAGAATACGCACCAGCAGGGCATGGCTGACCGAGGAGGCGCGCTTGCGCGTTCTTATGAAGAGCATTCGCGCTTACAGGCAGACCTGGATGACAGTGGTCCTGACAGCAGTCCACCTCATAGCCCAATGCTTCCTATATCACCTATCGGGGCCCCGGAGAACTTTTATGCAAATCTTAGTCCACTGCAATCTGCCCCAGAGTCTTGGACAACGGACCGAGGCAATCTGGAAGATCAGGTCCTCGAACTACAATCCAGAGTTCACAGTCTCCAAAGCGATATAGCTGACCGTGACAACTATTGGAAAGCGCAGTGGGAACGCGAAAGTAGAGAGCGAATCTACGAGCGGAATGCTCTGGCTGAAGATCTTCACACAGCCCAGAAAGATGCACTTGACAAACGGAAGCAGCTTTTGGATCTCAAGCAGAGTATTTCGTCTTTGACTCATATTGAGAATCAGGTCACTGATGGAGAGGTCGCTGAACGCATGGATGGCCTATATCATCGAGTCAGAAATTGGGTTGTTAGTAACTACCGCAGATCACAACCAGGTAAGAACAAATGTCTCCGTTTGAGCCATGTCGCTTGTTCAAACTTTGCATTGACGCTATTTTGGTAGACCTTGCCTGCCTCTCTAATGTACATCTTCAGCGCCTGTCAAACTGTGTGCCACGATATCAGGATCTCGATCTTCGCACTTGGAAGATAAGCGTCTATCAAGCTATGGTCATGCGTGAACTTATTTATATTTTTCAAGACGAACATTGCTACGGGCT
This sequence comes from Pseudovirgaria hyperparasitica, assembly GCF_010093815.1. Taxonomy (NCBI): domain Eukaryota; kingdom Fungi; phylum Ascomycota; class Dothideomycetes; order Acrospermales; family Acrospermaceae; genus Pseudovirgaria; species Pseudovirgaria hyperparasitica. The sequence goes on from NW_022985550.1 coordinate 1,835,490, forward strand.
ACCCCACGATGGAATACTTGGTCAGGTACGCACGTTGGCACAAGAATTAAGATCCACTGGACTCGAATATCGAAAATGGCATAGTGGAACTGTCGAGCTTCTTCTTCGCACTTCTCCTGACTCACTCGTTCAAAATACCAAAAATCTGGCATTGAAAATGGCCGACGATCTCCTCGATATTTTACACGCCATATCTTCTGTTGAGGCAACAGATTCTGCTCATATCGCTCTTCATAATATTATCATGGAGGCGATAGGGATATCGAGGCTTCTCCGCGTCCAGATTCCGCTATACAGTGTATTTTTGCCTCGCGAAGAGCAATTCGATGCGGCAAATATGCAGCTGACTGACGAGCAGGACGAGGAGGATGAGCAGAAGCTTATTGCGTTGGCGGTGACGCCCTGTGTACAGAAGATTAGCGAAGAAACGAATGACGGATCCCTTACGAAACGAACCATTCACAAAGCCAAGGTTGTCTGCCTGCCATGTTAAATGTATCTTCTGATACAGGAACGTCATTTTTGAGTTTTACCGGAGTCCAGGATGGTGATCGGGACCGGGCTTTCCCCACGTATCGTTTTTGGCCGCATTCTTGCGCGGCTGTGAAATAGGGGCATGGGCATTGTAGCTAACGGTGTAGCTGGTGCTACTGTAGACGGTGACTGTGGTCGCTTTAGTTCAATTTCCTTGAGCCCATAGGGAAGAAGCTAACCTGAAGTGGTGTATTGATGACTTCAAGTCCTGGAACAAATGAGAGTGGCCGATCATGTCGAGACTCTCTGATGATGTTGAGCTGGGCATTTTCCATCGTGGCGCTGAAACCTTCAGCTGCTTGGCTATGCAGTTCGACAGGAGTCAGCAACCCTGGTTCCTGTATTGATCTGAAGGCTAATCGTGCTTTAGGCATGAGCTTCGAAAACGCGTCCGTAACCTCTTGCCACAACTGTTGAATTTCGTTCCTATCAATGCCTTCTGTGCGCAGAATCAAACGTTCTCTCGTCGCACCTTGGCGGCAAGAGACAGCTGGTTTTCGTTTCAATCCACAATTATTGTCAATGTTCAAGAGTTCCTGTATCTCTTTTTGGACCTTTTCTTGATGTCTTTCATCTTTATCATCCTCCTCAGGCTCTTCTTTCGCAACTGCTAGAGTACGTTCCCTCGATACGTGCCTCTCTGTTCTCGGGCTAGATGTCTCAGCGTATGTAAGCAACCACTCTTCTACCTTTCTGCTTTTCTGAAGTATCTCTATTATGCCCCATACTCTCTCCAGCAGCATTTCGAGGTCCTCCATAGTGAATGTACTGATGTCGACAAGGATCTCGAACAGTCGGGAGCTGTGATGTATATCGAGCACTTGGCATTTACACCGGTTCTTTTCCATGAATTCCCACATTGACTGAAAACATGTGCTTAAACAAGTTGTATCAGAGCACATCTCTTCGAGGGTGCTGATACGAGTTAGCGACTTTCAGATCATTTCATACTTGCGGACATACGGTTTAGCATGTTGCCACTTTTGATGCTCTTCATGTAGAGACTGCCGAGTTTCCAACTCTGGCAGTTCTAGGTACTCTAGGACTTGTTGTAGTCGTTTCACAAATCCGTCCAGCTTTGTGTTCCAGAATTTTGACATTCTTCTGCAATTGACTTCGGCATCGTTCAACTTTTCTTCATTCAGATATTGTCTCGACGCAGGTTCCACCAACGAAAATGAGTGTAAGTTGTTTCCTATCCAATTGAGGGCGTTGTTCCAGTACAGCATAGTTACCTTTGTGCTGCCTTCGGGTATGTGGTATGACTTGAATGCATCATGTATACTGCATTGGGACTCGTTCCAGGCGGCAGTAACGACTGGAAACCCCTGCCTGTCCTCAAGATCCCTTGGTACTGAAGCCGAAGCACTTGGTAGGTATTGACGAACAGCAATGATTCTATGCTCAGAATTCTGTCGGATCTCTTCGCTATTAGCTTCCTGTCTAAGAGACTCGTGTCGAACAGGTCCTGACCGAACCATGGATGGGAGTTGATTGGAAACTTGACGATCTTCGGCCCTCTCGGACTCAACCAGAGTTGGAAGGAGAAGCTGGATATGTTGGTGTGATGAAACTCGTGTTATACCTCGTTTGACAATTCTCAAAGGTCTAGGTTTTGAGACAGCTTTATCTTCATTTCCGTCAGAGCCTTCGTCAGTGTCTATGTCGCTCAGGCATACATTCTGTCGTAGTGTGCTAGGGTCTTTTGGGGTGTGATCAGTAGCCGCATACTGCAAAGGAGAACTGCTCTGCCTATAGACATTTGGTGATAAGGGGAAACGACAATGGGTTGTACTTGGTGCAGTTGTGACAATTCTTCGCGGCGGATGTCGTATAACGGTGCCACTTGGCACGTCCTCTTCAAAGGGGACGTTCTGCGTTACAGCGCCGTTTCTTATCATACTTCCTTGTCCCTGTCTTCACAGGGACAACAGTGGACACAAGCTGAACAAAGATAGATCGTCAGGGTAGTTCTCTTCGAACGCTGGTTGGGTGGTTGTAGTTGTCAGACACAGAAGGAGCTCGAGCTTGTCTACCACACGGGAGCCACAAAAGTCAAGCGCGGGATTGACATTGGGGTAAAGTGAAGTCCAATCCCTTTCGAAAGCTGCAGCATCGAATCAGCGGCTATCTGCAGCAAAACAATCGCCAACACTCTCAAATTCCCCTTTTAACTCCACGGTCGAACGTCAATCGCATCTCAACGACTATTTCCTGCGTACATATGCTCAGGGTCTTTAGAACGGCTAGTGCGAGAAGCAAGTTGAGATCGATAGCCTTCTTGCATTGAAAAGATTCAGTACTGCCTGATATCCCTCACGAACTACTACTTTATGCTACCCCTGTCAAGTCTTTCCAGCCGCATACCTGTCGTGGAAGGTTGAGATTCCATCAACAGGCCTCGCTGCATTAGCTCTAAGACTGTCCTTTGGGTGATCTGCTCCTTTGTCAGATCGACAAGCCTGCATAGAGATACCATCCCTCGCTGCGCTTGTAGTAGGTTGGAATCGAAGTTCAAGAAGTAAGTACGACTTGTCCCAAATCAAGGAGACTACACTAACTTGGCTTCAAATACCAGTATTCGCGGTTCCCATCAAGCTCTAACCCCCTTTGATACCTCGGAAATATACTATTATACAAGAAGATGGCTCGAATCAAAGGCTACGACTATGAACACCAGACACCTGCGAAGAACCGAGCGGCAGAACTAAAGACTCAACTGTTGAAGAAGACGGGTACGAAAGACTTGAAAGATCTAGATTACGATGCTCAGACACCCCAAGTGAAAGCAACCCTTACGCGAATCCGCAACTTGGATTTCGGTAACGGAAATTTCTCTGAATACATCTACAAGCCTGTTGTGCCTAAGCTACAGCCTGAGATCAAGCATGTTCAAGGATGGAGATACTTCATCTGCTGCCAGTGCAACGGTGTCTGCTGGTTTCTTGACAACTCCCTCCAAAGCATTGAGCAATATTCCAAGTGTGGTGACGGCAAAGACCTAGGCCTTGATTACTGTGGACACTCTCGTTGCTCGGGGTGCTTGATTGAATCTATTGAGGGCGAATCGTGGCTTTCCCCAGGGCTTTCACAAGCTCAAGCAATCACATACTGCAATTGGCAGAGGGGAACGACTTTGGGATTGCCTCACCGCAGGCTAGAGGGGGAGAATCGGAGTGATAGCGAGCAAGCTGAGGGCAGCAATGAAGACGTCGATACCGACGATCGGATGAGTGCGTAGGTGCACACCCTGACGATTGCAAGGACTGTACAACAGTCGCCGACAAGGAAGCTGTTTTTATTGGCGTTATGGGCTCAGCAGAACATCTAGAGAGCAAAAAATATGCGTCAGTGAGGGATCATGCATACTTTGAGGCTCCTGGTCTTGATCAATGGAACATCAGGAAGTTATAAAATCTGCTTAACATCATAACTTAGGGACTCAATCAGTCAATATCATCCATCGAGAAGCCATAATTTGAACATTTCCTGCGCGCAAATGTGTCACAATGGCTCACATATATACTAATATCATCGACTTGTATGCCTCAACATTGTGTCCAGATGGTGACGAACAACGTACTCACAGCACATAAAGACGCTTCTTTGACCACATTGAAATAACACACCTGGGAGAGGCAGTTGTGTACATTACAGTTGCCCATGTGTCAATTACCCTCGTCAGTAAGATTCTCGAAACCACATTGCTCCACGTCTGCTCGATTTCCTATTGAACCAATCTTCGATTATGAGGAACATTATTAAGGAAATATGAACAGTCTGGATCTAGCCCACTAAACATGATCAATGACATAAACTACACAAAGAACATGCCGTTGGGCGAATACTCGTATGTCACACACAAAGCATACGTATGAATGCTTTTCCTTGATGCGATTACAGAGTCGAAAGTTGACGTTGAGACGTGTGCACTGTGATTGGCTGCCTGAGAAATAGTCTAGCACTGCCAAGTCTTATGCCCAAATAGGTCTAGGGCTTGAGGATCGGGCGCACTAAGCGAGAATTTGGAGCCCACACACTTCCTTTGCGGACAGTGATTGCGAACTTCATCCCTCAACTAACCACAGCCGACTCATCACCTCAACATTGCTCTTGGTGCAGACTCGCAAATTTAGGTAGGTCGATATTTGGACGTTGAACGCCATATGACCTTGGAAGGACTTGCTTGACTGACATACCTGTGGTTCATAGCGACCTCATCAATCTGCAATCATGGGGTATCTATCACCACAATTTCGTACTCCTACCAAAGTAATAGCTAACACTCGCCAGTATCTCTCGTGACAGCCGTCACAAGCGCTCCGCCTCCGGCGCAAAGCGCGCATACTATCGCAAGAAGAGGTATGCATAACCCGATCGTCTCCGCTATCATGTCTAACAGCATGGTCACAGAGCTTTCGAGAAGGGCCGCCAGCCTGCCAACACCCGTATCGGCGCAAAGCGCATCCATCTCGTTCGCACCCGAGGTGGTAACCGCAAATTCCGTGCCCTTCGTCTCGAAACCGGCAATTTCTCATGGGGCTCTGAGGGCGTTGCCCGCAAGGTCCGTGTGATTGGTGTCGTCTTCCACCCCTCGAACAACGAACTCGTCCGTACAAACACCCTTACCAAATCTGCCGTTGTTCAGGTCGACGCTGCCCCGTTCAGACAATGGTATGAGGCACATTACGGACACAGCCTCGGACGCAGGAGAGCGCAGAAGGGTGCCGAGCTCATCGAGGACAAGAAGAGAAGCAAGTCTGTGGAGACCAAACAAGAAGAACGCTACAAGTTGCAGGGCAAGGTTGAGAACGCTCTTGAGCGTCAATTCGAGGCTGGTCGCCTATATGCCGTCGTTGCATCCCGTCCTGGCCAGAGTGGACGTGTCGATGGTTACATTCTTGAAGGAGAGGAACTGGCTTTCTACCAGCGTGCTATCAGGAAGTAGAGTAATTACTCTAGGTGAAATCATGGTCGGAGTGATGGTACGACAGGCTAGTCGACTTCGGTTTACGAAATGGCTTCATTATGTCCATTGGGTCAAGGAATTTAAAAAGCGCCCACGCGTCATATAATGATGACAAGCTGTACATTCTACATTTCTGTCGTTTGCACCGGTGAATATTTCTTCGTGCACACATTTGCTCTACAAGCTGTCGATGAGGAGAGCCTGCGCAAGCGTCGCTACTTAACATTCCCGTTACGTCTCCTTAAGCATCCACCCGACCCGTACTCATTCCTATCTAGTGTATCTCAGTGAGGTAAGCCTGGCAATGTGCATGAAAGTGGCAGATCATGCATATCCCTGTACCTTTTGGCAGGCAGACGAAATATGAACTGCGACACCGACGAAGAATTCGTGGACATTGTCTGTATCACAGCACAGTCAATATGAAGTATTATATGCCAATTATTATGACAGAACCCAAGGATTGATCGTCGTGTAGACGAGAACCTCGGAGGCCTCAAAAAGTTCTGAGTCGCCAAGACGCGCTTACATAAGACACGAATCCGAAACCTTCAAACCAACGAAGTCACTCAATCGATCACCTCCCTAGGTACTCATTCAACGCCCGCCACCTCCACCAGCTCTCCGCTCCATTCAAAAATGATCTCCTCAAGAGTACTAGCGCAGGCCACTCGGTCTGCGGCTCCTCGTATCCCAATTGCATCCCGGGTCGTCTCCAGGAGCTATGCCGCCGCGGCTTCGGCGCAGAACTCAAAACCTCCCGTCCAGCTATTCGGCGTTGACGGAACCTATGCGAGCGCCGCCGTACGTTGTATCCAGCTTCACTTCAGTCTATCACGGGATGGAGATTAAGACAGAGATGATGAATTTTCAAATCAATACAGGATGATGGCTAATCGAGTTTGGCCCACAGTACACTGCCGCCGTGAAGACCTCCGCGCTCGATAGCACCGCCAAAGCTCTCGAGAACCTGTCCAATGTCTTCAAGAAAGACGCCAAGCTCGCGCAGATTCTTGCTGCCCCAACTCTGACCGTGAGCGACAAGAAGCAAATCATTGCCGAGCTCCAGAAACATGTTGGTCAGGACAAGGAGAATGTCGTCAAGAACCTGTTGAACACCCTGGCCGAGAACAACCGTCTGGGCGTACTCGAGGGTGTGTGTGACAAGTTTGGATCGTTGATGGGAGCTGCTCGCGGAGAAATTGAGATGACCATCACCAGCGCTGCTGTAAGCCGCTTCATGACGAATTTGAGAAGCAGGAAGAGAAAAACTAATACCGTTTAGCCTCTTGACACCAAGCAGGTTCGTCAGTTGGAGACTGCAGTCTCCAAGTCGCAATACGTTGGACAGGGACAGAAGCTCAAGGTCGTGCCAAAGGTAAGTTCATTGAAGGTGGATGTATACACAATGCCTAACAAAGGACAGGTTGACCCTGAGATCCGAGGAGGATTGATTGTTGAGATTGGCGACCGGACGATCGACCTGAGCGTTTCATCGAAGATGGCTAAGATGAACAAGCTGCTCAAGGATCAGCTATAGATATGCATATCACTTAGAATTTGCTTGAAGGAGCAGACCAATGTACATTGTAACCATGCTGTCCTACTAGTATAGTTTAAATCCCACAAGCCGTTTCCTTGGTATAGTTGAGCCGCAAGCATCGCAGAGCACAGTGTGCAGGTCTCCTGCCTAGAGGCGTACGTTGGTCGATGTCTGAAATGATCATGCGAACCTGTTTCCGTTCTACTAGTCGATAAGGAGCTACTGCTCCATTGTCCGCGACAAACACAGGGGGCTTGCGAGCTGGGTGCTTGGTCTGCGGCTGCCATGAAACAGCACTGCCTCATGCGCAGCCAGCGACTTTGCGATGTGTGGGCATGAAGCTGGAGTCGTTGTGTCTATAACGTCTCCATAGTGATCAGCCCTTGGAAGATTCAGCGCAGAGCTTCTTAAGTCTCTGTAGGTTTTCTTCCGTATCCTGACTCAAATCGGCGTCGCTGCCGGCTGGTTGAGCAAACTTCCCATACCTCAGATCGCTCAAGCCGCCGATGATGCCTTGGATCTTTTGTAATTTGCTCGCCGCTTCTGCCTCCAGGGCTGTGATCTCGGCTTCTACGTCGTTGCAAGCCGAATCCAGGGCAGCCTGGAGGGTGACTGGGGTGTGGGCTTTGTTCGATGGGCGGTGCTGAGATTGGCCAAACAGCTGCAAACGGCAATCAGTGATGATAGATTTTCGCGCACAAAGAGAGCCCCCTGAAGTACCTGTGCTTCCATCCGGATGTCTGCCATATCTACACCCTCCGCAGCCTGTGCATCTTGCTTGCGCCTCGTCCGGATCACTTCGCGCTGGTACTTTTCCCCTCTCTTGACCTCTGACGCGATATTGCGCTTGACGTCGTCTGTATCGATAGCGCGCTGGTGCTGGAACTCGCGGTAGATTAGCTCTATCTGTGGACTGGAGTGGTATTTGCGCGGGAACAGAGCGGTAAAGTCGTCGAGACTGAGGACTTGGTGGAGCGGAGCAGGGGGGATCAGGAAGTTTGTGAGTATTGAGCTCTCAGTAGGTGCCATACTCGTCGTGAGACCTCAGCGCAAGCAGATTACGGGTGGTTTATAGAGAGACCATGTGGCGGGCTGGTGAACTGGAGTTACAATATCCCAATCTCTGGGGGTTAATTAAGGAATGCCAAGCCGACGCGTCTCGCGCGTTCCATTCGTGAACACTTTCACCCTTTCACACCTATACTTGCCTGAAAGACGGACGGCCCCATGTGACCTGCGCGCACCAAGCTCACCTTTCTTCCTACATCTGAATCTGCTTATGACCCTGAGGTGCTATATAGGACTTGCCGGCTGCAAAACTTTGACTGTCTTGGATAATCCATCGCTGCTTGGTCGACATGGCGCCTGCACCGCAAGCGATGTTTGCGACGGATGAGAAAGCGCTCTGCTTCCACCATGAGCTGCTCTACGAGGCCAAGGTACTGCAAGTCAGACAGAAGGACCCGACGGACAAGAAGAGTACTTTTGAATACAAGGTCCACTACAAGGGCTGGAAGAATACGTAAGTTACTGTCTATCCTGTCCCAGCATATTTCTTCAAAAGAAGTTTCTTTTCAGAAGGGGAAGGCACGGCAATCTGGCAGATCGGTAGACTTGCGACCTTTGCAAAAGTAGCGCTTCTCATTATCTTCTTGTACTGGTTATTCAAGATTCTACTGCTACGTTTTGCGAGTTCCACCCCCTCCCCCTCTTCATCATCCCTATCCTCATCACTGTCTTCACTCTTTACGGCGATGCGTCCAAAGCTACGGCTCAGACTTGAGCACAACTCACCAAAGTCTAGTTGGGACGACTGGGTTCCCCAAGAACGGTTGCGGAAGAACACCGAGGAGAATCGGGAGATTGCGACGAACCTGAGGAAGGAGATGGAGGCGTTGCAGAAGCGCAGCACGAAACCAGCGCCTGTATCGCACAAGAAGCGGACCGACCGAGCCTCGGAGGACCGGCAATCGTCGCTTGCAGCTGGCTCTCGGGGACAGAAGCGGGGACGAGACTTTGAGATTGACAGAGTAAGTGACTGATTTTGTTCGCGAGTTCTCGACTGCAGATATTGCATGGCTTTTGTGAGGTCCTCGATTTACTCAGGATGCACTTGCGGGGTTACTTGTGGGAGAGTGTTGGGAAAGGGGGTGAGGACGTGGTTCTGTGTCGTTCACTTTGAAGCCGTGCAATTTCCCTCACATGTCTAATCTTCATCAAGCCTCCTGGCAATTGGTGAAAAGCACAAGTTGCTAACACATCGACACAGGAAGAAAGCATAACAGTACGGCCAATAGTGCCCCTGCACATGCCAGACCGGCTGAAGAGCCTCCTGGTAGACGACTGGGAGAACATCACCAAGAACGCGCAACTCATGCAGCTGCCAACCAAGATGCCCGCCGGCATCATCCTCGACGAGTACGCCGCGATCGAGCGCGAGAAGCGCAAGGCAGGGTCCGCCGAAGCCGACATTCTCGAAGAAGTCGTGGCTGGAGTGAAGGAATATTTCAACAAGGCGCTTGGCCGCATCCTGCTGTACCGCTTCGAGCGCCAGCAGTACTACGAGATCCACAAGGAGATTGACTCGCCCACCTCCGACCTCGCCGGCAAGCCGCTCTCAGACGTGTATGGCGGGGAGCACCTGCTGCGTTTGTTTGGTAAGTCGCGGCGTCAACAGATGAGCAGCTTTTCCTATTGTTTTCTTTCTTACCCCTGACCTGCACAAGTTTGCTGACGGCTAGTTGGGGGACAAGTAGTTACGATGCCGGAGCTGATTGCGCAGACGAATATGGACCAGCAGTCGGTCAACCGTCTCCGGGAGGAGCTGGTGCGCATGACGACTTGGCTGGCCAAGGAGCCGAATGTGGGACGGTACTTTACGTCGGAGTACGAGAGCACGAACAGCACGTACAAGGACAAGATTAATGCTGGCGGCTGAGCAGGGCAGGGCGGGAGGAGGTATGGGGCACGCAGTAGTAGTATTAGTAGATGAATGTATACAGCCATGGATGGTTGGGAGCGCAGAGTATGGACGGTTGATGCGACTATATCATAGCATAGCTGCCATAGCCATAGACAGGGCAGACGCAGGCAGCAGTGCGGAAAGCAAAGAGGGCCATTTCTGGACATGTAATATTATATACCTATAAAAAGCCAACTTTGTAGGCTGTTCTAGTAGTCTTTCTTCGCGTGCGTACGGCTCTTGAAAAAGCGATCACGGACGACAGACAGACAGGAGGGTAGAACAGATATATAAGGCACCAAGGCATGGAGACATCGAGGCACAAAGATATCAAGGCAGCAAGGCATCAAGATATCAAGGCACCAAGGCACCACCAGATTATGACCAAAGACGTGTCTGACCTGGACTGGAGTCTTAAGTTGTTACATCGATGCACACATCTCTCTATAATAACTCCAAGACTCAACATCTATCTACTGTCGCACACACACACACATGAACGAGACGAGAAAGGACAGGACAGGACAGGAGACAAAGATACGAGCCGGGGAAATGAGCGGGACATGACATACATACATACATGCAATATTACTCATTATTTGTCTTTTTGCGAGGTATGTACCTATGTATGTATGTATGTATGTATGTATGTATGTATGTATGCATCGTTAATAATTAGCATGCAGGTGACTTGGACGGATGGGAAGGTCTGGAACCGAGACGGGGCGAGGGCGAGGGCGTTAGATGTGTAGGGTGTAGGGTGTAGGGCAGGTAGGTAGATACGTAGATACAGGCATGTAGGGTGTAGATTGGGTCCTGCGTTGTGGTGCGGCGGTGCAGTATATGTCTACTACACCTGACGGTACAGGTAAGATATCTAGTGGGAGGTTGGCAGTGGCGCAGCAGGGTGCAGCTGGCAGCAGCGAGAAAGCGAGCGAGCGAAACACACATTGCTGTCACAGCTGAGATCAGTCTGCATAGCATAGCATTGCATACATAGTTATTATTGTTTATTTTCTTTCTTGTCTCTCTCTGACAGACAGACACAGACTGAATCGATAGTTGGATGTCGATAGTTGGATGGTAATATGGTGTGGTATACGGTTGGGCTCTGTTTGATGTGTGGGAACTGGCCGGGAATTCCCCTGAAGCGGGAAAATGGAAAATGGAAAAAATTGTTCACAAAGAAGTAGCTAATGATCCATCCCATCCCATCCCATCCCACGCTCAGCCGATCAATCACCGGATACTTTCATTGTTGGGTTGGATGTTTTTCGGGGGGTTTTTGGGTTAGTTGGTTGGTTGGGTCCGGGGGAGAATTGACGGGGTGCTTTGGGCGAGTGGATGAGTGTGATGGAAGTGAGGATGGACATGGACAGGCCTTGATATATGGGATGTCCCGGCTTCGTATGTTTGTTTGTTTTGTTTGTTTGGTTGTTTGTCTATTATGTGGCAGGCTGAAAAAGCAAACGGGGAGCCAGTACAATGGTGATGACGATGTAGCCCCAGAACGCCGGCCGGCCTGCCCGCCCCAAGACGGCATATACTGCACTGTAGGCTGTAGTTAGGCTGGAGTAGCGTCGATCTAGCGGGGGGAGTGGGCAGCGTGTCTCGCCCGATTTGGCGGGAATCTAGTGCGGAGGGGGAATCTAGTTGGGCGCGAGGCAGCCAACACACGCGCAGAGTTTAGGGGCGGCCGAGGGGGAAAGCCGCGCCGAAAACAGGCGGGCGGGCGGCGGCCAGGCGCAAAGAATTAGTGGCAGCAGTTGTCAGGTTTAGTGCTAGCAGCTTGTGTTGTCAGTAATTAGTGTCAGATCCATTCACATCCAACGCTCCCGTGTTCCGATTCCGTCCAGCTGCGAGATGTTTGCAGACAGACAGACTGACAGACCGGGCCTGGACTCGTCAAGACCGCCTTTTCTCTCTTTCTTCCATTATTATTGCCCGCTCTCACTCACTCCCTCACTCTCACTCTCCCACATAATTATCACATCCACTTCATTTCCTCCGCTACCACTCTCGCCTCACCTTCCTACTCTTCTCCACTTTGCCATCTTTTGTGCATTCTCGTCATTTACCATTTGACATCGGTCATCATACCACTGCTCGATATTATATACATATTATATATACACACGATACCTACACCCTGCGAGGGCCCCCACCCCGATCCGTCATTTCTCCACGATTTGCCCAACAACCTCAACACCATCCTCTACTCTCCACGATTTGCCTCGTAATCAGTCGAGAGCCACGGGGCTTGAGCGACCGCGCTCTGAAAGTCTGCACTGCGCCGATATGACGAGCACGCCGACAACAAGAACCCTCCAAACCCCGTCTTCGCTTCTCGAGCACAACCGCAGCTAAACACACTCTATCGGATAGATATAGACTATGGGACTCGCCGCCATGCTCAACCTCGTCGTAGAATCATGGATCTGGTACGGCGTGACCGTCATCGTCGCCTCGGCCCGCTTCATCTCGCGCGGCCTGACGTTTGGCTCCATCAAGAAGATGCAGACCGACGACTACATCATGGCCGCCGCGCTGTGCACATACACAACCTTCCTGGTAGCCATCAATATCGTGTCGGACCACAACAGCAATCTACTGCCGCCCGGTTTCGATTTTGCGGAGCTGACGCCGGACGATGTGGCGAATCGGCAATATGGGAGCAAGATGATTCTGGTCGTCGAAATATGCCAGTGTGTGACCATCTGGGCGGTCAAGGCCTGCTTGCTGATTATGTACTATCGATTGACGTATGTCAGCCCCTACACCCCTGTCCCTGTCCCCTATCCCTGTCTGTCTGTCTGTCTGTGCACTCCCAAAGTTTGGTGGAGGATGCTAATGTCAACACCCCCACAGCATCGCAATGAAGCGCAACCTCCTCGTCAAAGCTCTCGCTGTCTATGCCGCCTTTGGCTTCATCTTCATGATGGTCTTCTATCTCGGCGTGTGGTGCCGGCCCTTTAGCAACTACTGGGCCGTGCCCACGCCGTCGCAATGTTCTGCCGCCACAAACCACCTCATCACAAACGCAACCTTCAACCTCTCCTCGGACCTGCTCATGCTCGCCCTGGCCCTGCAGATGTTTGTCAGCTCGCACCTCCCCTGGCGCCGCAAGGCTATCCTGTGTGGCATCTTCGGCTTGGGCGGCTTCGTCATCCTCGCCGCCGTGCTGAACAAGTACTACAGCTTCACCAGCCCCTTTGGTGGCGAGTGGACCTACTGGTACGTGCGCGAGAGCAGCACTGCCCTGCTCGTCGCTAACCTCCCCTACACCTGGACCCTGCTGCGCCGCGTCTTTAAGCTGCGCGCCTTTAATCCCGACTCGTCTGTCACGAACAACACTGCTACTGCTGGGATGTCGCGCAGTAAATTCTGGCACCGCGGCTCTGCCTTTGCGTCTGCAGGCGGCAGTGTCGACAGCGGCAGTGGCAGTGGCGGTGGCGGTGGCAGCGCCAAGAAGAGCGTCGAGTGGGCCGTGCGCGGCCCTTTCGAGCACGGCCGCCTGCCGAGCAATCTCGACAAGGACCTTTATCGCCTGCCGAGCATCGATGAGCCAGACAGTCCATTTCCAGAGGGTCAGGTGTTTTGCGGGCCGCCACGCGGGTCTGTGGTGTCCATGCGAACAAGCAGTGGTGTCGCGCGACGGGCCAGTCTCGTCGACAAAGACCCCTATCGACTGCCCAGTCTGGACGAGCCTGAGCGTGCGATGCAAGACGGAGACGTCGAGGCGGGCTTGGATGGGATGGATGGGATGGATGGAGGTGGTGTGCAGCGCCTGGCGATGGCGCATGTGACCCCGGAGAAAATGGTGTGACGGGCTGGCTATATGAATTTACATGGGCGTTTTTGGGTATATACGACACGATGCATGAGATGCAGCTTTGACTGGCGTTTGGGTGGGATGCTGGCATTTTTTTGGAACGAATTATTGAGATACCCAGACGGAACGGACGGACGGCATATGATGAGCGTGGTGTTGACACTGTAGCTCAGGGGCTAGCCATATATTTGGTATTTGATACACGACATACATATACAAACAGCGATACACGAATGAAGAGTAGTACTGAATATAAGACACATGATACCTGTTTACCAGGTTCGTACTTTTGATTCGAAACATATATATCCACTTTTACCCCTTTTTTAATTCAACACGAATAGTTTGTTTGTAGAAACTCATTGCTTTTGAATCGCCATGCCATGCCATGCCATATGAACAATGACCATCTATCTGCGTATATACATACACATACACAACCATGAAGCTCTTACTCACTCCCTCACTCCCTCACTCATCCCCCTCCAACGCCGCAAAATCCAACGTCCGGAACCGATTGCCCCGCGCCGTCGTATACTCGTCCCTCTCCAACGCGCTATCCCTCCTCTCCATCATCTCCTCCCATTTCTCCCCCCTTTTCTCTCCCTGCCCCTCCTCTCCATCCACACCCTCTCCCTTCTCCCCCTCACCACCACCACCACCACCACCACCCCCTCCCCTCCCCAACCACTCCTGCACCCCCACAACAACCCTCTCCGCGCCCACCCTCGCACCCCCCAAATTCCCCGCTCCAGGCCCGACCCTCAACCCCGCCATCTTCCCCGTCACCCAACACGGCACATCCGCCCTCCACTGCAACTCCTCCGTCAAGCACGGCAGCCCACCACACGTCGCGATCGGATGCGATGCAAGGAGCGTCTGCAGACAGGGGATACTAGCCGTGCAGGTTGGCGCGCCGGTGGCGTGGTAGATCCAATCTACGTCTTCTACTGTGGCTTTCTCGGTGGGGTTGGTGGTAGACGTCGTGCGGACATTCCACGTGCGATTCTTCTCGTCGAATGTGCTGCATTCCCAATCCACGACGCTGCATTCGCGGATATCGAGGCGGTGCCTCGCTTGCCAGGTGCGCAGATGGCGGGTAAAGGGGGGCGTGATACTTCCGCCGCCACGCGCCTGGGCGATCATGGAGATGCGGTCCTGGTCGGAGTCGGCGCCGTAGAAGTATGCCTGGTTGATATTGCGGAATTTGCCCATCCAGGCGAGGTCGACGTCGAAGGGTTTGGTGCGGAGCGGGTGGCGGGCGAGGAGGGTGATTTTGGAGATGTTGTGGGGCGGGGAGAGGAGGAGGTGGGTTAGTTGGGCGGCGGTGAGGCCGGCGCCTATTATGAGGGCGTGGGTTGGTTGGGAGGTTTTTTGTTTGTGGAGGAGGGGGG